>NW_022989937.1:1808064-1871815 GCF_902827175.1 Gymnodraco acuticeps | reverse complement strand
TATGAAAGAGGTAAAAAACAACAAATATGAAATACACAAGTATTATTTTATCATTATATGCTTAATATTATATTACACTGTTCGATCTCGCACCGCAACGGCAATATTGAGTAAATAGGGTCGGTGAGTGTAAACTAACCCTTGACAAACAACCTTTGCTGTGAGGACATTTTGTCTTGAGAGGATATTTTGTCTTGAGAGAACATTTTGTCTTGAGAGGATATTTTGTCTTGAGAGGATATTTTGTCTTGTGAGGACATTTTGTCTTGTGAGGACATTTTGTCTTGAGAGGATATTTTGTCTTGTGAGGACATTTTGTCTGAGAGGATATTTTGTCTTGTGAGGACATTTTGTCTGAGAGGAATTTTGTCTTGAAGAACATTTGTCTTGAGAGGATATTTTGTCTTGGAGAGGATATTTTGTCTTGGGGACATTTGTCTTGTGGAGGACATTTTGTCTTGAGAGGATATTTTGTCTTGTGAGGACATTTTGTCTTGAGAGGATATTTTGTCTTGTGAGGACATTTTGTCTTGAGAGGATATTTTGTCTTGAGAGAACATTTTGTCTTGAGAGGATATTTTGTCTTGAGAGGATATTTTGTCTTGTGAGGACATTTTGTCTTGTGAGGACATTTTGTCTTGAGAGGATATTTTGTCTTGTGAGGACATTTTGTCTTGAGAGGATATTTTGTCTTGTGAGGACATTTTGTCTTGAGAGAATATTTTGTCTTGAGAGGACATTTTGTCTTGAGAGGACATTTTGTCTTGAGGACATTTTGTCTTGAGAGGATATTTTGTCTTGTGAGGACATTTTGTCTTGAGAGGATATTTTGTCTTGTGAGGACATTTTGTCTTGAGAGGATATTTTGTCTTGTGAGGACATTTTGTCTTGAGAGAATATTTTGTCTTGAGAGGACATTTTGTCTTGAGAGGACATTTTGTCTTGAGGACATTTTGTCTTGAGAGGATATTTTGTCTTGTGAGGACATTTTGTCTTGAGAGGATATTTTGTCTTGAGAGGATATTTTATCTTGTGAGGACATTTTGTCTTGAGAGGATATTTTGTCTTGTGAGGACATTTTGTCTTGAGAGGATATGTTGTCTTGAGAGGATATTTTGTCTTGTGAGGACATTTTGTCCTGTGAGGACATTTTGTCTTGAGGATATTTTGTCTTGAGAGGATATTTTGTCTTGAGAGGACATTTTGTCTTGAGAGGATATTTTGTCTTGAGAGGACATTTTGTCTTGTCTTGTGAGGACATTTTGTCTTGAGAGGACATTTTGGCCTGTCCACACAAGGAAGATGCTAGGACTAGCTCCTTTGGTCTTAATGCATGTTTTGTATGAATTTAAGCAAATGTCCCTATTGACATAGAACACTCAGAAGAGTATGTGTGTGTGCAGGGACCTTATGATTTATGATCACCTCATAACATTTAGGATGCGGGAGGATGTTTTTACTATCGTGAATCTCAATTATTATCGTCACGATGATATATTGTGAAATTTGAATATTTTCCCATGCCTTATTGAAATTGTGAAAACTGCAACGGCAGAAAACATGT
This sequence comes from Gymnodraco acuticeps, assembly GCF_902827175.1. Classification (NCBI taxonomy): domain Eukaryota; kingdom Metazoa; phylum Chordata; class Actinopteri; order Perciformes; family Bathydraconidae; genus Gymnodraco; species Gymnodraco acuticeps. Next base: position 1,870,251 of record NW_022989937.1, on the reverse strand, counting down.
GTTTTTAATAAGCTGTGAGCTTTTAAATAATGACACACTCCCAGAGTGTCAAGATATTCATGTCATGTCACGTTTTTTATGTCTAGGTTTGGGTGTTTTGCTGTTCTCCTTGTCAAGTTTTTCTACTGGTTTATTGTCTGGTCCTTTTCCCTGTGTTTTTCCTCCTGTCGTTAGTTTCCCTGGTGTGTCTAGTTGTCTAATTGTGTTCACCTGTGGCCCTTGTGTTTCTCCTCCCCTGCCTGGCTGTTTCTCGTCTTGTGATTACCCCTCCCTGTATTTAGTCTTGTCTCTTCCTGTGTTCAGTGTTGGTTCGTCTTTTGTTTGTGACTGAGTGCACCGTTGAGTGTTCTGTTTTGTCCAAGTTATATGTTAAGATAAGAGTAGTGATGGCGAGATGAAGCCTTATGAAGCTTTGAAGCTTTCCAGCCAATTGGTTCGCAAAAGGGTTCATCTCATGAGGCTTCATCATGGGCTTCATTTGAACACAAACCCCCTGTTGGTCAAAGTGTGTAAAACAGACAGATTGGACATCTCAACAGTGTGCTCTATCTCATACCGAGTTCCCAATGAGTAAAGCCTTAGAATAACTCTAAACAACGAACATAACATCATGTTTTCATGTTAACAATATTGTGTTTATTCCAGTTGAATGATTGTGATTGAAAAGCCTAAGGAGGCTGGTAAACATTGCAAAGAGGGATTTGTATTTCTTAATAATATTCATAAACTTAACCATGTTGTAGCCTGAGAAAGGCTAAACCATATCAAAGAATACATTTTCTAAAGCCAGTTGAGTAGCACTTGAAATGTTTTTGCTCTATGAAACCTGATGTACTTATATGATTCTGTTTTCTTCAAGTTGTATTTTGTTGGACGAACGCACTTATTGTAAGTCGCTTTGGATAAAAGCGTCAGCTAAATGCAATATAATGTAATTTATTAACTACATTATCTCATTTAGCTGTAGCTTTTATAAACAACAAAAAATAAGTATTGTTCAGTCTAGGGGTGCACCGAATGGGAAATTCTTGGCCGAAACCGATACCGAAAATAGGAAACAGTTGGCCGAAAACCGAATGCCGAAAGGCCGAAAATGATTAATAGAAATATATATATATATATAATGTATACATTTTTTACCAATGTTGTTCAGCTACCTGATTATGGAAATAGACATGATTATGGCAAAACTTAACTTAACTTAAATAATAATCACTGTTATGGGTCCATAAAACATTTATTCAGCACTTTTGAATGCATACAGTACATTTATATACGTCATGTATTATTGCTAAAAAACATTATATCGCAGTCTTAGTGTCGCCAACTCGTTTCTAATATGCAAAGACAACAAATGCGTCTATGATATATTTTCGATCAGACGAGATCTCTCTCCCCCGTCTGTGTGCGAGGGGGCGGGGCAGTTTACACACACGCAGCGGAGCACACTGCGGAGATGGCGGAGAGAACACGCTCCGAGGTGTGGTTAAACTTTACCCGTCTCGATGGGGAGAATACTTGTTACCATAAGTGCAATAAGAGTTTAGCATGTAAGCACGAGCAATTTGTCTAAACATTTAGCAAAAGTGCACCGCATGCAGACGGAGGAATGTACCGGGTTCGACCGTCTTTCTAGCAGCTCTGTAGCCCCATCCACGAGTAACGTTTCCACGTCAGGTGTTATGTATGCTAGCAGCAACACACGGAGTTAACTACATTATACAAACATGGGTTAATGATTAGAGGTAACTGAGTTATTTATTTGTTAAAATTTCAGCTATTCTGTTTACAGTCTGTCATCACATTATTTAATACGATTTGTTAAAGGCTCAGGGCAATCTCGATGACAAAGGTCAATGTCCCCCCCCCCTGTGAGCCAGCCGCGAGCATGGTCGCCGCGTCTTTATTACGTCATCACAACAACACGTTAGGTTACCAACGTAAGCCTGTTCTGACATTCGGTGATAGTTTTTCGGTGCTAAAACCCTTTCGGCCGAAAGCCGAAAGGGCCTTTTTAACCATTTTCGGCCGATAATTTTCGGTGGCCGAATATTCGGTGCATCCCTAGTTCAGTCGTTGAACCAGGGACCCTGCGGTCATGAGTCAACTGCTTTCCAGTTGAGCCACAGCACACACACTAAAGCTCCCTGAAAACACTGCAAGATATGTATTCCTGTATTTATTGATGTTTTTATTCCTACATTTATTTATGCTTGTATCTATTTATTATGACATGTTCCGACCTCTATAAGTGAGGGTCTGAGCTCTCTTGATTCCATCGTGTCACCGGGCCCGCCGGGTACAGGAGGGGTAATATGGTTCTTATTATACATCCGTGGGTAATATGAGCGTTGTGGTTCAACCGATCTGAATCGCTTCGTGAAGCAGTCACGTGGTTTCGGCAGGCAGCGAGGCTTCGTTTGTCATCGATGACGTCACTGGCCCAAAACGATACAAGCCTCGATACATGCTTCACAAAAAGCTTCGGGGATTACTCGACACACGCTCCGAAGCCTCGGCGCAATACGTAACATCACTAGATAAGAGCCCTTGAAATAAAGGTATTATCAGTATTATCTGCGTTTGGGTCCTACCCATGGATGTATAATAAGAACTGGATACAGCGTGGGAGGCGGGGCCTCATTCATTCCTATGAGAGTTGCTCATTAGCGCATGATGATGATAAAATGGCCCAACTTTTGAGAGAGTGAAATGTCACAGATTACCCGGCATGCCTGAGAAGTACCCGTATATGCGCTCATAGCAAATGCGCAACTTTAACCAAAATGCTCGTTCACATCAAGCACGTCAATTTGCGTACACGTAACAGCACCGCGCGTTCATGACAGCATGGTAATGGATTGTTGTTATCATGGATTTGATATTAACGAGGCGGCAGTTAGCAGCTAGCGGCTAGCTAGTAATGATGCTAATGTACACATCAATCGTTATGTACTTATATTACGCTGTAACAGGATCTAGTGATATCCAACAGAGCTTCATTTAGCATGAAATAATTATTGCACTGTATATACACTGAACAAAAATATAAACGCAACACTTTTGTTTTTGCTCCCATTTTTCATGAGATGAACTCAAAGATCTAAAAGATTTTTTATATACACAAAATAACCATTTCTCTCAAATATTGTTCACAAATCTGAAAGAATCTGTGATAGTGAGCACTTCTCCTTTGCCGAGATAATCCATCCCACCTCACAGGTGTGGCATATCAAGCTGCTGATTAGACAGCATGATTATTGCACAGGTGTGCCTTAGGCTGGCCACAATAAAAGGCCACTCTGAAACGTGCAGTTTTGCTTTATTGGGGGGGTCTGGGGAGGTCCGAAAACAAGTCAGTATCTCGTGTGAGGGGTAGGATTAGGGTTAGGGGTAGGGTTAGGGTTAGGGTAATGTTGTGAATCGAGTGGCCTGTGTTCGTCGTCCATAACATACGCCTGCCCATACCATAACCACCACCATGGGCCACTCGATTCACAACATTACCCTAACCCTAACCCTAACCCTAATCCTACCCCTCACACCAGATACTGACTGGTTTTCGGACCCCCCCAATAAAGCAAAAATGCACGTTTCAGAGTGGCCTTTTATTGTGGCCAGCCTAAGGCACACCTGTGCAATAATCATGCTGTCTAATCAGCATCTTGATATGCCACACCTGTGAGGTGGGATGGATTATCTCGGCAAAGGAGAAGTGCTCACTATCACAGATTTTTTCAGATTTGTGAACAATATTTGAGAGAAATGGTTATTTTGTGTATATAGAAAATGTTTTAGATCTTTGAGTTCATCTCATTAAAAATGGGAGCAAAAACAAAAGTGTTGCGTTTATATTTTTGTTCAGTGTATATACACACACAGTGCAATAAGCTTCTTAGTGCAATAAGGAGCTACAGGGACGTTAATCTAACGTCGGTAATATTAACTTTATTTAATACAACATTTACGGTACAAGATTTAATCATACAGCCCATGTAGTATACTATTTTACAAATGATGAATTACAGCAAACATGTGCAATATATCCATTATTACAGCTCCGTGGGATGGCAATAAGGCGATATGGTCCGTTGTTATTGTGCATCCATGGGTAAAGATAAACGCATGTAGTGCTGAACACGTAACATGAACGTGCCGGGCGGCGCGTTCCCGTGGGTTAGATTTATTATTATTAGATTTGTTGTTATTTATTGTAAATTGATTTGATTGTAATTCCTCTGTAAGCTGTGAATCTGTTTGCCAAATGCCTGAATCTGCTTTATGGTTTCACTTCCTTTTGGTTAATTTGTTCTTTTTTTTATTCCATAGGTGAACCTATATGTTCATAAAATAGTGTCAGCTCAGATTTTATTTCTGCGCTTTTAAACTGTGGTATGTGCTCATGTGTTTTGCTGTTGGTGGTATGCTTCATGAAAGACAGGTTTTCCTATCAATAAAAAATACAACAGTTTACATTTTTAAATGTACCCTCCTAATTCTGTGCTTTAAGCAAATGCTAATTGCTAAAAATCAAATGTTGGTTTACATTAAAAGCATGATGTGTCATTCTATACATATTGTATGCAACTGTTTTGTGCACCCAGCTAAAACATGGATGCCCAGCCATGAAAGCATTGAAGAGGAATTATGCACTAAAGCTGTTTTGTTAGCACGGTATATAACATGCTACAGCTGTGAGCATTTGAGTAGTGTGTCGGTACATTACCGATTGGAAATGGGAGTGTATCGATCCAGTCTACCATGACAACATTGACCTGAATCATTTCACTTTATCTATTTATGTATATTTTATGTCCTGTCTATATGTGTCAAGTCTCCTATGATTTTGCTTGCAGAGTTCTCCACTTGAAAGGGACTTGAGGCATCTACCGGACTTTAAAGCAGGATTCCACTCCAATGACACAGCTTTTTATTTTCAGACTTTTTATTTCAGCAGTTTACTTAAACCAAATGTCCAATTGCTGAATGGGTCATTTTGTGTAGGTGAAAAACCTTTGAAAACAAGAAAGATGCATTTAGAACTTGCAAGTTATCAAAATAAATAAATAAAGCATGTCAACAATACAGTTGTTTGGCAACATGCTGCCTTAATTGTGAATGTTACAAATAGACTGGGCAGACTAAGCACAGAAATATCCATTTTAAACATGAAATTGTTTCTTTAAACCCAAGTTATTTTAAAATATCAGCAGATTTCTTTAACTGGACTTTACTAGAAATGTTTTTAACAAATCAAATTCATTATATCTAAACAAGAAAATATTCTTTCCTCCTTTTCAACAGAAGTATTCAATTAATTAAACAAGACTTCACTATCAATGTTTTTAATACATCAAATTCATTCTTTATAACAAGAAAGATTATTTCCTCCATTTTAGCAGGAATATTCAGTGGATTAAATTAACAGGATTTTATTAGAAAGGTTTTTAGTAAATCGAAATTAATACTTTTTAAGAATAAATATGTTATTGTATTTATGTATTGTTCTTCTTCAATGCAATGTATGTAACCTCCTAAAATCGTATTCCTTTTAGCACCTATCAGGCTAATTGCAGGATGTTAAATTATAACTAAGATAGGTCCTTATTTTACCTATCCTTTTGACAATAAATAACAGAGCGTCTAAGCTCAGAATGTTCTGCAAAATTAGCGCACCAAATTGAAACTTAAATATATAAACAATGACGCGCAGAGTTCTAAAAAGCCACGTGGCACACACGCAAACAATTTAACAGAACATAAACATTTTAGCGCACCACGGCTCTGCGGAGCTCTCACACAACATTATGGATCTGAGTGTCTTACCGACTGTCTGTCCTGACTTTGTAGAAATGCCTCCTGTCTACACGCTTCAGTCTACCTGGCTCGCATGCACTGGGCTCTGTGATTTAGGGTGATTACACCCAGCTTGCCAGAGGAGGCAGGACCGCCTGCGATCATTTCACACTTTTCTATTCCTATGAATTGGTAATTTGTATTTAAATGACACATATTTTTAACGCTAATGATTTCATTTCTTATTCAAATCAAGCTATTTTGTTATTGATATGTATTTATATATATTATTTTTCGACTACTTGTAATCTGTTTTTTATTTTATATTTATTAAAGCCTTAGGCTCCGTTTGACTTTACAATATGTGTTCAACATGTAGGGCAGCACAGAAGTATCATGCAAATAATTAGCAAGCATGAACAGCTCTTTAAGTGCTTTCACAAGGCCTAATCTTGTTTGATATTAAAACAAAGGTGAAAATGCCAAAAAACAAAGACTCCTTGAGGATTATGCTATATAGGAAAAAACAGCATTATCTGACCAGGGAAATAAGCTTATAGTGGAAGCTCAATTTGAGTTGTTGATAGACACCATTAATAGAGAAGATGTGATCTGAACAGCTGCCTGTGGAGACTACACTTTATTAAGCTTGCCAGAGATAACGTAGTCATGCACATGTTCAGGTTTGTGTCTTGGAAATGGTGTGGATTCTCACATTGATGGTAGTAAAAAAATGTTGGCCTTCAGGAAAATGTGAATAAAGAACAAAACCTGAAACTGTCCCTCTTCTTTGCTGGCCAGGCAGTGGCGGTTCTAGACCAATTTGACTGGGGGGGCCACTGGGGGGCCAGTTATTTTCTGAGGGGGGCACAATAAATGCAGGACAAAAAAGAGAACTAGACAGTATGAAGTAATTGCGCATAAGAAAACAATGCAATACAGTTATTGGTATTTGTTTCAGTACACTTATTTATTTCAGATAGATCTTATAGTTATTACTGTTAGCTTCAGCTTAAGTTATAGTGCAATGTTTGCACTCACACCATATTTATATAAAAATAAAGGCAATGAACAGTTACATCTCTACTTTACATAAGGGTGTCTGCACAATCTCACATTACAGCAACAAAATCCTGCGGTTTTTGGCAAACCAAGTACCAGAAAATATACATTTAAAAAAAAAAAAAAGTTTCATTGTTAGGGGGGTCAGAGGTCAGTGTTAGGGGGGCACTGCCCCCCCTAGAACCGCCCCTGTGGCCAGGTGAGGCTGTACTCAAGTACACGTCCTAATTCTCTATAGTGACAATTTCAATATAGAGATTGTTTACCAGTTAGAACTAATCAAAACTTACATCTAAGAATGATGAACATAGTATTAGTTGCACAGGCTTTGGGTGAGAAACCAAATATGTTGACCTTGTGATGGAACCAAATGGAACTCGCATATCCTGACTACATTTGAAACTTTGATAGTAAGACTTTCACATTTCAAACCATTCACTGCTCCATCACCAGGTTGATATTTTGGCTTATATATCCTTGCTTATCTTTCTTACAGTGCAGACGCTTTTCTGCTTGCTCTTGCCTCTGCTTACTTTTTATGCTGATTTTCCTATTCTTATTCTCTGAAAACTTCGAGCAGCGGCTCCTGGACATTAACTTATCACTGGGACAGTTCATCTTCGTAAATAGACGGAGGGTTTCAGCCATATTTCAACATTTTTACGACGACGTCAGTCTTACAATAGCGTGGCCTAGCAACAGCTAAAGCCTGGTAGGCTACTGCTATTTAGCTTAAGCTAGTTGGTAGCAAAATGCCTCCGTTCTCTACAGATGACTTCCAGAAACTTATACAGAAGATGGCTGTGTTGGAAATGAAAATGCAACGGTTGGAAGTTAACGTGGAAGTGAATGGACTATGTCGTGGGAATGACACGACTTTACCAGTGTTGCAAAGTAATGGAGAAGGGTATGCTAACTCACAGCTAGTTAGCAGCTACAAGGATTCCAAGGAACAGGAGGGCTGTGTACCGGGTAATAAATCTACAAGTGGTAGTCCTCCCTGGAACTCTCTGGGTGCAAAGCCTAAGAGTAAATCACTTCCATGGGATTTGGGAGGACGGATAACAGGCAGAGCCCAGAGCTCCGAAATCTGTGATGCGACCGGCTGGCCTGCATTGTTATCACCCAGGAAGAGCGCCTCTTCAACCCCTATTCATACTAGGAAACAGCCGTGGACAGCTGCTAAAGGGAGAATTACAAACAATCCTCCTAAACCACCAAGTGTGCCAATCCAGAACAGATACGCTCCGCTGACCGAGAACCGGAGATCTGATGACCTGGATAACCTGTCCTCTTCACGCAGCAGGGTAAGGACCAATAGCTACTCCAAAAGTAAAAGGCTAGAGGGAAAGCTAACGACTGGGCCTGAAACTCTGATTGTGGGTGACTCTGCTGTAAGAGATGTAAAGGTCTGTGTAATAAGAACAACACCAAAGTACTCTGTTTTCCCAAGGATGTGGTCTCTGACTTGGCTGAGAAGATCCTGCATATTGGGGCTGAACATCCGACTGTGAAGAATGTGGTACTGCACATTGGAACAAATGATGTTGTGAAACAACAGTCAGAAGTGCTGAAAGAAGACTTTAAATGTTTGTTGGAAACTGCCAGCTCTCTAAATGCAGAGGTGTTCATCAGTGGCCCTCTACCGCCAGTCAGAAGAGGAGTGGAGAGATTCAGCAGATTGTTTGCACTGAACACCTGGCTTTCAACGGCCTGTACTGACCATTCTGTTCATTTTATTGACAATTTTAACTTTTTCTGGGATCGCAGACATCTTTTCAAGGCAAATGGAGTTTGCCTGAACAAGTCAGGAGTGAAATTATTTATCTCTAACATATTCAACTGCCTGCGTCATCAATCTGTTCCCTCTGCCAAGGACAAGCGGCAGGAGGAATCAAAACACGAGAAAGACACAACACATCACGCAGAAAACCCTGAAGAATTATCACTGCACCCGCCTGAGGAATGTTCTGATTATGGGAGACATATGAGACACATGGAGGAGTCTCCACTGCCCCCCCCCCCTGTCAACGCCTTTGAGGATACTCCGTTCACCCTTTCACCCTCGCCCACCCTCCTGGAGATCGATGAACACACAAAGGAGATACAGAGGGTTGGCACTGATTCCTTCCTGGAGTTCAAAGACCAAACGAAGGCGATACGCAGGGCTGGCACCATGTCCTTTACCCCCGCTCCTCAACGACGCCCACCAAAATCACCGCGGAGACGCGCACCATCTCCCCCGTCCTCATCACCGCGCCTACGTCAACCACCTCCCCCCCCTGGCAGCATGTCCTCTACCCCCCGCACCATCTAGCCCGTCTCCATCACCGTGCCTACGTCGACCACCTCCCCTCCCTTCGAGGGGGCTTCTGCAGTCTCCGAAGCCTGATAAGGATGTGTGTGTACAAAACACAACAAACTCTTACTGATATGTGATGGGTCCAGGCTCAAGGGCGTATGGCACTCTCAACTCTTTCAAGGACATGTCGGGGCCCTGCCTGCCAGTAGCTTTGCCGATATCTGTGTTGATAGGTAATAGATTAAGAGCGGTGAATCATAGAAACAGGAAGCGCTCAAACGTTTGTGTGAGTGTATCTAATTTAGCAGTGATTCCATGTCAGCCACAGCTTGTTACAAAAAACATGACTGATAGTGTGTTTAACAAACTTAAACTAGCTTTATTAAATGTCAGGTCTTTGGCAGGAAAAACATTTTTAATCAATGATTTTATCACTGAGCACAATCTCGATTTTATGTTTTTAACAGAAACTTGGATTGAACAAATAACAGTGCAGCTGTTCTTATCGAATCAACCCCTCCCAACTTTAGTTTTATGAGTCAGGAAAGAATGCATAAGAAAGGGGGTGGAGTTGCTATTCTGTTCAATGATGCCCTTCAATGCAGGAAGACATCTTATGGAAACTTTGATTCTTTTGAATATGTGGCCCTCCGGCTGAAATGCTCCTCTCGAGCTCTGTTTCCTAAATATCTATAGACCACCCAAATACTGTGCAAGCTTTTTGATGACTTTACTGAACTGCTGTCTATAGTGTGTATTGACTTTGACCGTCTAGTCATTGTTGGTGATTTTAACATCCATGTTGACAACCCCCAGGACAGAGGGGCTAAAGAACTGTTTTGTGTTCTTGATAGCTATGGACTGACTCAGCATGTGACGGAGCCCACGCACAATAAGGGGCACACTCTGGACTTAATTATCTCAAAGGGTCTGAATATCTCTAAGGTTGTGGTGACTGATGTTGCACTCTCTGACCATTCCTGTGTTTTCTTTGAGAGCTCTATTTCTGTTCACAAAAATGTTCAAAAAGAGGTAACCACAAAGCGATATTTAACTGAAAACACTAGGGAAATGTTTACTCAGAATTTCTCTTCCACACTTGCCCCTGCCAACATCTCAGTAAATGAGCTAGTAGATCATTTTAATTCAAAAATTAAAAATGTTATAGATGCCATTGCTCCAACTAAGGTAAAGGAAGTGTCTGGCAAGAAAATATCTCCATGGAGAAAGGCCATGACCGTGAAAACAGAAAAAAGAGAATGTCGAAAAGCTGAACGCAGGTGGCGAAAAACAAATCTCCAGGTTCACTTTGAAATCTATAAAGAGAGACTTGGCCTCTATAATTTGGAATTGAAAAACGCACGACAATCGTTCTTCTCTGACATCATTACCAAAAACAAAAACAACGCACGTGCCTTGTTTGCTCCCGTCGACAGACTAACTAACCCCCCAGTGTCAGTAGCCTCTGAATTTCTATCCACCAGGGCGTGCAATGATTTTGCCTCCTTTTTCACTGACAAAATTCAGAAAATCAGACAAGCAGTCAGTGCCTCTGCATCAGGAACAGCAAATGTGTTGTCCCTATCTCCACTTAACATCAATTCAGACATCATGACACAATTCCATCAGATTAATGATAAAAACCTAGAGGACATTATTCAACTTCTGAAATCCTCCTCCTGCTGCCTTGATATTATTCCAACAGGATTTTTCAAAGATGTTTTTGCCTTGCATGGCCTCAGATCTACTTCATATAGTAAACAAATCTCTTCACTCAGGTATTTTTCCACAGGCCCTGAAAACTGCAGTCATTAAACCGCTCTTAAAAAAGAATAATCTAGATGCTTCAGTAATGAACAATTACAGGCCCATATCAAACCTCCCATTTCTAGGTAAAATCATTGAAAAAGTTGTTTTTCAACAGTTGAGTAATTTCTTGCATTTAAATGACTGTTTTGATGTGTTCCAGTCAGGCTTTCGTCCAAACCACAGCACTGAGACTGCTCTTGTAAAGGTCTTTAATGACATCCACTTAAACACAGACAGTGGCAGAACTTCAGTGTTAGTATTATTAGATCTCAGTGCTGCGTTTGACACTGTTGACCACAGCATATTACTAGACCGACTGGAGAACTGGGTGGGACTTTCGGAAACAGTTCTGAATTGGTTTGAATCCTACTTAAAGGACAGAAACAACTTTGTTTCTATAGGTAAATACACATCTGAGTTGACAAATATGACATGTGGGGTTCCTCAAGGCTCCATCTTGGGGCCTCTTCTCTTTAACATCTACATGCTACCACTGGCTCAGATAATGAAGAACAACAAAATAAGTTACCATAGCTATGCAGATGACACACAAATTTACGTAACAATTTCACCAGGAGACTATGCTCCAATTCAAACACTGAGTAAGTGCATTGAACAAATCAATGACTGGATGTGTCAGAACTTTCTCCAATTAAACAAAGATAAAACTGAGGTAATGGTTTTTGGAGCCAAGGCAGAACGTATACAAGTTAGCGCTGAGCTTCAGTGTGCAATGTTCAAAACAACAGATAAAGCCAGAAATCTAGGTGTAGTCATGGACTCTGACCTGAGTTTCAACAGTCACATTAAAACTGTTACTAAATCAGCCTACTATCACCTAAAGAATATATCTAGGATTAAAAGACTAATGTCACAGCAGGATTTGGAAAAACTTGTCCATGCTTTTATCTTCAGTAGACTGGACTACTGCAATGGTGTCTTCACAGGTCTCACTAAAAAATCTATTAGGAAGCTGCAGCTAATTCAGAACGCTGCTGCTCGAGTCCTCACTAACACTAAGAAAGTGGATCACATCACTCCAGTTCTGAAGTCTTTACACTGGCTTCCTGTGTGTCAAAGAATAGATTTCAAAATACTGCTGCTGGTTTATAAAGCACTGAATGGTTTAGGCCCAAATTACATTTCTGACCTCCTGCTAAATTATGAACCATCCAGATCTCTCAGGTCTTCAGGGACTGGTCAGCTTTCTGTCCCCAGAGTCAGAACTAAACATGGTAAAGCAGCGTTCAGTTATTATGCTCCAAATATCTGGAACAAACTCCCAGAAACCTGCAGGTCCGCTGCAACTCTGACTACTTTTAAATCCAGGCTGAAGACTTTTCTTTTTGTCGCTGCTTTTAATTGAACTATTCATATCTTAGACTGCACTGTAACTTTTATCCATGTACTTTTTTCTTTTAATGTTTAATTGACAGCACTGTAACTTTTATCCATGTATTTTTTCTTTTAATGTTTATTTTATTAGCTTTTCTTTTTAATGACTGATTTTAAATGCCATTTTCTTAATCTCTTTCATTTTTTGTAAAGCACTTTGAATTGCCTTGTGTTGAAAAGTGCTATATAAATAAACTTGCCTTGCCTTGCCTTGCCTTAGAAAGAAACCAAGGGGAAGACTAAAGTCAGAATCAATTAGAGCTATTCTGTTAGTGAAACAGCTGCAGCTGTGTATACCAGCTGTTACAAAAAAAACAAAAACAGTATTGGCTCATCAACAATCGGTATAGTGATTATAATCCTACATTCTATGAATCTGTTATCTATATTAAAGTATGTGTTACATGGTGTAATGCAGTTGAAATAGCATTTATCCAGGCCAAATTATGGACTGCTTTACATTCCATACGGTGTATTATGTTTTAATGGCTCCAAGAATCCCTGATCCCTTATGAAACGGGGGGTTATGTATTGTAACGTAACTTATAGTTATATAAGCACAGGTGGAGCCCTCTACTGGACTCTATGGGTATTACTCTCTATCATAGTGTGCGTGCATTCACCTACTGAGTTACGTAAACGTAGCCGGCCAATCCGGGCAAGCATACCTGAATGCGCGCGCAGGCCCACAGTATATAAGGCGGCTACGCCCTACGACCGACATCCTAAACCCTCTTCAGCGAGCGGCATAGGAAAGACAGGGCCCCCAGGTAGAGGGCTCCGCCTGTGCTTATTTAACTAGGGTTACAATACGTAACCCCCCGTTATATCTCACACAGGCTCCTATGGGTACAGTGGGCGGAGCCCCAATGTATAAATGCCCTGTCGTCCAACAACATCGACCCATAACACTGCCCCTGACCGGCTTTTGGCTAACATCCACCGCATCCCCACTTCCTCCCATTCGGTTGTAACCGTGGAGAAGTCGGGGCCTCAGCTTGGATAAGGCCCACTCACACACGCTTACCTCGTGTAGAATGTGCATGGACGATAGTGGGGAGGGCTCCTGTATTGGGCTGATTGCGCACCATGTCTCCCTAAGGAGCATGGGAAAAGACGCAAGTGCATTATGTCCAGGGGGGGGGGGGTCGGATACCTACTGACCCACAGCCGCCCCCCCCCCCACACTCACCAGTCATGTGCTGCCCGGGCAAGCACAGACGACGAGAAGGAGCCAGACATGTCCAAGAGATAACATTTTATGAAGGGGCCTGGAGTAGACCAAGTCGCCGCCGTGCATATATCTTCTACACTCATGCTGCTGAATAAGGCTGTCGACACAGCCACAACCTGTGTAGAGTGTGAACGGACCCCAGTGGGGAGGGCTCTCCCCGCCCGTCCATAGGCATGTGTAATGCACTCGCAGAGCCATCCTGTCAGGCGCCTCTTGGAGAGAGCTTTTCTAGCCACACCATCCCCAAAGCACACAAACAGCTGTTCAGTGCGCCTAATGTCAGCCGTGCGCTCTACATAACATGCTAGCGCACGCACTGGGCAGAGGAGGTGCAATTTAGCCTCCCTAGCACCAATATGGGGTGGAAGATTAAAGCCACCTAACTGAATAGCCCTTGACCGGAACAAACTCCTTAGGCTCTTGGGAGCAAAGGAGGGGTTCGGTCTGAGTGTCGCCCCGCTACGGTCACCCCGGATCAAAAGAAAACTTGGGTGCACCGACAGAGCGGTCAGCTCGGACACTCTCTTGGCCTAAGTCAAGGCAGGTAGCAACACTGTCTTCCATGACAGTGCTTTCAGGGAGGAGAGCTCCAGAGGCTCAAATGGTTCTGTGACCAGAGCCTCGAGCACCAACGGCAGGTCCCATTGCGGGGAGGAGGCGTGCACTACTGGGCGCTGCCTCCTGACCCCTTGCAAAAAAACGCAACATAAGCAGCTGACTGAAGGCTGACCTGCGCCTCTCTCTCCTTCTCACCGTGGGCTCGCCTCGCTGAGGGAGAGCCAGCGGCAGCATACGGCTGAGCTGCACTCTTTCCTCCTCCAAGCGGCGGAAGCGCTGCGTGACTGTGGTGACCAACCCGAAGAGCCCTTTCATGGATACGGGGGCTCCAAGGAGATCATCAAGGTCCTTTTTGGAAAGTGCCGTGAGTCCCAACCACACTTGGTGTGATCCAACTGTGGCCAGGGACATCACGCGGCCAGCTGCGGCTGCCACACCATGGACCAGATTATTCATCTGTCCGATGCAGCGGTCCACATAATCGCCCCGGTCTTCCTGAGACGGGGAGGCAGGAGCTTCCTGTTGAGGAGTAATCAACGAAACCCCTAACACGCCCAGGTTATTGGCCGCCGCGGCCAGCTGTGCCCCGAGCCGGAATATCTTATCGAGATATTCCAATAGAGTCCAGTAGAGGGCAGAGCCTGTGTGAGATATAACAATGATCTGAGGAACCATTTTACATCAGATACTTTGCAACTAGAGGGATGGTGATATCAATGCTATGGAATATAAAGTGTTGTGTGAGTACAACATCATCTGATAGGTAGTAATGGATGGAATAAGACATGTTTTGAAAATAGTGCCGTGATGTAATGGTGCGGAAATAGCGCTGTAGACCAGATATTACACAGCACCACCATGAATCAGGCACTTAATGCACCGCTGTTTGTCTCTCACCACCAAGATCTCCTATTACAAACCTCCCTCTCTCTTTCCCTTTGCCTCCTCTCTTACCCGGTCATAATGTATATGAGCATGACTGGGTAAGTGTTTATAACTTGATCCAAAATCAATACTCAAGTGGTATCTCCCTTCGTCTGGTGTACACTTTTGTGTGTGTTGTGTGTGTGTGTGTGTGTGTGTGTGTGTGTGTGTGTGTGTGTGTGTGTGTGTGTGTGTGTGTGTGTGTGTGTGTGTGTGTGTGTGTGTGTGTGTGTGTGTGTGTGTGTGTGTGTGTGTGTGTGTGTGTGTGTGTGTGTGTGTGTGTGTGTGTGTTCGCGTTCCGCAGTTATTAGTCTGACCTTGGTGGCGATGGTCTCGTATTCCTGGCAGCTCATGTACTCATCCAGCTGGCTGTTCCTGCCTTTGATTGGTTTGATTTCATCCATTAATCCAATTCAGTCATGGAGAGGATATATTGATGGAGGGGGGGGGTTGCCTTGATGCAATAGAAACATGCATGTGCAAACGGCCTCGCAGGTCAATATTAACAAAGTGGATTGATTGGTATTGACTTTATTCTAAACCCCTCCCCTGAACTGCAATTGTCCAATGTGCAGCTTTGAGAGGTTGATCAAGCTTTGATTTGATCTACTAAGACAGTCAGATGAATACTTTGCATTTAGATTTGGGAGGGAGCTGCATATAGCCTTTTGAAATCCAAACACACAAGAGCAAATGGGTAAGAAATTGATTATAATATTTGCTGCAATTGTTAGTGTAACAAGCTAGCTAGCATACTTTCTACAAAATGAACTTCCAAAGTCAGTTAAAAAACATTCAAGGCAGCATGTACTGTGTGCAAGCAGCTCCTGAATGATTTCAGTTTTGAAGATAAAGATAGCAACTCTGTCCTGCTCTTTATTGCATTTGAGGAAGATATCAGTTTAGCAACCCAAGCCACCACCCAACCAAAGGCCACAAGGTGTATGTAAAGATAGTATAACTAAACAAACACATTCTGCCTGGGAAATAGAAGTTGCCTTAAAAAATATAACTCCATGTATTTGTTCATTAATTAGTGCATATCTGAGACTCATTTTACATGATTATCACCTTAATTAAGCCCCATGCCCCCCGGTACCAGGGGCAAAACACAACATCTTGCAAGAAGCAGTGTCTGAGGGCTTCTTAAAATTTAACAAACTATGAATGTAACAATTTTTACCGAAACAAAAACACAACTCTAACGCCAAGCCTCTGAATTAGCCCTGAGCGAAAAAAATCTAACGCACTTATTACAGAACTCACGGTATAAATACTTTATTACTTGTGCACAACTGCACAAACAAGACATCAGATTAAAGATGAGATTCCAATGATTCCAGAGGTATAAGGTATATATCATCACTGTTCAACCAAAACTCAGGGCAGCGAATGCGAAACCAGACAACAAACAACTTAGCTTTACGGGGCCAAAACGGCAAAAAACGTCTTACCTTTGCTGTTTTCTGATCAAAAGTTGTGTTCAATGGCATTAAAACGATAAAAACGCTGCTGAAGGTTAATCCAATGTGTCTGTGTCACTTTGAAATTATTACTGATAATTCATCATCATATTTATATCAATAACGGAGTTTTCATAGCTGCTATGATAGCTACGAGCAACACAGTCTCACGGCATTTCGTGTTATAATCACAAAATTAATCTATTGATTCGTGTTCACCAACACGATGTTGCCATTGTTTTGTGTCACAGAACGATTTTAAAAGCAATGTAAATAATATCAAATTAGAAGGAAAAACAGATTTAAAAAAATACAGATTTCAGTATTCTGACACAGAACTACTTTAGAAGCAATGTGTTTATATTGGTAGTATGTTTTGTGCCTGCACCAAATAATAACAAATTAGAAGGAAAAACAGATTAAAAAAAATACAGATTTCAGTTTTCTGAGGCTCTGAGCCCCATTTCTTTTCCTCGCGGACGGCAAAAAAACTCCGACATTATACAATTTAAAATAAAAGGGATAGGGTTAGGCTTAGGGTAAGATATTGAGTAAGAACATGAACATGTTATGAACCACACAGCTTCCGTTCTTCCAAGACCCGACCGGACAAAAACACGTGGTGCAGGCACGAAACATACTACCAATAGAAATACATTGCTTTTAAAATCGTTCTGTGTGACACGAAGAAAATTGGAAAATCGTGTTGGTGAACACGAATCAATAGATTAAATTAATTTCGTGACTATAACACGAAATGCAGTGAGACTGGGTTGCTACGAGAGTGTATGACAGCTTCCGGTTTTGGGCATTCTGGCTACGCATCACTCATTCACCAATGGGTAATGTTTAAATGGATTTTAGGAACTTCCCTCTTGATTCTATTGGCTCTAACGGTTAAAAAGAGATGTCAATCATCCAAATCGACCGATGGGTTCCAGAGATATGGAAAATGTACACAAATGACCCCAGAAGTGTTTTTTTTTCTAAATCTCTCTAAAAAGGTCAAATGTCACTTTTTTTGCATCAATATTGATACAGGGTACTTAGTATAAGTTATAGTTTGGATTCCTAAATATTTTAGTCTACTATCCCATCATTCAAGGCTGGTTTTCACTATAAGTAATGGTTTTTTTTGGACAGAAACTTCAATTTACATTTTTTTACTTTAAAATAAAAAAATTCTATATTGATTCTGACTTGTCTACATCCAACTCACAGGTTTATCATTGTTTTGAGAAAAAAATATATAGTCATTTGT
Organism: Gymnodraco acuticeps; assembly: GCF_902827175.1. Taxonomy (NCBI): domain Eukaryota; kingdom Metazoa; phylum Chordata; class Actinopteri; order Perciformes; family Bathydraconidae; genus Gymnodraco; species Gymnodraco acuticeps. Next base: position 1,852,447 of record NW_022989937.1, on the reverse strand, counting down.
TCTGGGAATGTCATTTTCGAGCATGAGACCTGAAAAACAGGCTCAGGGCTTAACTGGTTAAAACAAATAAACTAGAAACACGGCTTCCACAAATGAAATGTTTTAATGTATTTATTGTCAAAGCATTTAATATATTCATTGCTATCAGGATGTTAAGAGCATTCCATGGAATATCACAAAAAGTGTTTCTGAAATAAATTACATACCCCACCTTTAATTTCAAATTGCATATCGTTTTTTCCTGGGTCTTTTGGTGTGAATCTCTTTTTTTTGGGCAATTTTCCAGATGTGTTGTTGTCTGTTACAAGCTTTTGCACGCACACAATGTATGTGGCTTCCGTTATGACCCAAACAACAATTGCAAATACATTTTTTGTTTATTGGGGTTCATTTTTTATTGCTGCCTGTGTGTTGGTAGCTCATGTCCTTACATAGGCCTGTTTGGGGTTTCAAAAGTGTGTGTGTGTGTGTGTGTGTGTGTGTGTGTGTGTGTGTGTGTGTGTGTGTGTGTGTGTGTGTGTGTGTGTGTGTGTGTGTGTGTGTGTGTGTGTGTGTGTGTGTGTGTGTGTGTGGTGTGTGTGTGGTGTGTGTGTGTGTGTGTGTGTGTGTGTGTGTGGTCTTGCTCAATGCAGCTTTGTCAAAGTGCACTAATTGAATAAAGAGTAATTGTGATGCATTTAGGCAGTTACTGACCCCTGTTGTTCTAGTGGGTAAAGCCATTAGCTTGAGCATAAGGTTTACTCCAGTGGACACATACAAAAATAAAACCAACAAGTGGAAGCAAGAGAACAGGAAGACAGCCTGTTAGTTAAGTGGATCGGGTGCTTTTTTGTTTAATGCATTAGATGCCGGTACAAACAAACCAAGGTTCAAGCTGGGAGGCAAAGAAGAGCATGTAAACTATTAATTCACTTGAGAAAATGAAAACCGCAGCTTAGAGGTTTTCCAGCGGCAACAACAATGTACTATCTCCTCTATGCTTTGAATTTAAATCAGTGCACTCCCGCTTTGCAAAAGCTTTGTCTTGATTGTCTCAAATATTTCCTAAATGTCTGCTGTATTCAAAGTACATCTCCTCAAAACACTGAGGTGCATTATTGAGGAAAAGGATGTCAAGGTTTTTTGCTTAAAGATAAACAAGCTACTTGTTCGAACAGAAATAGGGGCAGCAGTCCACCTCTACAACTGGGTTTATACACAGATCTTGTACCTTCAACATGATTGACAAGCTATCGGGGAAGCTTGCATCTTCATTGTTTCATTCCGGACTCCACAGTAAATCAGTATCGCCTCTCAAGGTGCACGGTCAAGGCTAGCTCCTATTTCTCTGCAGAACAAAACATAGATACCAAAACTGTCACTTCTGTACATCCTGTTGATAATGTTAGTTCACTCTTCAAAAGTATGAAGACTTAAACTTGACACTAAGGTTAGGGTTGGGTCCCAAATAGCTGTCAGTTTCCTTTAATAAAATAATAATAAAAATTAATTTTATTTTTATAGCGCTTTTCACTATAAAAAAACGATCAATCGATAAAAGTGGGTTGAATTCAAAACACAAACCATCTGCATGACGTGCTATATTTAGGTTGTAGAGCACATGTTATTTTCTAATTATGGCTTACTGACTCTTAGGTTAATGCCATTGGGGTGGGTAATGTACATGCACATGTATCTGCAATAATACATATGCAATCAACAATCCTATAATCTACTATAACATTAAGGTCTATATTATCTTTCTCTTTCGCATGCTATATTTCATATTAGGTGATTGAGTACAACACATGAAATGACTGAGCTATGCATTACATTAATGTCATATTACTATTATCTCCTTTAGCCTGCAGTCATATGACAAATAAAGTAGAGCGCTAAAAGAACCTTTCTGTATTGGTATACATCATACTGTGCCTTGAGAAAAGCACATTATAGAGTACATTTTTCAGTTATGTAATTTTCTGTCACTCATCTTTTAGCTCTGTGTTTGAACAGCGTGTTGCAGTAAACAGCGTCGCTCCTCTCGACAAGAGCCCGGCACTCTGGGACTGTTGGAGAACCCTTCAACATTTCAAGTGTTTGCCTAACTCTGACATGACTAATGTTTTTTAACAACATAATGAACTACGTGACACTCCTCAACAAAGAGCCCTGCAGACTGCTGGATGACACTTTAGGATGGCAGTGTAGCTTCTAAAGCCACGTCATGTGCTGAAGATGGGGGCTACGAGCTCTTAGCTGAACAATATGGCTCGCCCAGGTCAGGCAGGAAAGGGTACTTTTCAGCTCTTAGTTGTAAAAACTGTTCGGACATTATTGTGCTCCTTTGTCACCTTGTTGACACCCACACATCCAAAGTTCCCCTTCTTTCCTCTACGGGAGCTAAGATCTTTTTAAACTATTGTATGTTCAGACTTTGTTTAGCTGTAATACCTATTCAAAGCTACATTATGTTTATACTTAGTGAAATATTGAAACAAAAAACATGTGTTTTTCTCATGGCTGTACCATATCGTCAAATGGAACTACTCTAGCTGTTTTATAAATGACTTTTACACATTCCTTCAACATTCAGCATGAGAAATGTTGTATATTTGGACACTCAACTACATCTACAGTTCATTTTGTATGGGTTTGAACCAATAGCGGTGCACCAGAGTGACTATATCATGACTTGACCCACCATTGGGTTGATGCCCAATTCCTGTTTAAAACACTAGGCATCATGGATCTGGTGTTGTGTCATTGAGCATTTGATTAGCTTATGTGCAATTGCAATGGATTAAGATAAACCATAACTTGAACAGGGATAAATCAAAGCTGCATGCTAAGTTGGATTTAATTGGTAAGTCATAAAGAGGCCAAGGTGCAGCTGTAACGCTGTCAAACTTGATGTAGAATCAACTTAGGTGGGTGTGGGTTAAGATGAGCCACCCACCCCCTTTATCTAGGGAACTGTTGTTATTTGACCATACATTCAGGAATCTCCCATCAGTTATTGTTGGCTGAGGGGTACATTGAGCCGGTGGTTCAACTTAACCTCCCATGAGGCACTGAAGTTTAATTAATTCTCTGTAGTATAACAATTTAGTTTTACACAACTGATTTGTTTTTTATGTTTTGAACATAGTTGAAACAAAAAACATTACTGTACCAAACAACTGGAAAGAGAAGGGTTTAGCAGGGAGGGTGTGCAAGAGATCACATGATTCAGTTCAGTATATATGATACAGTTAGCTAAATGCAGAATATTGATCAAATGAATTATATTATTTTAGGTCTAGATTGGTTCAATCATTTTAAGGCAAACGTATGCCCAGAAGGAGTTCTTTGACAATCTGGCTAAAGAGAATAACAGCATTTGATAACATGAATAACTATTTCTGACTTGCTTATATAAATCAGTACAGTACTTTTACAACAGACTGGTACATGTGTTTACCTACCAGCTTCATTTACAAGGATATCTATGTAGAGCTGTTTAGTTAAACTGCAATTGCTATTTTTTCATAAGACTGGAGGTATTGTTCGCTATAAGACAAATGTCCCTTTGGCTTAATGTGCATTCAGTGTGGAAAAAGCTGATCAGCAGCAACAAAAGTCTACAGAAATCTTCAATCATAGCTTCGAAAGTGTTTGAATGTATAAATACTTCCAAGCTGCCGCTTTAACTGCCAAGTCGTTCCGCCGGTTACCCCCATGAGATTTGAATGAAGCCTAAGATCAGTTTCGGTACATGGAGCCGTGTGGAGAATCCATTGGAGCTGTCCTGAAGCCAGTTGTTCATCAGTGAGCGACCGGGGGTGAAACTGGGCTCATGGAGGCCCTTTAGGGACCTGGCGTCAGTGGGGAAGGCTTTCAAAAGAAAGAAGATAGAGTGGGCTGCACACTTGTGTGAAACTGAATCGCATTTAACACACCACTACAAACAGAGCTTAATTTTCCGTGTTACCCATAATCCCCTTGGTTCATTTTGGTCGTAGCGGTTGCACGGTTAGCAACCATGGGTTTAAGCAACTGGTTAACACTATGGACATGCGTTACGCAATGCCATCTCGGCATCATTTCACCAGATCTGCACTGCCTGCCCTATATGACAAATGCCGTGGGGAAGTTGAAAAATATGTGGCTTCAGCTGAATGCTTTGCAGTTGAATTATACTTAAAGTTCAGGGTAATCAACTGTTAAAAAGATACTGTTCAAATTATTAAGTTCAATAAATGGATGTTTTCAAAGTCAATGAATAATCGTATTTATGGTAGGGTATGTAAGTTTGAGAAACCAGCTCGAGATCGCTAGAATTTGAAAATACACGACCGGAAAAAATCTGCCACTTCCTTACAGAGCCCCTCCTCCAACACACACGACCAAATGAGGCACATGACCAATGAGGGCACGAGATAAGTTTGTGCACAGATGGAAGGCTGACAGGCAGGTAGGCCGTCCAGTTATTTTAGCCGGGCCGGCTCAGATGATTGGTCGTGCTTTTTACAGTACTACGGCTTCCACTTTTTATGGATTTTTTGTTAAAGCACTTCAGATATTCATTGCTATCGGGATGTTAAGAGCATTCCATGGAATATAACAAAACGTGTATCTCGAGCCGGTTTCTCAAACTTACCTACCCCACCTTTAATAATTGTGATATCAATATTGACCAAAATAATCGTGATTATGATTTTTGCTATAATCGAGCAGCCCTAACAGATGCATGAAAAAGACTGGAATTAAGGTATAAAGACAATTTAAATAGAAAAACTAACATATCGAACTTAGAAATACATATTCATAAAATGTCTAGTGTGAATGTTACGACACTACCGAAATCTCTTAGTTTCTAAAGAATCTAAATAAGTAAACATTAGAATATACAGTATTTCAGTTTTCATAGTTGAATGACTTTAACAATTACTTTATTTAATCAATGAAAGCATTTTACCAGCTTTTCTTTGTTAGTGAATGACCAAATTAGCTACATGTTTTTGACATTATTTACCAAAACAAAAGAGAAGGTATTTATTTAATATGGAACAGTGTTATCTTCCATTTCCTTGTTATTTATTTTCATTTGAATCCCAGAAAACCACAGTTAATCACTTCAACATACTTCAGTCAGCATGATGGGAAGTTGCGTTATTTTTCGCACATTCAGAGAACAAATCGGGTCTCCGTTACGGATGGGGTAGTCGTGACACCCCCACTCAATGAAATTCCTTCTCCCCCTTTTCCTTTCACGGCTTATTTTAATTAGCTCGCTCTCTGATCTCTGATCTCTGATCTCTGTCTCTTTTCCCCCTCTCCCTCTGTGATAACTCTCCTTTGCATTTCCTCTGTCTCCCTCACTCATTCGCTCTCATTGCAGTATTTCTCGGAGTAATGAATGAACTGATATCTGTTTGGTGTCACGAGGGTCATGAGCTTTCTGCCTCTTTTTCTCTCTCGTATTAGTCATCCGACGCTCTATTTAGCCGCCGCTCTGTCTTCCTGCTCTTCTTTCTCTGCACTCAAATAGAAAGAGAAGAAGAAGAAAAAACAAAGGTTGTACGATCTCCGACGTCGCCACGGATCTCGGTTCAGTAATTACAGAGAGATGAATGAGATATATGCCGCACAACGAGACTAGAGAAAGGTTAACGGTGTATATATATACATTCGATGTATGAATAAGCAGCATTTATAGAAACCTGCAGTAGAGTTATTTACCACAGACTTGATTCATCCAGCTATAGAAAAGGTGTCCGTTACAGAAATAGAGACTGAATTGATCTCCAAACACTTCTCTGTAATTGTCCTGCTACAGTAGCAGTCAATGTCAAGTGTATTGTTGCTGGTATGCAGTTTCATATGTTCTTCTTCTCATCCATATCATAGATCTCAATTACTTGGGCTTCATAGCAGTCATGTCTCCACTAAAGACCCCCTATTATGGTGTTTGGGGGTTTTCCCTTTCCTGAGTGTGTTCTATAGGTTTTTGTGCATGTAAAAGGTCTGCAAAGGATAACATCCCTGTTTTCCAGGCAGAGGGGGTTTCTCTCCCCCCCCCTGCCTGAAATGCCTCCATTGGACTCCTTTGTTTACTTTAGTAACATAATGACATCACTATGTAACACTTCTGCTTCTGTTGGTTAGCGGCCCAACACAGTGTGCATGTGTTAACATTCAGGTAAATGTGTTACCAATTTGTGTTTGTTATTTGTTGTGCATGACTGGAAGCCAATAGCGATATGATAATGGAGGGCATTACTGACACACCCCTAGGCGGTTGACCAATCACAACAGAGGTGGCGAGCTAACCCATCAGAGCAGACTGGGCTCTGGTTTCAGACAGAAGATGACAAGAGGTGCTAAAATAAAGACCTTATTGAACATTAAAGCATGGACACATGTCACAGTAGAGGCCCAAAATACAAATATGAACCTAAATAATAGGTAATATGTCCTCTTTAATACTCATTTACACACACAAAATGAGTTTTAATTGGTTTCTCTAGGATCCCATGCATGTCTCTGGTCTCCTACCTAGATTTCAGTCTGAACAATTTGAATGTCATTTGGCAATTGCACCCTATTGGGGGGTGATGGATCTGTTAAATAGGAAAAGGCATCTATGTAGTCTAAAAATGGGTGCTGTTTACACTGGATATGAAAATGAATATAGTTAAAGATGATTGAACTTACTGAGCTTCTTTAGGAAAAACATGTTATGCAGAGTGTAAATGATTACAGAGCTCAGCTGGATACAATGCTTATTGAAACCAGATGTAAATGCAAATGTGTGGGGTTTGTTATAAAAACAACATATCCAGACACAGTTCACATTTTAATATCAGGTGCAAAATGGGCCAGAAATAATGACAAATACGATACCCCTTAGTAGTTTGATGACAATAACAAAAACATGCTTTGGTGAAGGAGGTGGCACTTTAACAATGTGTTCAATTCCTAAACCAAAAATGAACAATGCAAAACAAATGTTGCAAGGGTAGCCATCCCAAATGTCAGTCAATGAAGACAAAACACAAACAATGTTATTAATTAACACCCTTTCTTGACTTTTTTTCTAATTCTAATAAAAATGATATTTAAATAATAATTAAGCCCAATTAAATATCTGTCATGACTCTCTTTTGCCAATTATTGTGATGAGTTAACCCACAGGCAGCAACAATACTTTTACTAACACCTTAAGTCTGACAGTTTTTTTTCCAGGAAACACCTCCGGCAAACAGGAAACGGTTTGCTCTGCTGTTATTCATTCCCGTTGGGATGGCTAACAGCTCTGCAGGGTTAGCACTCACACAGTGTGTTTCTTAGTGAGGGGGAGTACAGCTCTCTGATCTGCTTATTCATTACACTTATTCATCAATTCACTACGTGAACGGCAGATAACATTAATTAGAAAGACCTGCTTTAAGTGGGGAGTTTCTTTTGCAAATATTATGTCTTTCTGTCTTTAATCTTGTTTTTTGTAAGATCAAGTGTCCAAAAAAGCGTATGTATATTTATCTGAATGATAGCAAAGGGTCTTGCTTAATTACAAACACAGAACCATAATCCAACATGGAAGCCTTATAAGTTATAATGAATGGCTTTGGTTAAGGTTAATACACTAATGCTTTATAGATCCGTTTGAAGTCATTAATATGAAGAGCTGACCTTTATTCTTTCAATTTGTAAATTACACCAATGGGTGTCCCCCTTCTAATGTATTAAGTCCACAGTTCTAATTGCCACTGATTCATTAATACAGGCTTTGTATTTTACCATAATTAATTACATTTATAATACTGTATAACATTCCACCTAAAATGTCTAAAAATTACCAGACAGAGATGTTATATAATTTGTTAGGTTGTGTACTTGCATTATCCCAAATGTGTACAAGTTAAGGGTTAGGGCTGACATACATGTACTTAATATCCAGTATTAAGCACATATTTTGTGATCCTCTTTTAGATATTGGTTGTTTTTACCTCTATATAAAAAAGTGTGAGAAAAGGTTTACTGAGGTGAAACACCTACTGTGTGTGTGTGTGTGTGTGTGTGTGTGTGTGTGTGTGTGTGTGTGTGTGTGTGTGTGTGTGTGTGTGTGTGTGTGTGTGTGTGTGTGTGTGTGTGTGTGTGTGTGTGTGTGTGTGTGTGTGTGTGTGTGTGTGTGTGTGTGTGTGTGTGTGTGTGTGTGTGTGTGTGTTTGCTCTGTGATTCCCTTTAATCCTGACTCGCCCATGTCCTTCAAACCCCAATCAAGGTTGGCATTAATGAGCATTTTTTGCCTCGCCCGCCTCTCTCTCTCATTAAACATTCCCTAATTAACAAGCACTGCTGCTTACTAATGGTGTGTGTGTGTGTGTGTGTGTGTGTGTGTGTGTGTGTGTGTGTGTGGTGTGTGTGTGTGTGTGTGTGTGTGTGTGTGTGTGTGTGTGTGTGTGTGTGTGTGTGTGTGTGTGTGTGTAGTGTGTGTGTGTGTGTGTGTGTGTGTGTGTGTGTGTGTGTGTGTGTGTGTGTGTGTGTGTGTGTGTGTGTGTGTGTGTGTGTGTGTGTGTGTGTGTGTGTGTGTGTGTGTGCCCATAGCAACACTGCTGAGCAATAAATGACTCTAATAAATATCCCCTCCAGTTTTGATTAGCGATGCCTAAAAGTTGGAGGTGATTCAACTCTCTGAGGCTCCGGGGTTCATCTAGTCATGTCTGATCATAACGATTTTTCAACTTCATCAGAATCTGATTCACTCCAGTTGCCAATTTTAATGTGTTCAGAAGTTAGTCAACAATGTGTGGAAATACTTAAAGTACGATGCATACTGTACTAACACAGTACATTGACAACGACTTGCAAATTGCAAGGTCATCTTTTTCCGTACTGCCCTTAACCTTTTTTTTTTTCGCGAAACTGTGTCTTAGGGCTTCTTAACATTTAACAACCTATTAATGTGTCATACCCACTTAACGGGAAGAAACTCAGCTAACTGACTATACGAACCATTTTTAGCTAAACAAAACAAGGGTAATAGGCCTACCAAGTCTCTAAATTAGCACTAAGCGAAAAAAATGTAACACACTTAGCACAGAACTCACGGTAGGAATATTGTATTACTTGTCAGATCTGCACAAACAAGATATCAACTGAAAGCTGATGTTCCACAGATTCTAGAGATATATGTATCATCACTGTGCGACCAGAACTCAGCGAAGGCAAAACCAGACGACACACAACGTAGCTTTACCGAGCCAAAACGGCAAATATGTCTTACCTTTGCTGTTTTCTGATCAAAAGTGGTGTTCAATGGCATTGAAAGGCATACAAGGTGTCAATCATCAAAATCGACAGAGGGGGGCCAGAGATATGGCAAATACACCCAAATGACCCCAGAAGTGGTTTATCACAATTTTTTGCTAAACCACTCTAAAAAGGTCAAAGGTCACTTGTTTTGCATCAATCTTGATACAGGGTACTTATTATATGTTATAGTTTGGATTCCAAAAGCTTTTAGTCTACCATCCCATCATTCAAGGGTGGTTTTCACTATAAGTAATGTGTTTTTTTTGGACGGACACCATAATTTACATTGTTTTACTGTGTTCAATCTGAATTTACTTTAGAAGTGAATATATAGTCTTTTGTTTTGGGAATGTCATTTTCGAGCCTGAGACCTGAAAAACAGGCTCAGGGCTTAACAGGTTAATATCCTACCTTCAATGTTCACACTCAATTAAGATAATATATGATAGGACTTTATTTATCCAGAGTTAAACAGTTACAATAAACCCAGCAACATAATAATAGAAGTAACTTATACATTATAATAATAAAACTGCACACTAGCAGTGCAGTAAAAAAAAAATAATTAAGCAACTATAAAAAACATAGATGGTTCCGACTACACCACTCCACGAACCTGTCCACCACTCTCCTGTACTCGGCTGCCTGATCTCTGCTGATACAGCCCACAATGGCAGTCATCTGAGAATTTCTGCAGATGGCAGGACTGTGAGCAGTGTCTGAAGTCTGATGAGCACTGTGAACATGAAGGGAGAGAGGACCGTGCCCTGAAGAGCGCCTGTCTCAATATAGTGTCAGAGGTGGTGTTCTGCAGCCTCACATACTGTGGCCGAGCTGTGAGGCAGTTTGTAATCCAGCTAACAAGTGGAGCAACATGTATTTCCAGTAGTTTACTGCTACTCTCTGTAGCTCTCTGTATTCAGAATGGCAAACAGTTGTGTTAGTTTAAACTGAATTGTTTTGCATACTCGAGTTTTTTAAGAAACTATAGAACTTAAACCTTCAAGCAGTGATAGACGGGCCGTGGCGTATCCACGCATGTCAGGGGTACTTCCTGTTGACACAGCAGTGAATTGCCATGACCGCTGGAGACTGGCCACATGAGTGAACATAAGTTATTGCATGCAGTTTGATACGCTGAAATCTTAAGATGGTACTGACCAAATGTTAGGTCAATTGGATGATCTGTTGGAGGAGTTTGTTAAGGTACATCACCTGTGAAAAACTGCATACAATTCAAAATGGCCAAGTTCCTGTAGGGTCTACCGCCACGCTCAAAGAGACTATCTTTGCCGTCTCTATGTGATACATACTCCCACCAAATTTCGTAGATAGGGCACATTCACAAAGAAAAACTACTTTTGGTTGGTTTAGGCCCTAGAAAATGCAATTCCCTGCTAAATTCCTCTGTCAGTTCATGAGCCCTAATGATATAAAAAAAAAAATATAATGTTGTGTCGAGTCTCTTTGTGCGTTTCACTATGTTTTGTGAAGTGTTGCAATTTTTTTTGTGTCATCATATGACTGTTGAAAATAAAAAAGGATAAACAATAAAGAAAACACCATGTCAATAAATGGGCTATAATTCCAACTTTTTTTTATGATGATTTTGGTGATGAAATAACATTGTTGCTCATCAAATGTAATTACATGTCTTTTTATTCCCAGTATGACTTCTATGATGCTTAATAACTATTGAGTGAAAAAATGTGCAATAGCGTTAACATCTCTATTTTTCTCTTGCTTTGTGTCTCAGGTGTCGTCATCAGGTGAGGTGGAAACCATGGAGAGGCTGTTGCTGTGTGTGATGCTGGCAGTTGCCATGGCAGTGCGGGCACAGATCTGCCCGAAGCGTTGCGTGTGTCAGATCCTGTCACCGAACCTGGCAACCCTCTGCGCCAAGAAAGGTCTTCTGTTCGTCCCGCCCAACATCGACAGGCACACGGTGGAGCTCCGGCTGGCCGACAACTTTATCACAACGTAAAAGTCCCATCACTGATACCACCAAGAGAACTAGTACTTCAATGCTAATACTAGGTTGCTTTTGGTTTTTCTACCTCACAAGAACAACTCCCAGTACTAATGTTCTTGAAAACAGCTTCATTAATTTCAATGAGACCACAGGTTGGACATTGAGAGGTTTCCCAGGATCATTTAGCAAAAAAAGTTGAACATTGTCAAAATGTGTCGTGGCAAAATTCGGGCTGTTTATTGAACATTGGAGTCTTTAAGGATAAACAAATAAATAATAATATGAAATATTTTTTTGTTAATATGCTGTGTCAAATCACACATTACATATCAAATGTAAATGTGTAATCCATTTTATTGTAAAACAACCTCAACAATTTCCCTTAACGCGTGGCTAAAAACTGTCCAAAATGTTCTTCAAAACTTCACTAGGTAAAATCATTTTCCGATTTATATTTCAGTTGTGTTAGTGAATCTAGTTTTACTAGCAAATAGCCATTAGCTGGTAGCAGCTAGCTTGTTACTAGCTAGTAGCAACTATCAAGTAACAATATCCCTGTTTCCATTTTTTTGTAGCAGGTGCTTCGTCTTCCCTTGTCACTTCTAGATCGTAGAAACTCACTTGAAAGAGTCTTTATTCTTTACTTTGAATGTAATTTCAATACTTTTTAAAGTTTTATTAGACAACCATCTACAATATTAGTCACAGAACACTCCGATGTGTTTTCTACTTTTCCTACTTGCTAGCCACATTCTGAAAGGGGCAGTGGAATTTCTTTATATATTTTATGGTAAATGGTTGAGAATACATATAATTGTAAAATTAGAAGGGAAATTCGTTAACAATTAGAAATGCAGTTAGTTTTATCCAAGGCTCTCACACTGAGATAAGCCTTCAAACTCATGGTTATATTACTCAAACTGGCTTTTAAAAGGCAGTGCTATTTTTGGTCTGGCCACCTGCCAATGCTATGCTACCAGCCTACCACTTGTAATTACCTCTAATGGGCCTAGTACTAGTTCATTGTATCATCCCTACTGTAAGGGATGCTACAGCTTCCTCTGCTAATGCCTTTCACCAAACCACAAAACTACTGAAAATAGTGAAAGCAGGAAAAGCTACCGTAGCTAATACTAGAATACTGGTACTATTATAACAACTATAACACCCACAAAGTTACTATTTAAAATATTATACTTTTCTTGTGCTTTACACCCACATAATTGAGTGATTAATATATTCTCAAAATCAGTTTGAATTATAATAATAATTTAAAGCTGAATTACGACTTTATTGACAAGTAATAACAACCTATATCTAATACCACAAGAACTACATATACCAGTTCTTGGAAAGTTAGGTTTAATTGTGTGAGAATTAACTATTTTTCTCCCAAGCTGGAAACAGAGACATTGCTCTCTGACGTCAGACGAGGAAGCCCTGAGCTGCTTTGGCGGAGATTAATACGTTGCTGGATTTTTGGACTGAGCGGCATCGCCCAGAGCGCTTTTTATGACGATGCAAGCACATTACCCACCAGCACTACAATGAAATAAAACTAATTTAGGTGTGAAAAAAGCACTTACCCTAGAGGAAGTCATAGTGGGTTCATAGTCAATGGAGCAGCTCAAGGCTGATGGCAGTGCAGTTATATTTCACACAGGCTCCGCCCTCTACTGGACTCTATGGGCACTACTCTCTATCATGCTGTGCATGCTTTCACCTACTGAGTTTACGTAAACGTAGCCGGCCAATCAGGGCGAGCCTACCTGAATGCGTGCGCAGGCCCACAGTATATAAAGGCGGCTACACCTGCCGCCCACTATCCTTTTTCTCTTCAGACGAGCTGACAACCGAAGAGTTAAACGAACGAAGAATAGAAGATTAGAAGGAAAAATTAACTCACCATTACTGGAAGCTCGGCCATGCACCTGCCCTGGTTTGATCGCGGGCGCCGGTCTCCACCACCTCTGCTTAGAGTGTTAGAGGGACCAGGATATGGCCGAGGCGTTGCCATTCACGTCCCCATTCCAGCGGGGCGGATGGCTCCGTTTGCCGTTGTCGGGCACTTCCGGGTCCGGTCCATGGACGTCCACCGCCCTATGTGATGACCATGGCGGCGGAGCGCAGCTGCTCCCAGCGGGCAACAGGCTGGGCAGGGAGCTGAAAACAGCTCTGCCACGCTACCGCGTGACAAGGCGACTGCAAATAAACACGGGTGTGTTGGGCATCTCACTCATTGCTGGAGATGCCCCCACCTCACCAGATCAGAGCGATTATTTGTAGCTTGATCGTGGCCGCTGCCGCTGTCTGCCGTGTGATATCCCGGTGAGGGATCACGCCGCATGGCACTTTCCAAAAGGACCGTGTTGTTGATCTCTCGGGCCGGGAGCCCCCGTGTTTACGGAAGGGCTCTTTGGATCGATGTCCTTAGGCGCGTTCACACCGCAGTACTTTTCCCACTTTAGTTCCGATATAGTTCCGAAATGTTGCGTTCACACCAAAAAGAGCCGGACAAAAATTAGTTCATGAGAACCTTTTCACCCCCTTTTCCGTCCCTGCTAGAGAGCAGGGACTTTCGTGGGAGAAAAAGGTTCCTATGTCTGATTGGCTGGGCGGATTGCAAACCATGCCCCGTAAAACTCCCAAAAAGTTTTGTGAAGCCGCCATTTTATTATCCTCGCATTAGCAGTATTAGCATTAGCATTAGCCCAGCGCAGAAACGCAGAGAGACTAACTTATGGCAACACAAAATAAAACATGGGAGCGGTGGAGGTGTCGGCGTTCTGGCGATTTACTCGGAAGGCTTCAGTAGAAGCCAGTCCCCAACTCCGGGGACTTCCGGCCGGGGACTTTGGGCGGCAGTAGACGCCGTGAAGTGGTTTGCGGCCTGCCAGTAAACCCAAAGCAGAAGAAGAAGAGGTGACGTCAGCGGCTTCATTTGCCTAATCCTCCCCCAGGGACTTATTCCGGTGTGAACGCGATCTGTACTTAGTTCATGAGAACTAAAGAGTTCTCATGAACTAAGTTCTCATGAACCTTTGTGGGAAAAGTACTGCGGTGTGAATGCGCCTATTGGTTACGTGGGTGAGGAGTAGTCGCAGCGTGGCTGCTTCTTGCTCATCCCCAGAGGAAATAACACTGGCCCACACTCCCCGCTCCCTCTGTAAACTCCAGTATAGGAGCCAGCAGGTGGGAGCGTGCACGTGAGTGGAATAAACCGAAGTGCTGTCAAAACACTGTGCGGGTTCAAGAGAGAGTGATGTGTGTGTGAGAAACGCATTCAGTGAAAACAATTGCATTTATCCCAGAGTAAGAGTAATCTCTCTCCACATTTCCACTTTTCACCATAATGTCCGTTTCAAAGAGACTTTCCTTTCAACGGGAAGTCGAAAAGAGGCCCTGTTGCATGAACCGTGGGTTACGTATTGTAACCCTAGTTCTAGAGTGTTGTGTGTGTGTGAAAAATGCATTTTGTAAAAACTATGGCATTTATCCCAGAGTAATCTACTCCCTATCCCCACGCACGCTACGGCGCTGCAACCGCTGCGGGACCATGAACAATGACATGAGGGTGTTATTTTATCTGGGCGACCTCATAGTCATAGCCAGGTCCAGGGAATGGGCAATGTTTCACCCAATTGATCCTACACCTAACCAAGTAGGGTTGAAAAAGAGTTGCGGTCAATTGGAAGAAGAGCTCCCCCATACCTCACCAGCAGGTAGAATATCTGGGGGTGATGCTCGATGCAGGCAGACTACGTGCCACCCTGACAGAAAGCAGCAGGCATCCCTGCTGCGGGCAGTCTGCAGGCTGTGTCAGGGGGCGACGGTGACAGCTTTGATCATCATGCAGACTTTGGGTCTCATGACGGCTGCTCACTCCGTAGTGCCACTCGGACTTCTGCATACAGAGGTGGCTTACCGGCCTTCGTTTAGATCTCAAGACACAAACGACGTCTGGTGATCATCCCCCCCTCAGTAGAGAGCAACCTCCGATTCTGGGGGTCCCCAGAGAATCTGCGGAGGGGAGCTCCACTGGGGCAAGTGACCTCCTATATCACAGTCTTTACAGACGCTTCAGTGACAGGATGGGGGGGGACGTGCATAGAGAGAGCTGTAGGTGGTTGCTGGCCTCTGACAGAGGCTCGGCACAGCAACCTCCTGGAGCGGCAAGCAGTGATGCTGGTCCTACAGCACTTCAAACCCTTAATACAGGGCAAACATGTGCTAGTGAGGAGCGACAACCGCACCACAGTGGTGTACATCAACAGGCAAGGCGGAGTCCGCTCAATAGCCTTGTTGACCGGGGCAGAGAACCTGTGGTTGTGGGTTTCACAGATTGTGTTGTCTCTAAGGGCCCTGCACATCCCGGGACGGGAGAACGGGGGGGCCGACCTCATGTCAAGAGGCGGACCCCTGCCAGACGAGTGGAGGCTTCACCCGGAGGTGGTGAAGCAGTTCTGGACTCAGTTCGGGAGAGCAGAGGTGGACCTGTTCGCCAATCAATCAATCAATCAATGTTTATTTATATAGCCCAATATCACAAATGTTACATTTGTCTCAGTGGACTTCACAGTTTGTACAAAATATCAGTATGACAATATGCCAATCGGCGCAACAGCCACTGTGCCCTGTGGTTCTCCCTGGCCCGGTGGGACAATCCGCCCTTGGGGGTGGACGCATTTGCATACGAGCCATGGCCAAGGAAGCTGCTTTACGCCTTTCCACCGCTGCACCTTATCCCCCCCCTTCTGGATAGGGTGAGGCGGGAGCAGCTGTCAGTCATCCTAGTGGCCCCAGATCGCCGCCTGGCGCCGTGGTACGCGGGGTAACACAGATGATGGTGGGCCAGCCCTGGGCTATTCCTCAGGTCTGGGGAGCGCTGTCTCAGGAAGCAGGGGCAATAGGGGCGTTACCCACTCTGGGCCAACCTCTCCAGGCTTGGCTCCTGAGAGGGACAGGCTGAGACAGGTGGGGCTGTCTGACAACGTTATTCAGACTATCCAAGCAGCAGGAGCAGAATCCACCACAGCCTGTTACAGGCCAAAGTGGGCGGGATTCCGGCGATGGTGTGAAGGAAGGAGTCTAGAGCCTCTGTCATGCACGCTGGGCTCTATTCTTACCTACTTACAGATACTGGTGGACAGGACTCTGGCTCATTCCACAATTAAGGTGTTTGCAGCAGCCATTTCGTCCTGCCATGAGGGATTTGGAGGCAGGTCAGCCTTCAGTCAGCCGCTTATGTCGCGTTTTTTGCAGGGGGTCAGGAGGCAGCGCCCAGTAGTGCACGCCTCCGCCCCACAGTGGGACCTGCCGTTGGTGCTTGAGGCTCTGGTCACAGAACCATTTGAGCCCCTGGAGCTCTCCTCCCTGAAAGCACTGTCATGGAAGACAGCATTGCTACTTGCCTTGACTTCGGACAAAAGAGTGTCCGAGCTGACCGCTCTGTCGGTGCACCCAAGCTGCCTTTTAATCCGGGGTGACCGTAGCGGGGTGACACTCAGACCGAACCCCTCCTTTGCTCCTAAGAGCCTAAGGAGTTCGTTCAGGTCAAGGGCTATTCAGTTAGGTGGCTTTAATCTTCCACCCCATATTGAGGCCAGGGAGGCTAAATTGCACCTCCTCTGCCCAGTGCGTGCGCTAGCATGTTATGTAGAGCGCACGACTGCCATTAGACGCACTGAACAGCTGTTTGTGTGCTTTGGGGATGGTGTGGCTAGAAAAGCTCTCTCCAAGAAGCGCCTAACAGGATGGCTATGCGGGTGCATTACACATGCCTATGGACGGGCGGGGAGAGCCCTCCCCACTGGGGTCCGTGCGCATTCTACACGGGCTGTGTCAAACAGCCTTATTCAGCAGCATGAGTGAAGAAGATATATGCACGTCGGCGTCTTGGTCTACGCCAGGCTCCTTCATAAAATGTTATCTCCTGGACATGTCTGGCTCCTTCTCGTCATCTTTGCTTGCCGAGGCAACGCATGACTGGTGAGAGGGGGAGTGGCTGTGGGTCAGCAGGTGTCTGACCCCCCCCCCCCCTGGACATAAAGCACTTGTGTTTTCCCATGCTCCTGAGGGACTCGGGAGACATGGTGCGCAATCAGCCCCATACAGGGCTGGAGGCAGGCTGGGAGAGCCTTCCTCACTATTGTCCATGCCCACTCTACACGGAGCGTGTGGGAGTGTGGGGGATGTGGTGCACTTATGTTTTCCCATGCTCCTGAGGGACCTGGGGAACATGGTGCGCGGTAGGCTCCAGACGGAGTCTCCGCACAGATCTTTTCCATGCACACTCTACACGAGGTAAGCGTGTGTGAGTGTGCCTTATCCAAATTGCGGCCCCAACTTCTCTAAGGTTACAACCTGTTGGTAGGAAGTGGGGATGCAATGGATGTTAGCCAAAAGCCGGTCAGGGACGGTGTGGTGGGTCGATATTGTTGGATGACAGGGCGTGTATACATCGAGGCTCCGCCCACTGTACCCATAGAGTCCAGTAGAGGGCGGAGCCTGTGTGAAATATAACAGGGGGTTACGTATTGTAACCCTAGTTATATAAGCACAGGCGGAGCCCTCTACCTGGGGGCCCTGTCTTTCCTAGTCCGCTCGCTGAAGAGTGTATAGGATAGTGGGCGGCGGGTGTAGCCGCCTTTATATACTGTGGGCCTGCGCGCGCATTCAGGTAGACTCGCCCCGATTGGCCGGCTACGTTTACGTAAACTCAGTAGGTGAAAGCACGCACAGCATGATAGAGAGTAGTACCCATATAGTCCAGTAGAGGGCTCCGCCTGTGCTTATATAACTAGGGTTACAATACGTAACCCCCTGTTTCAAGCCTCAGTTCTCTGGATTGTTGCCTTTGGAGAGAGTTGTTCACGCTCAAAAATATTGAATTAACTGCACAGGATCAAAGGAGTACTATATGGGAATTAGGTTTTATATAATTTTTGCTTTTGAATATTAAAACAGTTTTCCTATAAAAGTCCTCTTACACAATATTCAAAGACAAAAATGATACACCACCTTTGTCTAGACTCAATGTTATATGTTAATATATGTTATATATTGTGTTGATTGGTGTTCTTACATCATCTCAAACGTTTCCAACAGTTTAACATGGAAAATGTGTTATTTGAATCCAGGTAGCGTTTTGTATTATAAGGTCTCCTGAAATGGTGGTGTTTAACTTTTTAGAACCTGCGGTTATATGCCAAAACCCCAAAAAGATGTGATAACTGAACTTTGTATCCAATTTTAAGACTAATTTGTTATGATACTCTTATGAGATCTCGGTCTTATTGAACTCTTGAATGGATTTTAATGATCTGAAATCTGAATCTTATGCAAAATGCACTTTTGTACGTCTTTTATACATGAATATGTGTCCCCGGTGTTCCAGGGAACTCACCAAGTGTCAGAAAACACAACCCCCTCTCTTTTCCTCCATACCCAAATCTCTAAAAAACGGGGCTGCAACGGAGCTGATTATTATTTGAATTTTTCTGACAACAGAAAAGGGGTGCTCCGCCTATATGGGCAACTCTCCACCTATCAGGGGAATGAGAGACCGCTGGAGACGCTGTAGTACATATGCCAGGCCTGTAAGTGGCGCTGTAGTCTGCCACAAAAGCAGAATCAGCCCTTGCAAAAACAGGGCTGGAAAAGAGCAAATAGAGCGAAATGAGGCATGGCTAAAATGCATGATCTGTTTGGTATTTTGAAAAAAAAATTCACAGACATGTTTTATATAGGTATGGCCCTACAATATATGTTTCAAATATAGCATGATAGGTCCACTTTAAGTTATCAGATAAAGAAGCTGAGCAAACGTTAGCTTGAGACGACTGTATCAGACCAACCTGACACATTTATTTTGTGTTTTTATAATGTTTTACCATGGTGCTGCTATTTTCTCAGCTCCAGATTGGACCAAAAACTATGAAGAAATTCTAAGTGAGAAAGGCTAACTGAGATGCTGGCTGGGGACGTTACCAAACTCTGTTTTTAGTTTGTATTTCAATTGAGAGACCCCTTGTGGAAAATTACATATTGTCTGTTTAATCAAAGTTCTGCCTTGTTGGAATTGTCTGTGTTACCAAAAACTCTTGCTTAACCCAAAAGCTGTTCTAGTACCAATCACACATGGTATATGTCTTTGTCTAAGTGAATTGTGCTGATCTGTGTCCACAGTGTGAAGAGGAAAGATTTCGCAAACATGACGCGGCTCGTAGACCTAACATTATCCAGAAACACCATCTCCTTCATCACATCTCACGCCTTTGCCGATATGGAGAACCTTAGAGCTTTACACCTTAACAGGTATGTATATAAACCTAGATGTGTTTGCGGTATGAGATGAAATCCACCTAAGAAATCGGAAGTGTCATAGATTCTTCCAAAGCTACAAAGTTCTGTTTTTCTTAGTTTCTACATTCTCTTTTCTCTCTCTTTTAGTAACCGGCTGACGAGGATAGCCAATGATACGTTCAGCGGGATGTCGAAGCTCCACCACCTGATCCTGAACAACAACCAGCTGGTAGTTATCCACCAGGAAGCGTTCAACGACCTGCTGGCACTGGAAGAGTTGGACCTGAGCTACAATAACCTGGACTCTATTCCTTGGGAGGCCATCCAGGTCAGGATCTCTTTAAACTGCTGCAGCCTTTCAAAACCCTGACTGGCTGGAGGCCATGGGAATAATCCAATCATAAGCACAATGGGATAAAAGGCCATTAAACCTTTTTGCCCATTTATTTGAAATTAAAATGAAGAGATCTTTAGGGCTTTTGGATTGAACTGGGGCCATTATGTGGACTATTCATTAAGCTCCACTGAAGCTTCATTTGTAGACATTTTCAGCGCTAACACTTTCAATTTGTTCTTCGCCAGGCAACAAGCAAATGTCAGGGTCTCTGTGGATCAGCTTACTAACATACTTTGCAACTTAGGATAATTAAAAAATATAGTGATGTTAGATAAATAAGTGCTGTAGTCATTGTTGAGGAGTAACACAATAAATAGGCAGTTACATGCTCAATAGCTAATAAATGAAATGACAAAATAAGTGTAATTGTAATTAAATACAGTCAAATCTAAGCAAATAACAGTTGCTAAACACATTTCCTGTGATTTCAAAGGGGATACATCTGATTATATATATATTTGTAGATAATAATATGTAGTATATAGATAAAACATTTGTGGCAGTAGAAGATTATCAGTTATTTTCCTCTCTTCCAAACTTTTCTGTTAATTATATTTAAAAACAATTAAATAGTTTTGCAGTTATTAGTGTTAAATACTGTTACACGGCCTGGTGTGTGGTGTGTATGTGTTGGGGTTGCTTTACAACCCAGTTTAAAAAATGTGTTAGAAAGCTCAGAAAAAAGTAGTCTAAATTAATATCTGACAAAATTCATATAGTATCATGACTTATTACAGTGATAACAGGGTAAGCTTTCAATCTCTGACCTATTTAACTTTAAAATGAAACTTTACTAACAAAGTAAGTCATTGTTTGTATATTGAGTAACCACAATAGCTTTGTTGTTTTCAGTTAAACTTTACCTTTACAGGTCTCACTAAAAAATCTATTAGGAAGCTGCAGCTAATTCAGAACGCTGCTGCTCGAGTCCTCACTAACACTAAGAAAGTGGATCACATCACTCCAGTTCTGAAGTCTTTACACTGGCTTCCTGTGTGTCAAAGAATAGATTTCAAAATACTGCTGCTGGTTTATAAAGCACTGAATGGTTTAGGCCCCAAAATACATTTCTGACCTCCTGCTAAATTATGAACCATCCAGATCTCTCAGGTCTTCAGGGACTGGTCAGCTTTCTGTCCCCAGAGTCAGAACTAAACATGGTAAAGCAGCATTCAGTTATTATGCTCCAAATATCTGGAACAAACTCCCAGAAACCTGCAGGTCCGCTACAACTCTGACTACTTTTAAATCCAGGCTGAAGACTTTTCTTTTTGTCGCTGCTTTTAATTGAACTATTCATATCTTAGACTGCACTGTAACTTTTATCCATGTACTTTTTTCTTTTAATGTTTAATTGACTGCACTGTAACTTTTATCCATGTATTTTTTCTTTTAATGTTTATTTTATTAGCTTTTCTTTTTAATGACTGATTTTAAATGCCATTTTCTTAATCTCTTTCATTTTTTGTAAAGCACTTTGAATTGCCTTGTGTTGGAAAGTGCTATATAAATAAACTTGCCTTGCCTTAGAATGTGCATGTTAGCATTATTTACTGTAGTTCAACATTTATATCACCACTGTCAAGGAATGCATTAAAAAATGTAAAGTTTAGTGACAATAACCAGGATTGTACTACCTTAAAGAAAACCATTTTCCTCTAGATCCGTTCTTAACCTATTCTACTTCCTCATTTCAAAGTGATACTAAAGTTAACTCTTGCTCTCTGTTCTTTCTACAGAGAATGATTAGCCTCCATACGTTGAGTTTAGACCACAACATGTTGGACTACATCCCAGAGGGAACATTTTCCCTGCTACAGAAACTCAACCGGCTGGACGTCACCTCTAATAAACTCCAAAAGCTGCCACCAGACCCACTTTTTCAACGAGCACAGGTATTATCCAATTCTGGAAAGCAGCAGGCCGAAACATATGTTTTCAATCTCTATTATTGTTATTTGAATAGAACTGGTTGAATTAGACAACTACCAGTGCATATGGGTAATCTGACTCAGATCGTGTCACACTTCCAGGTTCTGGCAACATCAGGGATCATGACTGCCACTTCTTTTGCGTTGTCATTCGGGGGGAACCCTCTCCACTGTAACTGTGAGCTGCTGTGGCTGCGGAGGTTGAACCGAGAAGACGACCTGGAGACGTGCGCTTCACCTCAACAACTCTCTGGGCGCTACTTCTGGTCTGTCCCTGAGGAGGAGTTCCTCTGCGAACCTCCACTCATCACAAGATACTCCCACGAGATGAGGGTGCTTGAAGGCCAGAGAGTTACTCTCAGGTACGTTTTTATGCTTGTCACGATCTTAGTTTTATGTCACGGTTTTAGTTTGGTCTGTCTTGTCATACGGAGGTGGGGAGGTGGGGCCCACATAATAGGTGGGCGTGGATTAAGTCTGTCAGTGCTGCACACGTGCAGTGGGATTACCCAATAGCGATAGCCTTAGAGGGCTGCGCCTATACTCATAGAAGCTGGGTTACAGTACGTAACCCCAGTTTTGTTTGGTGTGTGAGATCCTGGTGGCTGGTGACTGCTCACGTGAACAGCAGATTGAGGCTGTGTCATGCGCCCCAGAGTAATAAATGCCCACACCGGGTTGTATTTTGGACGTTCTGCCTCTGCCTCCTTGCTTGGTCTGGCCGCTCAACGGTCAGCTTCACATTCAATATTGTATGCATTAGATTCTTAAAGAGGCTCTATTATGCTTTTTGGGGATTTCCCTTTCCTTTAGTGTGTTATATAGTTTGTATTGCATGTAAATGGTCTGCAAAGGCTAAAATCCCTGTGTTCCCTAGGGATTTCTCTCCAACACTCTCTCCCCCCCCCTGCCTGAATCGCCTCCATTGTACTCCTTTATTTACTTCCGTAACAATGTGACATCACTATGTAACACTCGCACTTCTATTGGCTAGCGGGACATTTCTGGTACATCTCTAAGAGATCGCCCAATCACAACAGAACCGGCCAGCTAACCAATCAGAACAGACTGGGATCTGCTTTCAGACAGAGGGTGAAAAGAAGTGCACACATGATGCTATAGAACATTATTTCACCAAAGAAAAAAAGCATTAGCAGACCCAGGAAACTAAACAGTGGTTGTTTTTGTGCTTCTTATAGCCAACACACACTTGTTTCCTTTAGTTGATATTCGACCAAGGACTATTTTATTCCTCCCATTTTTCTCAATTGTTTGCATGTTTTCTATTTGTTTCAACGTGTTGTAGTAGTTTCACTTTGTTTTCGTAAACTCATGACTCCATTAGTTTTTTTTGCAAAGTTGTGCTCTTTGTATACCTGGAGGGACCCATTTCTAAAAACTCTGAAACCTTTATCTTTGCAGTCCGTCAGGCCTAACTCATCCTGGTTTACACTCTATATATACTTTTAGCGTTAGGTACAATACCTCATATGTTTTGGGTACATTATACACAGAGTTGGGTGGGTAATAATATTACTTTTGTCGGTAACGGAGTAGTGTAACGCGCTATTTTTATAATTCAGTAATCACACTAGAGTTACTAACATTGCCCCGACACGCGTTACTCCGTTACTTACTAAAATCAGTCATAATCACACTGACAGACAAGAGGGGTTTCCGCCGCAGGTTTATATGTACGTAATCTGCGCGATTTGCGCGTCCACATCTCCACATGCAGTGCTGCATAAACATGGCTGAGTCAGCGATAACTTTCGAGGGGTGGAGGTATGCCCATTATTTTGAGTTTGTCCGAAGAATAGACAGGAATGTGACGGTGAGGTGCAAACTGTGTCCAGGCCAGAAGCTGTTATCCACTGCTGGAAACACCACGTCAAACCTCAAGAAACACCTGCAAAGAACACATGCTAAGGTGAAGCTAATAGCTAAGGATCCCCGAACCCAGAGTGAGGATGTTGTGAGTGTGCCGCCGCCGACCCCGAAGCAACACAAATTAGAATTTGGAGGACCGGTAACCAAAGCAGAGATGGACAGGCTTGTAGTATCCTTCATAATAGAGGACATGTTGCCCATTTGCACAGTGGAATCACCATCGTTCAGAGATATACTGCGCAAAATACAGATAGCAGGAGACAGAGGACAGCCATGGTCAGATAGGAAAACATTCAGGATCTGGATCAGTCTTATGCGACAATGGAAACTGAACTAAAGAGAACATTTGAAACTTTAGCAGTCTGCGTGATCTGCCTGTAGGGAGGGGCGGGCCGACCCTGCGAGTAAAGTAACGAGTAAAGTAACGAGTTACTTTATGTAGAGAGTAACGAAGTAGTGTAATATATTGCTTTTTTTTTTTAAAGGAATATGTAATATATTACTTTTTTTTAGTAACGACCCCATCTCTGATTATACAGCATTCCTCATAATATAACGTACAAATATAAGAACAACATAAAGAATACAGTGAAACAATTATACACATTGTCAATTTGTATTCCCGTAGTTGAGCATTATGTTTACAAGCCCCTCTAAATGCCTGGCTGTTCAACGAAATACAGGGACAGCGACATCAGGATAACATTTTAGGGAGGATGAAACGGTGGATTACGTATTTTGTAACCCTAGTTATATAAGCACAGGCGGAGCTTTCAATGGCCTCAGTAGAAAATTGGCCCTTTCGGTGTCAGCCCCCCTTCGCCAGCCGGTGCAACAGCCACTGTACCCTGTGGTTTTCCATGGCTCGGCGAGACAATCCGCCCTTGGGGGTGGACGCGTTTGCACACGGCCAAGGAAGCTGCTCTATGCCTTTCCACCGGTACGCCTCATTCTCCCCCTCCTGGAGAGGGTCATCCTAGTGGCCCCAGACCACCGCTTGCGTGCACATTCAGGTAGGCCCGCCCCAGGGGGCCGGATATCTCAGTTGATGAATGCTCGCATAGTATGATTAAGAGGTAGTACCCATAGAGTCCAGTAGAGGGCGGAGCCTGTGTGAGATATAACTCAAATCAAGAGCAGGTCGGGGAGACGATGATTACTTAATTTGCATATATATTGGTCACACGCTTCCAATCATGATAGATGTTATGTTTTTCAAATATGGAATTATGGGAGAAAAAGGGGCGAAAGAAAATCAATGAGGTGCTATTATTCTCTTTCCCTTATTGGATCTCCTCTTCATGTTCATATATAAGGTACAAATCCAGGGTCAGAGGTCAACCCATCCGACATTTCTCATCTTGAACAGCTTCCATTTTAATGTATTCAACTGCAAAATGTCTTTTTTGTATCTTCTGGTAATAACCTGATGATAGTTTACCCAGCCTATATTTTTCAATTTCATGACTTGGGGCTGCTATCTTTTGTCTCTCCCCCTCCATGAAAATATGAACTTTACATCATTTGGAGCTCACTTCCGTAATAAAGTGAACTTCATATCATTTGGAGTTTGCTTAAGTTCATAACAGACATTGCCAGAGAGCCTTCAGCTTAGTCGCAAGAAAAATAAAGACTCCCCTTCATTCATTTTTCATAGCACTTCTCTGTAATAACAGTAATCGAGGAGGGTCACAGTGACCATGACACTCCTTATTTTAGATTGCTTATCATTCTAATGACATCAAAAATGATTGTTCCCATTTCAATTTAGTCATGCACTTTTTCAAAGATCATTGAATCTGAGTGTGAATAGGCACATTTTCCTCTAGTTTCTTAATATTGTACATACAAAATAAATAACTTAGAGCTGTACATGTGGTTGAGAATCCATCAAAAATTATTATTTAAACAAAAGTAATTAGCACCTATCATCTATCTTTCTTCATGTATTGGGTGGGATTGGAGGATCTATGGGACAAGCAAAAACTGGACTCTTCCAAGAACCGACTTAAAGTCCTGCGTCCAAGACCAAAAGTAGCTAGTAAGCAAAGTCACGTAACGACGGTAATGTGCTAAACATTACATTTTTAACCTAAACATCAACATCATTAGTTCTGAATCTAACTGCATAGTTTTAGTGCCTTAACCTTAAAGTAACTGAAAGTGAAACCTCGGAAAACTGTGACCCTTTCTTAACGTTGGATATGCACCTTTTTCTCACTGGTGGCTGCAGTTGGCCCCTTCTAAAGCAGCAGAGTGGTAGAGAAAACAACTGGATACGACCTGTTACTGTCCTGGTAATATTCGTACTTATGAGAATTTAGTAGCCAAGATATAAATCCACCACTGTTATTTCTAGGCTGTTATGTAAAGCTCATTACAACTGGAAATTGCTCTGCCATCACAGTAGAAAATGTAGACTCTTCCACTCCCACCTTAGCAGGGGCGCCGTAATGGGGTGAAAAGTTAGGACGATTCTAAGGGCCCGTGACTGACAGGGGCCCAAACAATTTTAGAACATTAAGAAACAAATGTTTAAGTAACCGATGTGATATCTTTTCATGGGGCCCAAAATCCCTGGCGGCGCCCCTGCACCTAAGTCCCAGAAGGAAGGTTATCCAGAACCACTGTGAAATCGGACATATTGTGCTAGTTTTCAGGTTCATATTAGTATTTTAAGCTACTACTGTGTCATGTTTCCATGCTTTAATGTTCGAAAAGCTCTTTATTTTTCTCATACTGGCTGTGCTACAGCACCTCTTTTCACCCTCTGTCTGAAACCAGAGCCTAGTCTGCTCTGATTGGTTAGCTGGCCAGCTCTGTTGTGATTGGTCAACTGCCTTAAGATGTGTAAGAAATGTCCCACCCCTATCGCGTACAAAGAAACTCCCTCTGGAGGGAACTTTGGCATTTTAGCCTTTGCAGACCATTTACATGCACATAAACCTATATAACACACTACTGGAAAGGGAAAAACCCAAAAAGCACAATAGGGCTTATTGAAGCATTTCTTCCACCGTACAGTTAACCCCATCCTGACTTGTTTCTAATACGATTAACTCAATTGCTTTTCTCCTCTAAAGGTGTAAGGCCAGAGGTGACCCGGAGCCAGCCATCCACTGGATCTCTCCTGAGGGCAAACTGGTGTCTAACTCCTCCAGAACGTTGGTCTACAACAACGGGACTCTGGACATCCTCATCAGCACGGTGAAAGACACCGGCTCCTTCACCTGCATCTCCTCCAACCCGGCCGGCGAAGCCCACCAAACAATAGAGCTCATTATAATAAAGCTCCCCCACATCTCCAACAACACCAACAACATACAGGAGCCCGACCCGGGATCCTCAGACATCTCCACGTCGACTCGAGGAGGGGCCAACGGGAGCAACGTGACGGGCGACGTGAAGGGCGGGGTGGACAAGAGGGTGGTGACAGCCGAGGCCACGTCATCAACGGCGCTGATCAAGTTCAACTTCCAGAGGAATATTCCGGGAATCAGGATGTTCCAGATACAGTACAATGGGAGCCAAGATGACTCGCTGGTTTACAGGTAAGACTGACAGAATCACCATGAGTCAGACAGTTTACGCAACAGAAACATGATATGGTTGATGTGGGAGGTAGAGGATAACCTGAGCTGTATAGATTACATTACAGTAGGTTAGATGCAGCTTTAATGATACTGTGGGCAGGAAACGCTACCAGGGTGCTAAGATGCTTTGTTAAGGAAAGATAGACTCGGAATAAGCACCGAAAATGTGAAAGATGCCCAAAGGAAAAAAAGGCATTAAGGGCTATGTAATGTGCAGATTCTTCAGTATGAGGACATTTGCATAAGTATAATGAATGTTATCTTGTCATGAACAAAAAGAAAGGCATTGTTTTTATCAGAGTACATGCACAGACTATTTCTCACGGCTTTATTACATTAGAGCACAGACGGTTCATATCAGGGCACATTAGACCAACACGGAGATGAAATCGGGATAGACAGCACTGAAAATGCAAAGTGAGAAGGTTCACAATCCGAGGGAAATAATGCTGCTGACTCACCGACACGGCCTTGAAGGCGAGAGCTCTGCGGGGCCCTTCTTAACTTTGGCTGTGTACTCAGGATTACACAGATTAGATCGATCTCGCAGGGAATGATTGTTGTTTGAGCTAAATATTTACTCCAGTGAAATGGGGGAGAGGGAATTAACAAACACATACAGCTTCTGTAGGGATATGTGCCTGTATTATCTGCCTTTCATATCTGCTGCTAAACCCTATACATACTTCATCTGTATGTATCATCATCAAGAGTTATTAGGGGGGGGGGGGCTTTGACATGACCGTCTGGGTCATGATGGTGACTCTAGGTTAGGGGTGGGCGATATGACGATATATATCGTCGTGACGATATTAGGTCTCCACGATATGCTTTTTCAGAGATATCGTCCTATCGTGATAAAAAAAATTAAAAAAATTGAAGAAAAAAAATAGAAAAAAAAAATAGCGGGAGGGGAAGAGGCTCTCCGTGTGCGGCGCAGGGGGCTATGACAGCGGACGGAGAGCCTCTTACCCTCCCGCTCCCCCAGCCTCACCTACTGATTTTAATTTCACCATATATCAAGCCCGATCGATTTCACAATGTCAGCGCACCTCTGCTTTCGTTCAGTTCGAGTTGTTTGACACGCTCCCAAAGTCCCCGCCCCCTTTCTTTGCAGCGGGAAACTACACTGTTGACAGTCTGCACACACAGCAATAATGGACGGAGAGTCAGATTCTGATGTAGAACAATTAGATTTAGTCCCCAAAAAGAACTCTACATCTGTGATATGGAAGTATTTTGGCTATAAGACAACAGACACGGAGCAAACAAATGTCATTTGCAAAATGTGCAAACAAGGACATTTCAAAGCGACAGATGGCAACACGTCGGGCTTACGAGACCACCTCAAACGCAAGCACCAGAAAGAGCATGCAGAGACTGTAAGAGTGCAAGGTCCCCCGCGTGTGAATGCACAATCTACCGCAGCGACTGCACCAAAACAAACTACCATAGGTCAGGCATTTCATAAAGGGGCTCCTTATGAAAAGACTAGCAAACGGTGGAAAGACATAACTGACGCGGTGGCGTTTTATGTGGCCAAAGATATGCAACCAATACAGAGCGTGGAAAACAAAGGTTTCGTGAGGCTGATGAAAACAGTTGACCCATGGTACCAGGTGCCCAGTCGAAAATATTTTTCTACAAAGGCCATTCCACAAATGTACACTGAATGCCGAGAGAAGGTACAACAGGAAATTCAAAATGTCCAGTTTTTTGCTACAACCAGTGATTTATGGTCTAGCCGTACGTCAGAACCGTATATGAGTCTGACCATTCATTTCATTCACAAGTGGAAGCTGCAAAGTGCATGTCTCCAAACGATATACTTCCCGGTAGACCATACAGGGGAACTAATCGCACATGGCCTAAGGGACTTACTTCAAGGCTGGGGACTGAAAGAGGAGAACATGATCTGCATGACCACAGACAGTGGAGCCAACATGGTTAAAGCTTTGGATCTTAACGCCTGGACTCGCCTGCAGTGCTTTGGTCACAGACTTCACCTGGCCATCGGTGAGTGAAACAAGTATTATATTAATATATGACTACAAATGATACGTTTCTTCATTTCGTGTGTGTTTGTGTGTGATGCATTTCAATAAAATATATAAAAATCCATATTTACAAAACAAGAAAAAAAATAGTAGAATTAAAAATATAAATAGTTTAATGAAAATGTGAATCAAAATGTATTGTGTGATTAACCAATTAAGTCCTATTTAAAAAAATATATATATATTTAGTAGTGATAATAAATATTGCATTCTACAAGCTCGGCCAAACTTTGCATTGTTATGCAAAATAGTTGGCAGAGGAGGTTAAACCAGATTAATAAATCTTCATCTTCTATTTCTTAGAAAAAAGTGCCAAAGACCCTCGTGTTGATCGCACAGTGTCCATCTTGAAGAAAATGGTCAGTGCATTCTCCTTCAGCTGGAAGAAAAAGAGGGAGTTGGCTAGGCTTCAAACAGAGATGAAGCTACCTCCGCACAAACTCATCACCGACTCACCAACTCGATGGGGCTCCAAACTCGCTATGATTGAGAGAGTGTTGGAACAGGAAAAGGCCATTTCTGAGATCCTTAAGGCAGACAAGAAGACAAGGTGTTTGGTCCCTGGATACAACGAAAAGGATGTGATGGAGTCTGTAGTGAAGGCCCTGGGTCCACTATGGGACTTCACAGATGCACTCTCAGGTGAGTTTATTTAAATGTTTTATTATTTATATATGTTTTAATTAGAAAAGTGGCAATACAATCAATACAACTCAATATACAAACATAATTACTATTTGTCCTCTTTTTTTCTTTTCTTTTTAGGTGAGGACTATGTGAGTGTGTCTTATGCAAAGCCAGTGCTTCACCTGTTCAAAGAACACCTCTTAAAAGCGGATGATGACGACACTGACCTCTCAGGAGAAATGAAGATGACCATTCTCAACTACCTCACTGACAAATACAAGGATCCCAAAACTGATGAACTGCTGGATATGGCTTCACTTGTTGATCCAAGGTTCAAAATAAAGTACATTGACAGTGACAACTTAGAGAAGATACAAGCCAGAGCTGTGTCTGAGCTTGAGTCCTTGCTGACTGTCACTTTACAAGCACAGTGTCCCGCAGCATCTTCATCTAACTCCACATCACAGAGCCTTGAGGCAGAAGCAAACCAGGGCCCCCACAAAAAGAAAGCTAAGAAAACACTGGCCAGCTTTTTGAAGACCTCTGTAACTTCAGCTGGCACATCTGCTGCTTCTCCATCCCTAAAAGAAGCAATAGATGCAGAATTGAAGTCCTACCTGTCCGTACCAAATGCAGACAGTGAAATGGATCCTCTGGAATGGTGGCAAAACCATGATGGAAACTTTCCAAGGGTTAGCCAATTAGCTAGAAAGTATCTCTGCATTCCGGCAACTAGTGCTCCCTCAGAGAGAGTGTTCAGCACTGGTGGCAATATTGTCACATGCCAAAGGGCAACTCTCAAGCCAGAGAAAGTTGACAAACTGATTTTCCTGGCAAAAAATCTGTGATTGTGTTCTGTCAACAAGAAAAGAAAAGTAAAACAAGTTTAAAAAAAAGAAAACTATACAATGTGAAGACATGCTCTAAAGCTGTCTAGTCAGGATTCAGACAGTTTTGCACTTTATTGATTGTCTTGTTTGATTCTGTTGGCTTATATTTGTTATATAATAATAATATGTTTATTGATGTTCATGTTTATTGTTGTTCACTGCTCACTTGTTCATTTCAGAAATAAAACCAGCTTGAAATGCTATTTTGGTCTGTTACTCCTTTTTGTTTTAGTTTCTGTTATCTTGTAGGTGCTTGTACTGTTAAGTAACTTGAAAAATAACAATAATAACCGCCATGAAAAAATATCGTGATATATATCGTCTATCGTGATACTGCTTGAAAATATCGTGATAACATATTTTTCAATATCGCCCACCCCTACTCTAGGTTGGATGTTTTTCGTTGTGATCTTTGATCCATTACAGTCTTCATCTCTGTGTGACTACACCAATATGATTAACAAACAGATCATGCATAGGACAATGTGATGGTATTATCTGCCGTGCATATTATTCCTAATCTCTGTACATGATTCATCAGCACTCAACTCCATTCGTCACGCAACATCGAGAGACGCCACTGATAGGATTTATGGGGTCGGTCGTGCTAAAGAACTTGTTTTCCACATCAAGAAAGCCGATCTTCCTCTCCATCTATCTCTTATTCTCAAAAGTGAAACCTATAGAAACTGCAAGCCTTTCTTAAAGTTAGATATGCACCTTGTTGCTTACTTGTGGTTGCAGTGTGCCCCTTCTGAAGCACCACAGTTGTAGTGAAAACAACTGATTACCACCATTTCATAACCTAATAACATATGTAGTAATGAGAAGGGTTATGGTTAGGCACCCAACATGTACAGTACTGTGAGTCCACCCTTTCTTAACGTTGCATATGCACCTTTTCATGCAACATCGGGAGACGGTGCCGATAAGATTTATGGCCTTCGTTCTTGTTAAAGGTCTCGCTCTCAACTTCTAAATACCGCTCTTCCTCTCCGTCAATCTTTTTTATTTTCAATTCGACAAAAGCCTGCATTTATACTTTTATGCCCTAGACTTTGAAATACAAGTGCTTCCTGTTTGTGGATGGAGGAGCCACCAACCACCAAGATCATTATCGGCCTTTTTCCCTCCAACATTAGGCGCCAAACTCATTTGCGTTTCTCCGTGTTATTTTGCAGCTCTCCTGTCTTTTGATAGCGGATTGATTTCCAATCAACGCTACAGCTTGCACAAAGCAGCAACCCATTGATTCTGTTTTCTTCATTACCCAAACACAGAAGTAAGAGAAAAGGAGGAAAACAAAAGAGTGAGAATGAGAAAGGACGTGTTGAAGACATAAGGGGGGGTGGGGTGGATACGAGAGGAAGACGGACAAGGAGAGACTGGGACTGTCGTCACTGACAGGGCGCTGACTTTTCAGGTTCAATGAGAGCTTATTGATTTGCCGCATGATGACATTTCTGCTTTTCTACTCCCCACCTGCTCAACATAATGGTGCATCAGTATCTTCCCTTTATACTGTGAGTTTGGCAATGTGAAAACAGATGGGTAAGGAAGTAGTGGTTTAGAGTCGGGACAGGCACATCCTCCGGGCGATGTTAACCTCCTACACATGCAATAGGCAGCAGATCTAAAAATGTAACAGTTGATGCTGTATTGATCCCTGCAGGGAAGCCCTGCCCCCCCCGAGGTCAGGGTCAGCTGCAGAACATCTCTCCCGGAGCTGACAGGGATTCAGTGTCTCGCTCAAGGACACTTGAGACGGCCAAATGTTTACTGATACAGTACTGCTGTTTTAACGCCACTGCTCCTGCTTAAGTATTGTATTTATATTCCGGAGGCAGGACTGCTACCCAGCCGGACACACAGCAAACCCCCACACAAACTCAGCAATTCTGGTCAGGCTTGTTGGACTTCTTTACGACCGTAATATGAAATATTGAAATATTTGCAACAACCAATATTTTGTTCATTTAGGAACTTTTGTATGCCTTTGATGCGGTATAATGATCATTTGATCATTATAATATCAAAATAGTGCAAGTAGACCCTTATAAATATCTTCATTAAATAAAACTAGAACAATGTAAGAAGTAAGCAAGTAGTATAAAATCCAAAATGCCTGTTATTAGGTACCCAACAAAAAGACTTGGTTTTCGGAAAAAAACACAAAGGTTATGGCTTGAAAACGCTGGCTCTTGGCATAACATGGAACAAAACAAACTGGCACAGGACAACTGGGAGACAAGGAGTATTAATAGAAGAGTTAATGGGACATAGGTGGCAACATCAAGGGTGGGGCAAACAATCACAGTGGCAATTATATACCACATTTGAATATGTTTGAGACAAATCTATCTTGTATTTTAAATTGTTTTAGTTCAGTGTATCATGTCAGTATTTAAAGCGCTATTTTAACAAGGCACAGTTTTTTCTGTATTTGGACATTTTTCGGCCTGAAATGTCACTACTCACCCCCTCCACTGTGGTCAAGGGACTCTTTAATACAACCTTTCTTCTACGAGAAGTAGGAAATCAGGAGTTCAATTAGCTTGTTTTGTCCACAAGGCACCAATCCAGAGCACTATATTTTTCTATTAATTCTACAATACAATGCAGAATCCTTAAGGCTTTGCTTGAAACCAATACGACATGCCTACCAAAAACAAAACACATATTTGTTGTGTCTCTTTTCCTTTCCTTCTTTAATGCAAACTGTAAGGAACTAAATTGAGTCATGCACAAAGCCTTTATCCAAGCCTCAGCTGTTAACCCCTTATTGTAAGGCTGGGTCAAGGAAATGCTGATGTTAGGATAATGTTCTGACCTTTTACACATGACCTCTCACAGCACAGAGGCACATGCAGTTTTACACCTCACTGGTTTTATTGAACGATCCACAGCGGCGTCGATGATGACCATAAACTCACAGCCAGTATAGACAAGACGACCGTAAAACTGCCACAAAGCACAATGGGCTCTTATTCAGAAGGGGAGCCAATTATTACTCTTAATTAAGGGTTTGGATGAATGCAAGCCACACTGGGATAATTGAAAGAATGAATTCACAAATTATAGGATAATAAGATGTATTGTTTAGTCAAAGATTCAATTAAAATGATGATGATACTAATGCTGGTATGTGCCCTGAACAGAGTAAGAAAGATATACAAAATACTGCTTTTTAATAAGGAATATATGTATAAAAAAGTGTTTCCAACCTAATTATATGTCAAGGCGATACCTTTATACAACCCAGTACCCTTATAGTCTATTGTTACAGGTTGTGTGTCTGAGTTGAGAGCAGCTCAAATAAAGGGTAATTGTGTATTTGTTACTACTGTATGGAAGACATAACTTTAAGAGTAGTGTATTTTCTAAGAAAGAAGTATAAAATAACCAGTGACGTGCGGTGAGGTTCATGGCTGGTGAGGCACTGACTCTTTCAGAGTCAGATTTACAAATATTATATTTTGACCTTAATCGAAATGTTCGGTTATTTTCAAAAGCTTTTTTAGTCTGATGTTTCGATTCATTTTAAACAGACCGTTCAACAAAAGGATACCCACAATCTAAATATTGGATTGTTCTTTCTTAGTAAGATCCCATGTTCATTACAATTGGGGTCTTACCTTGACTTGAAGATGAAGTCCATGCTTTCCTTCTGGACAACAATCTCTATTACTTTTTTGTAAAAGTCCTCCTTATCTTCCTGTAGTTTCAAAAGTCTAGCTTGTTGTTTGTCTCTGCGTAGAATAACAGTAGCAACAAGAACCTGTGGGCTCACTTGCGCCCCCTTCAGTGCGGCAGAGGTTATGGCTGCCTCCCCTGGTGCTTTTTTCATTGCCGTTGTATGATGAGACCAGCGAGCCTAAATATCATATATACGTGAAATAAGTTATTTAGAGACTATGGATGGCGAGGATAAATGTAATAAAGGGATCTACAAACATTACATTGGTGACATACAGTGAGATGGTGCAGGCATGCGCTTAGGGCCTGCTTTCCAGACAGTTTCTGTGAGGTGACGCATTCTGAGGTGAGGCAGAGCTCATCTGTGCCTCACCTCACCCCACAGTAACTGGCTTGAGCGCGCTCACAAAATAAGTGCCCGCGCTAAATTAGTGCCCGCGCTCCAGCCAGTTACTGTGGGCTTACGTGAGGCAGAGCTCGTCCTTGCCTCACTCCTCATCGCTCCCATGTAGTTGTAGCGGAGCTCGGCCAATATGGTGATTTTGGCTATAAAAAGCGATTGGAATCAAACAGAAATCACATTTACAACACAGATCAGTGGAGACATGTTATTATTATTATTATTACTATTTAGTTTTTCTTTAGTTGTTTTTCCGTTACATTGGAGTATGTCAGGTGAGGCTCTGCCTCCCCTGACTGCACGTCGCTGAAAATAACGTTTTATTTCCTACCGATACCCTCTAAGTCAGTGATACGCAGCTTATGATGTGGACCCAATTACATTACATTGCATTTAGCTGACGCTTTTATCCAAAGTGACTTACAATAAGTGCGTTCGACCAACAAAATACAAACTTGAAGAAAACAGAATCATATAAGTACATCAGGTTTCATAGAGCCAAACATTTAAAGTGCTACTCAACTGGCTTTAGGTAAGCCAGTCCTTTATTAGTATATAAGTGCTTTGTTAATAGTTATATCGCTCGAAGTGGAGTCGAAAGAGATGAGTTTTCAGTCTGCGCCGGAAGGTGTAAGCTATCTGCTGTCCTGATTTCAATGGGGAGCTCATTCCACCATTTTGGAGCCAGGATAGCAAACCCACGTGTTTTTGCTGATGGGAACTTGGGTCCCCTTCGCAGCGAGGGCGCAGCGAGTCGTTTGGCTGATGCAGAGCGTAGTGCACGTGCTGGAGTGTACGGTTTAACCATGTCCTGGATGTAGGAAGGGCCAGATCCATTCGCAGCATGGTAAGCAAGTACCAGTGTCTTGAAGTGGATTCTAGCAGTTACCGGAAGCCAGTGAAGGGAGCGGAGGAGCGGAGTGGTGTGGGAACATTTAGGAAGGTTGAAGACCAGACGAGCCGCTGCATTCTGGATGAGCTGCAGAGGTCGGATGGCACATGCAGGTAGACCAGCCAGGAGGGAGTTGCAGTAGTCTAGGCGTGAGATGACGAGAGCCTGGACCAGAACCTGAGTCGCTTTCTGGGTCAGCTGGGGACGTATCTTCCTGATGTTGTAAAGCGTGTATCTGCAGCAGCGGGTTGTAGCAGCTATGTTTGCAGTGAAGGACAGGTTGTTATCTAGGGTCACACCATCTGGCACCAATACGGTGCCAGATGGCACGCCGACTATTTCCTACTAAAAAATTACCTCTTTTTTTTATAACGCATGGGGAGGATCCCCCATCGCCCACCTAGCAGAGGTCTGGGCTATAGATGTTTGTTCAATTTGCAAAAAGTGTTCCCCGGGGAAAGAATTTGAGTATCCCTTTATCATATTGGACTGTCTCGACCCTCAGCTTGGAAACCAATAGTCTTCTATTTTTTATTTTATTGATTGCATTAGGTAAAGAGTTGTCTAATTTAAACATTTTGCATCTATACTCTTCAATATTCATAAGGATGTGGCCAGTAAGTAATAATACAAGTTACAATAGAAACAATAATAATAAAAAGCTGGACCTGTGTGTAACAGTATAAAGAAATGTAACATGAACACATCTTCACTGATAGCTGTAGTTCTGGCTAAGATATGTCGTCCCTCGGAAGGGGAATCGATGACAAAGATATATCCCATTTTGGAGAATCATGTTCATCAGGAAAAAGAATGATGTTAGCATTAGAGCTAAAAGCTAAACTAAGCTGATGTTTAAAGATTAGTCAAAAACACCAACATCTATCTATAAACACAAGCCCTAATGTATTAAGGCTGCGGTACTGTAGAATATACTTCAACCACTCAGAGTATACAAACATGAAAGGCTTCAATATATCTTTCAGAGCCAAGGCAATCTTTTTTTAAGAGGCACAAACTCCACTTTGGCATTCACTAAGTTGCTTAAGAACACTTACAAAACCCATTCTCCCTCCACCCTCGTCCTCTGCCTGTTGTCAATTCAGTGGCTGTTTTCCACTCCAGCAGATCCATCGAGCTACAGGGGCTGGATGCCATTTGCCACGAAAACTACACATCAAGCAAATTGTGTGGCAAGCTTTTCTTATGAGGCTACACAGCAGGGGATGGGAGGTGAATCCAGGCTTTTAAAAAGGCATACTCTCCCCTTTTATCTCCCTCCTTAGCAGGAAGTAGTTTGTCCCCGCCTATGGTCCCTGCGGCCCAGGTATAACACCTTGCTCAGCTGTGCTTAAGGCGTGACAAAACAACCGCCTTTATCCCGCCGTAATGTTCCAATTGTGTTTTTATAGGACCATAAACTTATCCCAGTAACAGAGTTATTGTCGTAGGTAGTCCAAGGGGCTTCAAACAGGGACATGTTATATAAAGGGAACTACCACAGCAATAAGGATGATTCTGATGGGAAGACAGAGTGGGACAAGGCAGGGAGTAGGCAAGGAGGGTAAGTAGGATATAATCAGAACATACAGAAGATGTATGTGAGTGTTCAAAGGGATGGGGGGAAAAGAAAGGGTGGACATGTGGAAGGGAGAGACAGAGGAAGCTGAAGGAATTAAAAAAAGGAGCAAACGGAGCAAAAAGAAAATAATGAGAGCAATAGGGAGTATGGGGAGAAAGACCATAAAAGAAGACTTAAGAGGATCAATGGATAAAAACGAGATTGGACAAAAGCAGGTGTATATTAAAAGAATAAAGACACTGGTAAGATGAAGGGTGACAACAGGAGGAAGGGTGGAACAAGTAAGAATGCAACTAAATGAACTAACAAATAAGAGGGAAGAACTAACAGGAAGGATGGAAGAAAGTCAAGAAGTAAGAAAAGAAAGAAAGCCAGGAAACTTATATTAGCAATTACCCGAGTAAGATGTAAAGAGATTCAAAACAAAAAAGAAAGTAAAAATGTCAAAAACTAAACCGGCAGTTTGGAAAGTGCTGACCACAGCATTTAAGATCAATCTAAATGACTCAGCTGAATTGGAGGAATGGAGCTGAGCTCGGCAGATGGAGGTCCACACCCGTCTAAAAGATGGTGC
This sequence comes from Gymnodraco acuticeps, assembly GCF_902827175.1. NCBI lineage: Eukaryota > Metazoa > Chordata > Actinopteri > Perciformes > Bathydraconidae > Gymnodraco > Gymnodraco acuticeps. The sequence continues at coordinate 1,814,363 of NW_022989937.1, read as the reverse complement.
TGAAACGTATTCCCCACATCTGGGACGGCTGCACGGCACTTTGACGTGTACTCTGCAGTTTGCACTGAGCTCAGCAGTAACCAGATCTCGCTAAGAGGTGAGCCGTTTCCTTAAGTGTAGGAATTAAGAGTTGACCATAGTGAAAAACTCGTTGTCTTCTGCAAGAGAACATAACAGACTGGTCATCAGTGATCATTCTGTGGAGGAAAACTATGACTAGATATATCTGTCATGGACAATTTTGCATGACTAAGACAATGGTGCAACAGTTAAACACTTACTGAATCAGCATGCAATGTGGTTCACTCAAAATTACCAAAATTTTACTTTTTCACACAAAATATATACAAAGAAGTGTAAAGATTGTATAGACTGTAATGTCTTCAATGATACTTTCTCTTCCTTGTGATGAGCACAATAGAGTGGTGCAGAGGTCAAACCCAGAAATGAGTTAGCATTTACGTCAGTAAATAATGTCTAAAGCCTCTATGTGTCTTAAACATGGCGGTTGCTAACAATTCACAAAATGAGACTATAACGTCGTCACAACAAGTATTAGCTGCCTTTAGATAAGTGGTGGTGATGTGCCAACACAAATATTTTTACTTTTCATGATTCAATTTACACTACAGTGGTGTCAATGTGTGGAGATTGTCCTGCTTTTTTTATTGCAATATTGCAAAATCCAAACCTCCGTGATCAGCCTAAAAGAATACGTCATAACTAAACCACTCTTTATGAAGACAAGGGCAACAACTCACAACGGGGACAGTCAGAAACACTCTGAGTCACTTTCCAACTAAGTTAACGTTTTAAAAAGTGTTATTGTCTGTACAGCTCTCATTGTTCTAAAATAGTTTTAAAGACAGTATAAGGCCTAAGAAAAGTATCTGAATTGTGTTAGTTGTTAATAGAAATCAGAACATGTCCATGTACAAATACACTTTATTTATATAGCCCCTTTCATGCAAGATGCAAGTGCTTACAGAGTAATGACTTAAAAAAAGAATAAACTCCATCCAAATGAAATTAAACTATTTCTTGTTTTCGTAATGTAACACTAAAATGCCCAGACTTTTGGTCAACTCGTATTTGATTAAAAAAACAGGATTTCTAAATATGGACAAAACTTACAAGGACATTTGACTGAGTGGCTGACACAAAGAAACACCAATAAATATCACATAATAATTACTGATTTATTATGATTCACTCCATGCCTTAGCACACTTATATTTATGAATCTAATTTCAAAGTTATGATTTGCCATCTCTGAGAAAACACAAAGGAGCAGAGCAATTGTTCCTTTCAGTTATTTTAAGGAGGATTTTGAGCAAGTGACAATAATGCCAGTTTTAAGATAATGCTGCTCCTCTCTTAAACAAAATGTGTTTAAGTGGGAACTGTAATATTACGACTTTGATTAGAATACACATTTCAAGTGTTCACTATAATTAGTGGGGAAATATAATCCTGATCTTCTGGAAGTTATTGCCAACCATTGTTCCAATCCATTGCTACATTCATTACAATGTGTGCTTGCTCTGTGGCTAATACTAACTTGATCTGACTCTGAACACGGTTAATGAATACAAACGGAAGGGGAGGTGTGAGCACAGCCCACCTGGCCTGGGCTCACATCCCTCTCCACCTCTGACTGCAAGCTGTGTGGGTGCTTGTTAAGCATTAGCTCAGGCATCAGGGGCATTACGCGCTGTGAAAAGAAGATAAGAAGTTAGCTTCTGCAATGTTCAGCCTCAGATCTATTAGCATGGCAGGGTGCCATCTGCTGTGTAAGCCACATTAGCCCGGGGGTCAACAGTAATGGGGCAGGAGTCGAACTACCATTAATCCTCCACTCTTTGCTTAACTTGGTTTGATGCGCCTTAGTGGTGGGTTGTTGTTTGTTTAATTGTTGAGAGAGCCAACAAGGAAACATTTATGTTGAATTGGAAAGATATGTAACGTGTTGCCATTTAGGTTGGGTTGTACCAATATGGATTGATTTAATACAGCATAAATCATCAGAGTTTTGTAAAACTTTAGGTTTGCAAAAACTTAATCCAGGTTAGAAATCAAGCGCATTTTAGATTGTCGCATGAAAGAAAATGTAAACAACGTTCTGTTAATTCAAGTTTATTAATGTAAACCACAATTAAATAGATTTGAATCAATAAAGAGTTGCTGATTTAATCCAAATACAAACAAATGCTATTTATTAGTGGGATTTTGAACGACATGTAGGGGTCAATTTATATAGCGCATTTCAGACACAAAGACAATTCAAAGGGCTTTACGTAATCATTTTCACAGGCCCTGCAGGCTTAACAGGAAACGGTGTCTCAGGGCTTCTTAACATTTAATAACCTAGTAATGTGTCATACCCACTTAACGGGAAGAAACTCAGCTAACTGTCGATACGAATCTTTTTTACCGAAACAAAACACAAGTCTCACAAGGAGCGTCTAAATGAGCTCTGAGCGAAAAAAGATTCTAACGCACTTAGCACAGAACTCACGGTAGAAATACTTTATTACTTATCGGATCTGCACAAACAAGATATCAGCTAGCAAGCTGAGAGTCCACAGATTCTAGAGGTATTAGTATCATCACTGTGCGATCAAAACTGGTGGCAGGGGAGGCGAACCCAGACATCACAAAACGTAGCTATACGGAGCAAAAACGGGACATTGTCTCACCTTAGCTGTTATTCTGATCAAAAGTTGTGTTTAATGGCATTACAACGATAACAACGCTGCTGAAGGTTAATCCATAGGTTAATCCAATGTGTCTGTGTCACTTTGAAATTATTACTGATAATCCATCCTTCCATTTTTATGTCAATAAACGGAGATTTCATATTAGCTGTTATTCGCACCATTAGAGCTAAAACCCAGCTTCCGGTTTTGGGCATTCTGGCTACGCATCACTCATTCACCAATGGGTAATGTTTAGATGGATTTGAGGAACTTCCCCTCGATTCTATTGGCTCTAACGGTTAGAACGAGATGTCAATCATCACAATCGACCGAGGGGGGCCAGAGATATGGAAAATGCACCCAAATGACCCCAGAAGTGGGTTTTCTTTTCTAAATCTGTCTAAAAAGGTCAAATGTCACTTGTTTTGCATCATTCTTGATACAGGGTACTTATTGTATGTTATAGTTTGGATTCCTAAAGCCAGGGTTAGTCATTTGTTCTGGGAATGTCATTTTTGAGCCTGAGACCTAGAAAACAGGCTCAGGGCTTAACAGGTTAAAGAAAAATGTTTTGAACATTGTATGGTTAAATACATCAAGATACTAGCTTCTGTGATTAGCTGGTAACTTTAGAGCAAATGATTAGCAGCATAAAACACTGTTAGGTTGTATCTGTTCTTTAAGAACTTGATTATTTTGTCTCAAACTATTTAAAAAAAATGTAAAACCACCTCAAGTTAAGAAGTTACGTTAATACTGGACACCATTTTTAAATTAGTGCAACTGGATTTAATTGAATCTAGATTTCTTCTAAAAACAAAACTGATGTTTGAAGAGACATTCGAATGTAATCTTTTATGTTAGTTTCAAAGTTTATTGCAACATGATTTCATGGTTTAAATCATATTTATAAAAGACTTCCTTGTTGGTGCAACACAGCCTTATCTTATGCATTATATAATGGAACGGGATAGGAATGTGTGGATAACACATGTTTAAAAAGTGCAGTGTAAAGAAAAGCTCTTTTAAACACACATCTGCTTCTGTGTGCTGTTTTGTTTGGCTTATCTGACAAAGTCTCCGTGTTCCAGGCATTTCATTTGGACTCGTTTGCACTGCAGTAGCACGGGGAGGCTTTAGCCAGAAGCACTTTTCTGAAATAATTGGACACCCTCCTTTCAGATATTTATGACCCACATTCTGGAACACGGCTGTGCATTTTACAATGTTTTCTGTTCAAAAACTGCTTATAAGAGTGTGTATACTGCAGGAGCTCACATTTGCACAATGTAATGCTCCTCTCTCTATTTACCAAGAAAATGTTTTCAGTGGGTTGGGGTTTGATTTGATTTGAGAAAGCGTTATCTTTGATTCATGTGCGGCACAGATTCGGGCAGGTGCTACTGACTAATGAGCACAGTCAGGAGGATGCTCTTAGATTCTTGAAATGAACAGTCTTATGTAAAAGGAGATTGACTGAAATGTTCAATACAATCTGATAACTTCAAAGTTGAAATTTGGCACAGGATTACATGCACAGTAACTTGACTTTTTGACTACAAGCACAAATAAGTTGTCCTTCACAAAAATCAACTGAAGACTTAAGATGACTCAAATGTGGCTAGAACTAATAAGCCTCTTTATCTAAAGAGATAAAATAGCTGACAGATGAGCGCTGCTAATGACTAGGCAGTGTCAGAAAACTCCAAAAAAACACTAAACTGGACAGCTTCCAAGCCACTTATGAAATCCAAAAAACAATATCCCCCCGCAGCTACATGAAACCACTAATGAGCTAGCTCATGTCGCTGAATATCATTGAAAAACATGGCTGTCACATGTCGTCCTGCGGGGCTCTGGGAGCCCAGTTATTCCCCCCCCCCCTGCCTTATCGCACGGCTCCAGCCCGACCTGGAAGCATGTGTGTTGATTCATAGCTTTGGATGCCTTTTTTTCTGCCTTCCTTCTCCTGAAATAATGCGTGTTTGTGGCCTGCAGCCATTGTCCAGTATTTAATCAAGTGAAATGACCTGAAAATAGAACAATCTGGTATCATAGTTCACTGTTCCGTGCGCGGCGGCAATCATTTGTCTGGAGTCAAAAAGATGAGAGCGGCTAATGGAGATCGCATTGTCCTCCTGGCTTTGTCTCCGGCTGGAGTGAGGAAAGCTAGAGTTGATTAACGTGCACGCTCACATCCGTGCACGCTCATTCACGGTAGGATTTACCAGCGTGCATTGCTGTATCTGTGGTGAGCGCTGGCAGAGAGCCAGACACAGTGACAGCCACTGGGAAGAGGAAGTCATGGGAGGAGAAGATTACTGTAATGGAACTCTCACACTCACACACACACACACACACACACACACACACACACACACACACACACACACACACACACACACACACACACACACACATATATATGTACATAGACGTAAATACACAAATGCATACTCATAGAGGACCATGACGACTTTCTCTCTTGTAATGAAAGCGTAATGAAACCCAGAACCACAGACACGCTAACACACTCAGGCGCCCTGGGCTGAGGGCTTGGCAGAGCAGAGTAGATAGATTAGTGTAATAGTCGTGGCCGAGGCAATCATCTGCCCACTGTAGGGGTTCAGATACTGGCAGCAAGATCCAGTTCTGACACAAAGAAATTAGCCACAATGAATGAGTCAGTTTGGATGAGTTCACAATGCTGTCGGCTCGCACACAGTCAAGAAATAATCGTATGCAAGATATAAAAAAACAGTGATTTGCATTCAAATGCATTTGTGAACTCAGCAAAACAGGGTCCAAACACACATTCTCAATATATCTATTGTTCCTTGTATGTATGAATTATAAATGACGACAGCTCAGCTTCCTCGCTCACTATGAAAACCAACTGTGCAATGTGAGCGTCATTGGCCGGAGCGTCTGGTTGGATGGATGTTGTTTAGAAACTAGTTGGGAAGTGTCCAGATGGAGTCATGTAGCTAATGGTTTCTTAGCAGCGAAGGTTTCTAAGAATGTTTTTCATGTCTGCAGATACATGACGAAGTAGCAAACAATCATTAGAGCAAGGTGCATAATTGCAGCCCATGGACTTTTAACCAAAACACGAGCACTGTTATTGAAATTAAAGTTTTGTTGTTTAACTTGCCCTCTTACTGTTTTAAATCACAATTGTCTAGCTTCACTTTAATACAGATCTAACATATATTATCTTTTACTAATTTCACTAAAGAAAAATCTAATTTCCTTGTAAACCAATAAAAATTGTCCATGGATAAAAAAGATAAGCCTAAACATGACAATTGTTGTTAATGATGGCAAATATATTGAAGGCATGACATTTCCCATGATATTCCTATATTAGTTAGGAGCACATCTGATTTTAAAGGAGTCTTGAAGTGACTGTCTATCCACAAAGACAACCCAGACACTTTTTGACAGCTGCCTTAAACATAATAGATATGATTCAACTTTCTATACACATAAACCTGTAAACAGCATTAAATACTGTACACAACACATACACCCCCCCCCCGGTATCTGTGTTAGAACGTGACGGCGTTAAAGCCTGCAAGAAAAAAAGATGATCAGTCA
>NW_022989937.1:1504096-1807964 GCF_902827175.1 Gymnodraco acuticeps | reverse complement strand
TCATTTTTAAAGTTGTGTTAATCAATGACTCTATTGTGTTTGTTTAAACGTCCACATTGCCTAACGATATATGCAGGAATTGGTAAATAATGGAAAAAACACAATAATTAAAACGTCTTTATTTCCTGTCGTCCCCTCCCTCCCCGTCGCTCTGTTTTACCACAGAATGATCCCCCCATCCAGCAAGAACTTCCTGGTCAACAACCTGGCGGCGGGGACGCAGTACGACCTCTGCGTGCTGGCCATCTATGATGACATCATCACCTCCCTGACGGCGACGCGCGTGGTGGGCTGCGTTCAGTTCTCCACCGAGTCGGAGTACATGAGGTGTCATTTCATGCAGTCTCAGTTCCTCGGCGGCACCATGATCATCATCATCGGAGGGATAATCGTAGCCTCGGTGCTCGTCTTCATCATCATCCTGATGATACGCTACAAGGTGGGTCTCAGTCTGTCTCCATGAATCCCCTCTGCTCAGAAAGGACAGAGAATGAGAGGAGAGAGATTTTCATTTCAGGAGCGAGTGGCGTTGTCACATGGCGGCCTGCCGTCCCGGCCTGGTCTGCTGCTTAGTAACAAGCAGATCACTTCTCTTTGAGATAAGATAACTACTGTGGAATATTCGTTACATATGTTTCTATACTTATGTATCGTGTATTATTAACTTTTTGTGGAAGCCCCCCCCCCAACCCCTGAAATTCAAATTGATAGAAATAAAATATAGTAATAGGTTATAAAACTGACCCAAGATTTAGCTTCCATTGCTATTTCATCCTGCAGAATTAAGACATTAAAGTTTTTGCAGCTTGTATGTTTAAAAAAAACTAGGACATTTCCTGCTTGTTTACAGTGGCGGTTCTGGGGGGGGGCAACAGGGACCAGTGTAACAATGAGCTTTGACCCCCCCCTGTGGCCCTCCTGCGAAAGAAAAAGTATATGATATTACTATTTGTGATAGTGTTGCAGCAAAGATTGCTCTGACATGAGCCAAGTTAACAGTAATGTATTTTGCTTTACAATTATGTCATCTAATTAAATTGTCAAGTTTCTGACACCAATCATTTTATTCTTCTTTTTTACTTATGACTTGATATTGTGACATTATACTGAACCAGAAATGTTCTTGAACGCTGTCCGTGTCCCGTTTGTCTTTCCTTAAATGCCCCTCGTGTAAAAGACCTGGCCCCAGCATGGAACCCCGAGTAGAGTTGGTCTAGAACTCCCACTGCTTATTTCATTCATGTAATAACAAACTAAAATGTGTTTAACTATACGTAAAACTTGATATGTCCATATTTCGGAATGAAACAAAAATGATCAACACCTCATTGCTTTCCTCCTCTGTTCCCTCAGGTGTGTAACCCCGGTCAGGGCGGTAAAGGCGTCTCCTTGTCGATGACCAACGTTCACTCGCAGACCAACGGGCAGCAGTCTCAGGGATGCACCGTCACCCCCAGCTCCTCCAAACACGGCTCCATCGGGTTGGACGACCTCTCTGGAGGCTCAAAGAAGAGGGGGGGCAAGGATACCATAACTCAGTCGTCCGACTCCTCCCTGCCCGACTGCTCCACCGCCACCTCGGTCCTCAGCCAGTCCTGGGCGGCCAGGAGCCCGACAGCCGCAGCCGAGGACCGGGAGAAGAGGGGTGAGGAGAGGGCCATGGTTGGCGTCTCGTCGCCCAACGGCACCACCGGCACCCTCCCCAAGCCGAAGCGTAAACCTGCTCCAGGAAAGCCGGGCGGTTCCAGCACCTCGGCCCCCCCTGAAAACCCACCATCCCCCTCCCCTCGCCCTCCTTCCTCAGCATACTCCACCCCCTCCTCCGTGCTCCTGCCCTCCACCCCTCTGGAGAACCTCAACACCAACCGCAACAACTCCACCTCGCTCAACCAAACCCCGCCTCCTTACGTCCCTTCGCCTTACCCCACCCTGCCGTTCAAACCGAGCCCCGTCCCCTCCATCCGGTTCAGTGAGACCCCCATCCTGCGCCGGGCCCCCCGTGGCGCCTCCGCCTCCAGCAAGTACCTGACTCTCCCTGCGGAGGAGCTGGGGAGGAGCAGGGCGAGGAGGAGGAACTCGCTCTGTGACGGAGGCTCAAAGACTCACCCCGCCCATCAAGGAGCAGCAGGACCACCCAAAATAGGGCGGATAATGCGGAACAAAAGGAGCCAATCAATGAGCGGGATTCTACTCCCCAAAGACGGGGACGGAGAATCGGACAAAGGGCGGTGCGACTCGGACTGGATCCTAGAGAGCACCGTTTGAACTGGAGAGAGACAGCAACCATTCAAATAAACTTTGTTTTTCCATTTTTTGTATGTCTGAGGTTTGGGTCGGTGAGTGGGTTTGAATTTGTTGAGAGGTGTGTGTGTGTGTGTGTGTGTGTGTGTGTGTGTGTGTGTGTGTGTGTGTGTGTGTGTGTGTGTGTGTGTGTGTGTGTGTGTGTGTGTGTGTGTGTGTGTGTGTGTGTGTGTGTGTGTGTGTGTGTGTGTGTGTGTGTGTGTGTGTGTGTGTGTGTTGCTGTTTAGGATGTGTGTACAGTGTGTTTGTGTTCATGTTGGAACCTTTTGTTGTGTGTTTCTGGGTGAGCTTTTTCTGTTCGCTGCCTGTGTTTTTTTAATTTGTATTATTTTCATACTCTTTTCACCACAAATCTCAGTTTACAGGTTTTTTATTCACTTTGAAAGATTCCTGTCTGTTTTCCGGTCGCCTTGTCTCGTAGCGTCTTCGAATCTCGTCGGTTCCACTTTATAGCACAAAACAAAAACATGACAATGCGCTCGCCACGTCATTTTCCCGATTCACATTCACCTTATCTGAAAATACCACGAAAAGGGATTTACTACAGGAAAAAAAGAGGAATAAAAAACTATACAAGAACTGCAAAGCACACCATTCTCACGTTCACACACACACACAAGAAGTGTGTCTATACCGTGGCAAGAGAATAGCAGTCGGTGCCTTCTTTTGCAACAGACAGATGACACAACCGGATTCAAGAGGATCCTGACCGAGGGGACGGAAAAGGAAGAGATTTCACACATAGCCTTTCTTACCTACCGAGGAGTACAGACCTTTCTCGAGATATACACAGACACAAACTGTGACGAACAGATGAAGAATTTACCTCTTGTGAAATTGATATTTTTTAAAGGGAAGAATTAAAAAAAAAAGTAACATGAAAACCCTGTGAGCGTTTCACTGACATTGGTATATACAGCCTGTGTTGGTCACGAGCTCCCGGAAAGCTTCTGTACAGAAAAAGACAACATGTACTGTGTTGTTATGTTGTGTAAAATAAAAAGGGATAAAATGAAAACTGGACATGTGAAAAGTACGTTTTTATACCGGTTGAAATTGTACTTAATTGTTCCATATTTCCATTCAAACACAACATGAATGGGATGTCACAGTCACTCTTCATCTTTCATCAATGTTTGTGCCATCAACTGTTCCTCCCATTATTGCAACATTTCAATCGGAACAAACAATTTCCCCCTTGCAAATCACAACCGACGGGTGGTAGTTTCTAATTAAAACCCTTGACGTTTCCCATTTTCATTCCTCTTTTCTGTGATTTGATGCCAAAGTGTCAGAAACCCTGGACACACAGACATATTGTCCCCCTGTGGCCCCCATCCGAAAGAAAAGTCTATCATAATACTATTTGTGTGCAAAGATTGCTGTGACTTTAGCCAAAGTTGACAGTAATGTATTTTTATTTACAATAATGTAATCAGTCAGACATATTGTGAGGCTGTTAATTTACTATAGAGTCTTATTTTCCAAACCTCTCACATTTCAGAGTGTGACAATTCAGAAAAAGTGCTCTCGCGAGGCCTTGACAATGACGAAGACGAATGGGATATGTTGAAATATTGAGATAATCAAACTTTAACGTGTAGAACAGTAGCAGTAGTTATTGAAATAGAAGCTAGGTGACAAGAGGCAGGACTTTTTCTCTTTTAAAACGATAGTCTTATAAATGAACTGCTTTTCATTCTATTTAAAGGAGACATGCTGCTGAAGATACAGTGTGTGAGTCTTAAACCATCATAGTATAAAAAAAAACCGGCATCTTGGTAGGGGAAAATACACATTTCTTCATCGTAAAGAAAGTAGCAACAGTGCAGAAAGTAAAATATACTTAAAGGGGACATAGTTTGCTCGTGTTTAGGCTTTACACTTTTATTTTGGGTTCCCACAAGAACATGTGTACAGGGTTCCATATTCGGGAAAATACTCTTTTCCTCGTAGTGTCTCTCTGAAAATATCAGTTTCACCTTCCGTCTGAAATGCTTTGTTTTGGCGACTGTTCCTTTAAGACCTCTGGAAAAGCCTGGTGTGCCCTGATTGGTGGGCAAGAAATACTGCAGCGATAGTTCAAAGGGGCACTTTTTTAAAGATATTTTTCCTTTTTACTGCCAAACTAAAGTAATCATTATGCAAAATGGATCAATATTGTAACGGTGTAATGAACCATTGGATTATAATTAGTGATGTATTCATTTGCACATCCCTTTAATGGGCAGGTGGGATAATTGTGTCTTTATTGTTACTGCCGGATAGCAATGCATCATCATTTGATTGTTTTATATTTTGTATTGAGAATCTAAATCTTTGAATAGTAACCAAACTAGCCAAATCAATGTCGTAAAAATGACAACATTGTTGTATATTATAGTTACAGAGTGCTTTGGAAAGACATAAAAAGCAAGAGAAGTTAATAGATTGAAAAACGCAAAATATTGACCTACAAAATGTAGTAAAAAATCATAAGTTGCATAAAATTAATTTAATTAAATATACCTAGTTGAATTCCAGCACTACAGGGTGACACATGGAGGACATAGCATGGTGCTCATGAGTCATAACTCAGTTTTAATCTGAAGATACAGCATCATACACATTACCATCATTAGTTACTATTTTCAGCTACATCAAATATATTACATGGTAATGTATTCAATGTTAATTTCTGCTAAAGCACCAAAATATCCAGGATTGAAGCAAAGTGAAAACATATGAATTGCCGTTAGTTCTGCTCTGTTTCATGTTTACTGACGTCTTGCATAATGGAGAGGTGACTCATTTATTGGAAAGTTTTGGTGCCTGTCATCGCGCATCATCAGCACTACGGGTTCCTGTGGAGAAGGACAAGTCCTGCAGCGCCTCCCCGCACTTTATGTTTTTATTTATGTTCCCTGGTGATCATGGGCAATATTACTTCAGAGTGGAAGTGGACCGTATGTCCTAAATAATGATGGACAGGTTATGTACTACAATATATATATATACAGAGAAGCCGACAAATACACACAAAAAGCACCTTTTTTAAAAACGTTTCACTTTTCTGATTGTTCGGTGAAAGTCTCAAATAATTCCTCCCACTTACTGCCATGGATATGTTTTACCATGGTTACTAAATTATCTTGTATAATTAGATAAATCGTGTCCTTGACAGTCACCATTATAAGCAGATGAATTCAATGGTAATTAAGGTTGGAATTATTGCTAGAAATGAACAATGCCAGCGTTTGATTGGACCAAAGACAATCAGGTCCGCTTCTACATTATCAGCTGACACTCCAATATGTAAAGCAAGTGACCAGGAGGAAGAACATTAGTTTCTTTTAAACTGCAACATTTCAAGCAAAGACAACACGGTTGTGTACTAACCTTTGATGTATCGACTACCAATGGGAGGCAATCACAAGAGCCGTGTAATAACATATACAGTTGAGTTAATTTGAATGACATCAAACAGGAGAGCAGTGATATTACCAAATCTAATACAAGTGATAAATCAAGAAATATATTCAATTCATTCCTAAACTCCACCATCTCATATAAATACTTTGTGATCACAGGTATAAAAATGTTAGAGACCAAACAACAGTAAGCAAGACATTTCTTATTGACCGAAATGTTAATGTTCACCAAATGTCTTAAAACTGAAAACACAAGATGTCATGGTAGCAACCTGTCAATCACAAGGTAGCCAACCCTAAAGCGTACCTAATTTATTCTAAATGGGACCATAATGTATCCAATGAACACCATGCTGGATTCCAGAAGACTTGACTCTACAGATTGAGAACACAAAGTCATTAGGAAGTGTGTCACTGAGGTAATAAATAAAGTGAGTCTCTGGCCATCACCATCTTGGTTTAACTTGGTACAACCAATCACTGAATTATACATTTCTTGGTGAACAACATGTTAATGTTGACTGAATGTCTTAACCTTTCAAATGAAAAAACAATCTGAAAGGGGTAAAGCCAGATAACGCTGTGGTAGCAACCTGTCAATCACAAGGTGGCCACGCCCTAGCCTAGATCATAGAAAATTCCACACTCAATCACCTTCTGGTAAGAAAAGAACAAATCTACAAGCTTCAAACCAAAGTTGTGTTATTTAATAAAGAGTTATAGCATTTAACAGAATCAATATTCAGTCCTGCACTAGTAGATAGTACCAAGATCTGACCACGTACAACAGAAAATACAGGCACTTTATACACTCAAAACACACAGAAAGGGGAGGGTCTCAGCGAGGCAATATACATTACAGGAAGTATTGGCCAGATGGTTGAAACTTGCATACACGGTCATTACAAACCTAATATCAATCCTAACAATGGTTAAAGACACAGCTTTCTGTCTGTTCTAAGGAAGTGAATATTAAGTAGCTAGATGTGAATTCAAACCGCGAGGAAATCAAACCAGAGAAGGAAGTTATATACTTAAATGAGACTTAATGATGTATTTACTACAACAACAACAACAACAACAACAACAACAACAACAACACACATGCCATAAACAGCATAACATCTGTCATCACAGACCAGCAGCACCCACGGCAACGAGGCGACCCGGGGGCCACCGCCTGTGTGGGTGAAGTAATTATTGGTTAACATCAATGCAGGAAATTGATTAACTTTGCAATTAAATCACTGACAATTGTTTGACATTAAACACTTCTGACAGGCGATCGCAAATGGATGCTCTCACTTCAATTATCAGATATTGCCGTTTTAATGGAGAACATTGAATTGACTGAACTGATTGAGAATCATTACTGACCTTTAGTGAGCATATTTCTGTTTTTCCTGCAGTCACTTTAGGTCAAATTATAAATAATGAAGTCAATAAAGCTGACGTCCCTTATCCTGCAAAGTTATTTAATTAAAGAGAGTGAGATAAAAACTCCAACTCAAGAGGGATTAAAACCAAAATTACCCCCACTAGCGCACTCTGGTTCGTCCCCTGGTTTTGAATAACAATAGCTGATGACGCCAGCAGAGATCAGGTGAATATTTAAACAGGAACACGAGTCGCTGGAGAGACACCCGATAGGAGGAGAGAGGAAACAATTGTCCTTGTTTAATTTGAGTAAAAAGCACATTGACTCCGCTGTACAGCTGCCCATTACAGACACAGATGTCCCACAATCCTCCTCTCCTTAAAGCGGTGTCAGTAATGCCTAGGTTCATGCCTCCTTCAATGACCTTCCTCTGACTTTCTTAAGCTGTAAATGCTAAGAGGCTTTGGAGGATCCAATCCCTCTCTATATCCTTCTTCCTCATTTCTCCCTCCCTCCTTCAGTTTCTATGATTCATCAGTTGTATTTCTTATAGAAGAAGCTCAAAGTAATAATTACACTTACTAATTATAATTAACGTGCATAGGTTTTAGGGCCTGTGTCCACAAAGCGCCTTTTTCTAAACTCAAGCATATTTTTTAAAGGGGCCCTATTATGCAAATGTCCAGGTTCATATCAGTATGTAGTGTCTCTACTGTGACATGTCTCCATGCTTTAATGTTCAAAAAGCTCTTTATTTCTCTCATAATGCCTGTGCTGCAGCTCCTCTTTTCACCCTCTGTCTGAAACCAGAGCCCAGTCTGCTCTGATTGGTTAGCTGGCCGGCTCTGTTGTTATTGGTCAACCTCTTAGAGATGTCCCGTCCCTTAGCCTATCAAGTACAATGAATTTAAGTGCTAGTCAATAGAAGCACGAGTATTACATAGTGATGTCACTATGTTCTGGAAGTAAAGGAGTCCAATGGAGGCGTTTCAGGCAGGGGGGGAGTGTGTGGGAGAGAAACTCACTCTGGAGGGAGCTCCAGGTTTTAACCCTTTGCAGACCATTTACATGCACTAAAACCTACAGAGCACACTACAGGATGGGGTGAACATCAAATAGCACAAGAGGGGCTTTCTTTCTGACCGCTCTGCCTTTTGTGTGCGCCCTCTCCAAGCACTTGGGGTTGAAAATATTCAAATGTAGAGTTTTGTTTTTAGTTTTTTATTGTTGTCCAAGAAAGAATAATAAAAGCCTGCCAGTGCTTTTCCGCCAGAAAAAGGCGCTATGTGGACAAATGCCGTTAGGGTTAGACTTCCGAGTCACATGATTCATGACTCTGGAGCAGAACCTGGCGGAGCCTCTAAGGCCCCGGCAGAAGTTTGAGTCATCTGGTTGAAGGAAGAGGTGGGCGGCAGAGCGGAGCCTAGAGACAGAAGAGTTTATTACAAAAATGTGAGAAACAGTTGGAGAGACTGATGAAATTACGATTAGAGGAGAATGGACAGGAGCAGAGAAGCCTTTTTGCAGAACTCCAGTTCAAAAAGTTGTGAAGACTTTTGTGTTCTAAAACTGTTTTTGTATTGAAAATGTGCGTGAAGCCTGACATCTAACACTGATAAACAGACTGTCTGCTCTTTGGAGCTGGTCTTTGGCTCCAGGTGAGGTCACCATCTGTTGGCCCAACCCAGGGGCGGAATGGGACTACAAATCAGCCCGGGACTCTCGACCGGCCCACCTCGGTACCGCGAGTAATTACCGCTAGTAAATTGTGGACGGGACGGTGCTAGTGACTTATCCGACCGGCTCACATCGTCCGACCGGCCCACTTCAGTACAGGCCCATCGGGATTCGTCCCCCTGGCCCAGTCATACAATTAAAACTCAATTCATTTCATTGGGAATCTGCAATCTGTGGATAAGGTGAAGGAGTTTCTTTTTGTCAAGTTCATCTTTTTTCTGCTAATGTACATGTTCATGTTGGTAGCCTTGACCACAAAAGAAGGAGGCAAATTAATTGTAGGGAGGAAGGAACACAAGGGGAAAGAACAAAAAAAATACAAGGTCCCATTCCCCACCTTAGACTGACAACAAAACAAGACAAAGAATATGAGGAACTTGCTGATTCAAAGCCTTTTCTGATCAGCTTTAAATAACATGATGACATAGTTCTCTATTGCCCATGGTACCTCATAGTCGCATTCTCTCTGAATTCGTAATTTATCATTTGGAGAATGTGTATAATGCTCTGCTACAGCACAAGCACAGCAAAAAACTGTCTGCTATTCCCTTCGGGGGGGGGGGGGAATGAACATGATCAGCATCTCTGGTTTCCATCTAATCTGTGATCAACCTTATGAGTAGATGATAACATCCTGTGGAACTAGTGGTAGGTGTAGCATGACCCTTGTAAACCATACGTATGGATCTGATATCTGCATATCAAACAGCTGCTAACATTCAAAGCAGTTGGCTGAAGTGTGTGCTGGGTGATGGGATAGGCCGATGGAGTTGGAAGGCTTGGAAGTCTGTCAAACTGTTAAATGAGATCAGTGAGTCAGGCTGAGCGTATTCTCGTTTACAGGAGAGTAATCAAGGCTTAAGGAAGCCATTCTAACCCTCGTGATCAACCTATTGCATTGAAATGTAAAGGGGCCCTATTCTGCTTTATTGGGGTTTTTCAGAGCCGGCTAACCAATCAGAGCAGACTGGGCTCTGGTTTCAGACAGAGGGTGAAAAGAGGTGCTGCAGCATTAAAGCATGGAGACATGTCCCAGTAGAGACAAAAAATACTTATATAAAAAATACGTAAAAAGTACAATATATCCACTTTGAAGCAAAAACATAAAAGTTTCAAAGACATTTATTTGATTTTTGTTGGGATGAAGTTAAGTTTCTTAACAGCTCCCAGAGGAAGTTCCTAACTGCTTCCTGTAAACATTTGTAAATGTCACTGATAATCATATTTTATATGGAAACTAGAATACATTCTCTAAATGTCTTCTTTCCACTGGTGTGTGTGTGTGTGTGTGTGTGTGTGTTCGTATTGAGTTCCTTAGCCAACGTATTAGATACTCTCTCTGTCAGCCCCCCCCCCATCTTACGCAATCCATATGGTTATATATGCATCAAGCAGGTGAATCATGTATTGTACACGTACACACACACACACACACACACACACACACACACACACACACACACACACACACACACACACACACACACACACACACACACACACACACACACACACACACACACACACACACACACACACACACACACACACACACACACACACACACACACACACACACACACACACACACACACACACACACACACACACACACACACACACACACACACACACACACACACACACACACACACACACACACACCCTGTGGCTTTGCGGGAGATTTCCCATTCTGAATTATCTCTGCCTTCAGGGATTGTGGTGCTGTATAATGAGCCGAGCACTAATTATTCGTATGTGTGTGTGTGTGTGTGTGATAATTTTCTTGTCAATCTAAAACCAACTTTATTTGCTTTATTTCTAAAAGATCAAACTCAGGACTTAAAAGAGATGCTAGAACTCGGGTTGGATATAAGTCAATGCGCCACTCCGAAAAGTACTGTGTCCGTCCGTCCGTCCGTCCGTGTGTGTGTGTGTGTGTGTGTGTGTGTGTGTGTGTGTGTGTGTGTGTGTGTGTGTGTGTGTGTGTGTGTGTGTGCGTGTGTGTGTGCAAGATGATGCTGCCCCATGCTCATGTAGCCAGAAGGAATGCTTAATGACAGTGTCAGCATGTGCCAGCCAACTGTGGTGATGTGTTTGTGTTCCAGAGAAAGAGAGCGTCAGCATGTACGTGACTCAGAAAGTGTGTGTGTCTGTGTGTGTGTGTGTGTGTCTGTGGGTGTGTGTGTGTGTGTGTGTCTGTGTGTGTGTGGTCTGAACGTCTGTGTTAATATGCAGTGAGTGATGGGAATATCACCGCGACATTACCTCAAAGGAAAGTAACGAGATTGGTTTCTGAACAGCATCCTATTAAATGAGTGCAAAGTGTCAAGTTTAGCCACGTCATTTTGTGTTAAGCAAATGGAGCGTACCGGGAACAAATGAGGCCTCTTGTTTTCCTCTGAGCACACATTCGAAAGTTACCGACTGAGGGCATGTGTTTCAGAGTCTGCTGGAAAGAAATGAAAAATAGTTAATTAATTAATGAATTTATGCTGGAAAACCAGAAACTGAATTAGAATTGGATTTGTTGTTCTAAATACGGAAAGTAAAATACGGGAAATAAGTTAGTCCAAAAAAAGGAGATTCTCTGACATTTAATGATGTGATTATGTGAGTAACATAAAGACATGTGTTATTTTGTTACCTATTTTATTTTGAAACTGTATTTTGTCCTCTGTTTTCCCGCCTGTTTGATTGCCTGATCCTTTTCACCTGCTGCCAAAATGAACATATTTGACCGTGATTTAATTGTAATACACGTTTCAAAATGATGCCGAAGTAACAACATACTGATACCGGTTAGTAAAAACCATGAATTAATGCTTTGACAAGTCTGCAGACAGACGGCAGGCAAAAAACCTTTTAAAATGAGTGTTTTCTGAATGGAGATCAGGCTAAACTAACCTGTAGCTGCTCCGTCCACACTCACAACAACGTCATACAGACAGAAATAAAGCAGCGACTGTATTCACCATGACACAGACAGTCTTTGGTTTGTTCATGTTTAACTTTTGTCCAGTTTCTGAACAGATATGAGGAGCTGTGAGCTCTGTGTGCTAACAGCTAACGGCTGATGTTTCGGGACATGTTGCGCTATCGGGTGCTGACCAATCACGAAGCGTAATTTCTTGACTGGCAGCAAAAACAACCAATCACAGCAGTGCTTCTCTGGCTGGCTCTGTCCAATCACATACAAGAAGTGTTCTCCCTAAAGGAATACCCTTTCAGTCCAATGTGAAATGCTGTTGTGTTTTCTGAAATGCTGTAGCGTTTCCTGAAATGCTGTAGCGTTTTCTGAAATGCTGTAGCGTTTCCTGAAATGCTGTAGCGTTTTCTGAAATGCTGTTGTGTTTTCTGAAATGCTGTGGTGCTGAAACGTAACATTCCTAACACATCCGCGGTAAGTATAATAATAAATAATAATAATCAATTATATTTATATAGCGCCTTTCAAGGGACCCAAGGTCGCTGTACATGGTGGACGAACAAAACAAACAGACAATCAAAGGGCAAACAAAAAATAAGTCGGGGGTCCAAGAAAGGGCTAGGGCCCGAAGACCAGGGTGAAAAGGTGTGTTTTTAATGATGATTTGAAGATGTCCAGGGAGGCAGCATTACGGATCACGGCAGGAAGTGTATTCCTGGCGGCAGAGTTCTGGACGTATTGGAGCCTGTCCAGGGTTTTGCTGGGAACCCCGGACAGGACTCCATTGCAGTAGTCCAGATGGGATGTGATGTGATGTGTACAAGTGTTTCTGCCACAGAGTCAGAGAGTGAAGGCCGGAGTCTGGCAATGTTTTTGAGATGGTAGAAAGTGGATTTGGTAACAGATTTGATGTGCGCCAGGAAAGAGAGGGTGGTGTCCAGGATGACTCCCAGGTTGATAGTATAGTGTTTTCAACACAGCATGTGACAAAGATCTAGCATTATTCAAACAAAACATGTCTTGCTATGTTGGAAAGCTAGTGCATATGGAGTGCTGGTATGTTATTATGTATTTCTATATGTAAAGATAACAACATGTTCTAACCTGTCGAAGGCAGAGACTTCAATCCAAGTAATGAAGCTTAGCGCAAGTTCAATCAGGAAGACCAAGCTCTTCATTCATATTACACGTCACTTCTTTACCCTCTCCTCCCTCATTAAGTGATCGGGGGCGTCACTCCCCAGCTAACCAATCACTCCTCTCTCCATTCTCACAAACCTATCGTTGCACCCGCTAATCCCTTATATCTGCTCTTCCCTCTTTTCAGCTGTAATTTCAGGTGACAATACGCAACCCTCCTCCACCCCTTTCGCAAAAACTAGAGCCAGGAGATGGTTAGGATATTAGCATGAATGCTAAGTACACCAAGCCCACCATTACGAACCTTGGCATTAAAATGGACCGTGAACTAAAACTTGAGTCAGATTAAATCGGTGGTAAAAACAAGCTTTTATCACCTTAGGCAGCTAGCCAAAATAAAACCTTTTCTCTCCAGACAGCAGTTTGAGACAGTAATCCACGCCTTTGTCACCACTCGGCTGGATTACTGTAACTCTCTCTACATGGGGGTCAGTGGGTCCTCCCTTGCTCGTCTGCAGCGGGTGCAAAATGCAGCAGCAATGCTTTTAACTGGCACACGGAAATATGACCACATTTACCCCATTTTGGCTTCGCTCCACTGGCTGCCAATACATTTTAGGATTCATTTAAAAATCCTTTTATTTACTTTTAAATCCCTAAATGGCATGACCCCACCATATCTTTCTGAGCTGCTACACCCTTACACGCCCAACCGCCCTCTCAGGTCAGCGGATCAACTGCTCCTGAATGTGCCCAGAACCAAGTCAAAGCTCAGAGGGGGCCGTTGCTTCTCTGTAGCGGCTCCCACACTGTGGGATGATCTGCCCATGCACATCAGACATCAGGCTGCCAGAAATGAATTTGAATACATGATACTGATCGGTCAGATCGGATGTGACAGACAGATAGCTGCCTAGCAAGGAAAGGAAACTGGCCTTCGATGAAAAGTCAGGGTATAAAGTCTTTATATCCTCTTTGTGGACACACATTTCTATAAAGTTTCATTTAAATTGAATTGATTTAGAGACATTTTTGTCCGAATCAAAGCGATGGATCGACAGGTCAGCATTGACATCCATTAGCATGGCTAATAGATAATTGCCCTTCTTCAAATAAAAAATGCAAGGGTTAATCTTATGAATATATTGTATGCATTGTGAGTCCTATCAGAGTCTAAAAGCCACTCTTTGGCACATATCTTTCAACTGTAATTGCATGGTGGACAACTCCAGTGAAATAATTGTATGCCTTTATATTGTATAAGCATTTATTCAGTTTGAGCAGTGAAAGGACCATTTAGTGTTGCTTAGAATTACATATAGCTCTCTTTTCCACTTTTCTAATGTGGTGTCTAGACTGTCTGACAAACTGTTACTGTATATCTCTCGAGAATAACGTTTTTTTTGTTATTGGTGTTGGCAGGGCTGGACAGGGACAGCAAATCGACCCTGGCATTTAGACCCAGACCGGCCCAAATCCATAAAACAAACGAATAGTAGCGGTTCCTGACAAGAAGAATAACTCAGTATTATATTTAAAAAACGCTATTATTATCCTTTTTACGTACCAGGGGCAAACAAAACTAATACATACCACAAGTATGTGTAACTATCAAACCCTCTCACAAAGCCAACCGTGACCGAGCACTAATAGGGGGGTCTGGGGGGGTATGCCCCCCCCCAGAAGAAAAGTTTTAAAAATAACCCCTTAAATGATGACTTCTAGTGAATTTAGGGGGGGGGGGGACCCTATAGTGCCCTGCCTCCCCTTTCTATGACAACACAATAGAGATAGGACCAGATGAGTCTACAGGATGAGTCAACGGCATCTTGTCTTGGGCTTGTTTCTCCCACAGATTGACCCTCTGATATGACTCCCTGATAAACACTGCTATGTCATTGATTAGGTTGAAAAGTGTTCCACATCCGATGACAGTTTGGGTAGTTTCAGCCAGGACAAGATTAAGAACATGAGCATAGCACCACACATGGACATGAGTGGGTGACTGGGAGGTCATCAGTGCAGAAAATCCTTTGTACCGGCCTTGCATATTGGATGCTCCATCTGTTGCATTACCTATACACATGCCCTTGTCCAGTTTCAGATGCTCTAAGTCTAAGACCTCTGAGAGCAAGTTCACAAAGTATTGTCCAGTGGATGCATGGGACTTCACTAAAGCCACAAGCCTCTCTTGCACAGTCTCATTGACATATCTTAAGATTACTGAACACTGATCCTGAGAAGTTATGTCTTGTGTTGTGTCCAACTGAACAGAAAACATTCCGGCCTTCTGGACATCACTGGAGATACTTTATTTGATTAGACTACCAACAGTTTATATTATGGAGTTAACAGTAGTTTTGGAGAGTAGGGTGATGAGAGACCTTTTGTTCCACTGGATTGGTGCAATTTCTTGCTCTTCTCTACGCAATCATCCAGATGCTCTTTTAAGCAGACACCATACTTTCCTAATAAAAGGATGAGCTCCAAAATGTTATCGTGGTCCACGGTGTTGTCAGCTAGCATATATGCTCCCTCATTCTCCACCTGCCTGTACTTTCACCACATCCACCACACGCTCCAAAACCTGACGCCTCTTTCGGACTTGTTCCCTATGAGCAGATATCTGACTGCCAGCATACATGCTTTCGATGTCTGCTTTAGAGCACCGTAAGAAAAAAGCTTCAGCACAGGTTAAATGTAATGCTCTTTTTGTGCTCCTCTGTACGCTGGTGTGTGTCAGTGGCGTTTTATCCTGGAGGCCAAGGGAAGCCAGGCTTCCCCTGTTTTTTCAGGTTGTAGTTATAATTTTAATAAATAAATAAAAACACTTAGTTTGGTTTCGGTAATTGTTCTGTGCTGTGTGTTGCTGCCGGCCCGTCTCTCCCCCATTCTCATTGAGTATTTTACAAATAGTGAAACAGCGCCCCTATACATGTTATGGTGAAACAGTAGATTGCACTCTCTGTTGCGAGAGGAGGCCAGCAGAAATTGGCTTCCCTTGGTGAAAAAAAATGGAGGGATTGACCAATCAGAAAAGGCTCACGTCATGCCCCTGCCAACCTGTGATTAGTCAAGGCCATGCCAAGGGAAGCCAGAGGCGGCTGGCCTCTCTTGCCTCACAATCCAATCAAATCGCATCAATTTAGTGTGGCAGTGACGCATCCTAAAACCCGGAAGTAAGCTGCGCTCGGTTTCCCTCTACAAAAAGGCAATGGGATTTCTCCATAGGATTTTGGAAAATAGCTTGAAATAAGGTCAGTGGAAAATGAACCTGTTAGATAAATGCACGTTTTGTTCAGTCGGATAATATTCACATGTCTACCCTACTTTTATAATTTTCGAATCATAAATCTAATCGATAGAAGATAGATAGCGTCACTGCATCACTCTCACCGCCGTTAGAAAGTAGCAAGCAATTGAAGCAAGTGCAATTATGGAGGGTGGAGATTTGGAGTATTTAATCAAAAATAATTGTACTAAACTTCCGCTACAGCAGCAACAACAAATACAATCTGATGACAGGCTAATGCCCAAACTGGAGCTGTGTACAGCGAGGAAAAAAGGAGCGGATCGAACGTAAAACGTTAAAGGTCTCCTGATTTAGTTTGTGAATGAATGCTTATTAGAGTTTCGGCTGGAGAGTGCGTGCGGACCTGTCGGTTAGATAACAGGCGTGTGTAAGTCCTGTATCTGTATGATACAAAATGATACCGGGTGCTGTAATCACTGTTACGGAAATCTTAGACCTAGTCAATACTGTGGAGATACACAGGTCAGAATGATCAACAATAAATGGTGAAACAAACAGAGTTGTCTTTCAGGTTATTTATTTGAATATTCAAAGACACAGGTCTCACAGAGTATAGGATAGTCTGCAGGAGTGTGCGCAATAGTCATAAAATAGCAAAGCTTATATACAAGAAAGGGCGGGCAGACAGAGTTTCCTCAGAAATCTGCTTTCACACGGTCTCATATTGTTATGGGAGTTCAAACTTTGTGTGAAGAGGAGTAGTTTCAACATAGTCTGCCAAATCAGCTCTGTGGCCTTGAAGCGCTTGGGAATGAAAACCCTCATTAGAGTATGCAGAGAAAACGGCACATATCAGGAAATGGTATAGTTGTTTTAGACAATGCTTTTAGAAGCATTTGGTTTTACCATATAAGGTAAGATAAAAAAATTGCCACTACATCACTCATCTGGTTACGTTATTACATTGACCACCACACCCCCGACCCAAAAGAAAGGACGTATTATTGGCTTCCCCTAATTTTTTCCCCACGCCACGCTACTGGTGTGCGTGCCTCGAATCTGACATTCCAGTTATAAATGTGCCAGTGTCAGTCCTCTTCCCAAATGCCAGACATACAAAACAAAACAACATACAGTATGACGTCCCTTGCAATATGTAAGCCACTTTCTGCTGGTGCCATCTTTACAGGTGAATACCTTCTGCACAACTGGATTTATGGTATGTTGTTGTGGGTGCTGTTCTAAAAACATCTGTAACATAGATGGCTCGGGGCGGGCAAAGTAATCTATGTCCTCCTGCTCTTTGCTCTCCTCACTCTCGCTGACACTCTCCTCCTCTGGGGATGCTACCTGGCTCAACACAATGATACAGAATGAATGGATTCCCTGATAGAGGTCCATACAAATAGGCATTGACATAACAATACCACACAGTTAATGGTCAAAACTACATGTGTGCCTCCATTTTTTATCTATTTCTATATTATTCATTTTATATATTGTCAATCAAAACTACCACAAAAAGCTGACTATAAACATTTTGTTCAGGTCCCAAAAGACCACTGTTGCCCTTATAACCAAATAAGTAAATAAACTAAACAAAACAAGCTGCCAGCTGACAGTAATTGTTCATGAATGGTGGTTAACAAAATAATGACGTTCTTTCAATGAGACAACGTATCAGAGTCCCATTATAAACCTAAAAAAGCCAGCTTACTAGCTTGTAGGCTAACGAATGTTTCTCTTATAATAGTTGTCTTATTAGTGCTTCATCAAGGAGATATTAATGGGTTCCAGAACTACAGAGTATCATAACCTTAATAATAATCTTTTCCTAATTTTCTTAGTTCTCCTCCCTCTCCCCACTCGCGCTGATCTCTCTCTCATCATCTTCCTCACCACCAATATCGGCCACGGCTGCTGAAGATGGACCTGCACCTGTACTAAACATGTTGGTTATTTTAACACAAGCGGCAGCATCAGCACGAAGGGTCTGCTTTTTTCTTGCCCGCAATTTTTCTGCTCCCCCTTTTCGCTTGGCCTTCGTCTTCGCCTTCGCCTTCGCCATTTATAACTCGAACTTTTTTTTTTCTCTAAAAAAAAGGCAGTTTGGCTTCAACGGCCAGCTCACCTCCTGGGGGCGTGATTTAATGATGCACACCGAGCGGCCCAAAGGGGGAGGTGATTAAAGATTTGATTGGGCCGGCCCAGTGTCAATTACTAAAAACATTTAAACAGAGGGCCAATCTACCCGTCTTATGGGCCGGGACTTCAGAAAAAAAAAAAATGACGTGTCAGCCCAAAAGGCACGTCGGCCCACCGGGAAAATGCCCAGTATGCCAGATGGCCAGTCCAGCCCTGGGTGTTGGTAAGAAAACCCAAGGCTTGGATTGTGGGCCAAATGCGTAAAAGCAGGAGTGAAATCCATGGCGAGGCATGGAATACGGAATAAAAAATGTGGAGGTCAACAAAGGCAGTTTGCCTCTTTACATTCCAGAAACATTCCATTCTTTCTTCTCCTCCCCTCCCAGTCCTTTTCCTCCTCCCCATCACTACATCCCAGTAGTGCAGGCGTTTGCCAATTTACTCACTCTGCATTGTGACCACGCTCTTCAGTCCCTCTCTGTGGATAGATGGATGAAAGGTAAGTGGAGAGATGTTTAAATAGTGAGAGGACCCAGGGGGAGAGGGCGGGAACACCAATAGATTGACAAGGAGAAGGAGACAGGAGTGAAAAAGGTGCATGAATATATGTTTTTTAAGTAAAGGGGAGGAGAGAGTGGTGGATGGGAGAAAGGAAAGATGAAAGGGGAAATACATGATCTGTTTCTACTTGGAGAACACGTGGAAGAGAGGGGAGTTGAAAGACAAGAACAAATACAATTGTGAACAATCAGGGACCCTGGGAGGTTTACAGCTTTACTGTGAATGTTAACATGGGAGCTGACAAGGTAGGAGTTGGGCTACGTAAAAAGTATATTAAAGAGTCCCTATTAGGCTTTATGTGGTTTTCCCTTTTGTGTTTAGTTTTTTTATGTGAATGGTCTGCAAAGGCTCAAATCCCTGGGTTTCTCTCCCACACACGTTTTTGAGTTTCCTCAAGGAGGTGGTTTGCACACGCTTACCACTGCATGATCTGAGCCTATTAGTCAAGCAAAAATATGTATTTGATTCAACATGCAATAAAGCAGAATTAGTATTAATGTAGATTTTGAAAACACATTATTTAATAAAATTCTTTCTTCAACCTGTATTATTTAAGTTTGCTTTGTTAACGGGCCCAATACAACACTTTTCTATAACAAAGAGTGCTTCTTCCATGAAAAACATTTCCCATCACTGTATGTCGGATATTGATTCTTACTTACATGACTTCCAGAATACCAAAATCTATTTCCATTGTACTAGAATATACTCACTTTAACCCCTTTTTAACCAAAGCAGTTCCAAGGAGGGTTTGTAGCTGGTGCCTGATTGCGATGTTTTGATTTTATAATTGATTACAATTACAAGTAGTGGTTTGGCATCTCAAATATATGCTGCTAAGTTTTGTGTTGTCTTTTGGCCATAACATATTTGGGGGATCATCAAGGATCTGTCTCGGGCATTCTCTGGTTTTGTCATATAGTTTTGCTACTCTGTTGCGCTGAGCTTATCGGTTATTATGATATCTAGAGTTAGGGTTAATCTTGTAGCACTTAGTGTATGCAGTACCTGCAGCAATGTGTTTATGTTTATGAAAATAATGGGAGCCTATGATGCCCGTGAGGTATATTAATCTCGCAGCCGCAGACAGTAGAAGCTCAGTGGTAAATACAGCAGCGGTTTAAACAGTTTATAGGCTTAACTGCATGTAAAAAAAGGTACACCAGTATGATGATTTATCTTAACTTCCGCATGTCCAAAGCCTCTGTCGTCGCTCTGAGCGAAGAACTACACCCATATATCGAAAAGCAAACAACAACCATGAGGGCACCAATTGATCCACTGAAAAGGGTTGCGTTAGTACTTTATTACCTGAGCGATGAGGGAAGGCTACGTAAGACTGCTAACGCCTTTGTAGTTTCGCACCCAGCTTTGTCCCTCATTATTAGGCAGACATGCAGAGCGATCTCCATCCACCTGGGTCCAAAATACATCAAGCTGCCTTTTGCACGGGTCTTAGCTAACTCAAAGCTAAACATGTACTTAAAGACTGGAAAGATCCCTGCTCTGAGAAAACAGATTGTGGACGA
This sequence comes from Gymnodraco acuticeps, assembly GCF_902827175.1. Taxonomy (NCBI): domain Eukaryota; kingdom Metazoa; phylum Chordata; class Actinopteri; order Perciformes; family Bathydraconidae; genus Gymnodraco; species Gymnodraco acuticeps. The sequence continues at coordinate 1,787,581 of NW_022989937.1, read as the reverse complement.
CGAGGAGGCCATACAAATGTATCTTCTTGGTGATCCTGCCTACCCGCTGCTGCCGTACCTGATGAAGGAATATGCAACCGGTGGCACCACAGTTCAGGAACAGTACTTTGGGCTATCTTTTTATGGTCATTGAGTGTGCTTTTGGTCGCCTCAAGGCCAGATTTGCTGCACTTAGAAGGCCAATGGACATAAACTTGGTTGACCTGCCCCATGTAATTTACTCCTGCTTTGTCCTCCACAATTTTTGTGAGGCCAGTAAGGAGGCTGTGGATGATCACTCTGTGTTGGGAACAATTCAAGGTGAAAGGGACTTATAGCCTCCCACACAGTGCAATAGATATCTCACTGACTGTAATAAGGGGAGGGAAAGAGAGTGAGGAGAGTGCTTACGGCATACATTGACCTTTAGGACTACATGATAGACAGACTGTATATATTTGGAAGGTTTTTATTAAGATCTGATAACATTCTTTGTTACATTCCCTGTCCTCACTGTGCAGCTCCTTCAGCGACAGGCTGCTGCACCACCGCTGTTAAATACCAACCAACTATGTGCTATATGAGCAAAATATATATATGCCGTACTGTACAATATACATATACCTGGCTGCTAAATCCTAAGAACTGTTACAGGATGTGTATTTAGTAAATTGTGTAACTTTTTATTTTGTATTATATCATGACTTTTTTTTTAACTTAGTACTTTTTAATGCATGTAACATATGTAACATTGAGCTAAAACATATATGATTCTCCAATGTTCAAAGTTTGAAATTAAAAATAAAATTGGCTGCAACCACTTCCAGACTTTCTTTGAACATAAAGTGCAACAAATAATAAATGTGCAAACGCAGTATCATATATATATTTATACTTTCCCATAAGGACCCAACGTGGCACGGTGTCACATGAACTTTAAATGTTCTGGAAAGTTCCAGCTTTAGCCTTTATTGTATCTCATGAAGTCCCTCAGTGACACACCCTGAACAGTCTGGTGGGTGATGGTCCAGGTCATGTGATTTTGTGTTCCCATAACAACATGTCCAAGATGTCCATGTGCCATGCTAACATGTGACAGATCTAGCTACATGTCAAGCTTGTTTTTTGTTGCTAAAGGTCCAATTCAAGCCATTTAAGAATGAAAATGCTTAGGCTACATAACATGTCCTTTATTACATTGAACCTGTTGTGGAAACATTTCTTGATCAAATTGATATGAAACAAACGAGACAAACATCGCTGTGACACTGCTGTCACATCGGGACTTTAACCCTAAACTTCCACAGTAAACTCAAAGGGACATATATGCACAATTAGAAATATGATTATGATCTGCTCAGTTAATTTAGCTGATTAAAGTATATTTAGTTAATATATTCTTTATTCTTCAATTCAAAGAATGTTCAAACTAATTTAAACCAACAAATCACCCTCATTAATGAAGTTATATATAAGTTATTTTAGCATTAAAGCCCAATGTGACACATGTCACATTTCAGATATTTGACACTACAGAAATGTGGTCTATTTAGTCTAAATTATGTTTACAAGGTGAAATGGACTTACAGCCTCCCACACAGTGCAATAGATATCTCACTGACTGTAATGAGGGAGAGGAAAAGAGAGTGAGGAGAGTGCTTGCGGAGTACATTGACCCTTACATGAAAGACAAGATTGTTATTTTTTTGCAAGGTTTTTATTAAGAACATTATTTGTTGTAAGAGCTACAAGGTGTACACAGTAAAAGGAAATAAAACACCTTTGCTAGCTAAACAAAAAATGTGATTCTCCAATGTTCAAAGTGTGGAGTTAAAAATAAAATTGGCTGCACCCACTTCCAGACTTCCTTTAAAGTTTGCTCCATTACCTCCACCATCCTCTTTTTTATGTTGAGGTGGAACTGAAATTAGAATGGGAAAACTGTATAGGGTGTTGCACTGATGGTGCAAGGAGCATAACTGGGTGCAGGTCTGGTTTTGTGGCTCATGTACGTAAAGTGGTTCCAAATTTGAAGGTAACACACTGTATTATCCACAGGGAGGCTTTGGCTAGCAAAGCATTGCAGCAGGACTTAGGTGAGGTTCTTGATGTGGTTGTTAGAGTGGTCAATCTAATAAAAAAATCAACCACTACAATCAAGGCTCTTCAGAGAGCTCTGCAAGGAAATGGGGGCAGAGCATGAGCACCTACTCTTCCACTGTGAGGTACGGTGGCTCTCCAAGGGAACAGTTCTACAGAGAGTGGGAGCTGAGAGAGCAGGTCATGGCTTACCTGAAAAATGAGGACGCTAACCTTGCCAAGCATTTTGAGGACAAGCGCTGGTTGGCAAGATTTGCCTACCTTGTGGACATTTTTAACAAGCTCAACATGCTGAACACCAGCCTTCAAGGAAAAGAGAACAGCATATTGGATCTTGAAGATGGAATACAAGGATTCGAAGCACGCCTTGGTCTGTGGCATTCCCAGCTGGTTGCAGGAGAACTGGTAATGTTTCCTGTCCTCACTGCCTACCAAGTAAGCACCGGTCTTCCCTTGAGTGATTCTGTGAAGCAGAACATAGTCGAGCACTTGTCTCAACTACAGGAGAACTTCAAGCGGTACTTCCCTGACTCACAGAGAGCTCAAAACCTTCAGTGGGTGAAGTTTCCCTTCCAAGCTGTGCCATCACAAGACCTGGGTCTCAGTCAGGCAGAGTTAGAGGCACTGGTCACACTGCAGGTCAACAGGGGCAGTAAGATGCTGTTTGAAACAACCACTTTGGCACAGTTTTGGGTTGCTCATTTCCAGCAGGCTGAGTTCTCCTGCTTGGCTAAGATAGCAGAACAACTATTGATACAGTTTGGCACCACATACTTGTGTGAATCTGGGTTTTCTACTTTAGCATACCTGAAAAACAAATACAGAAACAGGCTAAATCCTGAGCATGACCTCAGATTGGCACTGTCAAAAACCCAGCCCAGAGATCTGCTGGTGGAAAACTACAACCAGCCACATAGCTCTCATTAGATGTCCTTGTTATTATATTATATCATGTATTCATTCAATATATGATATAATACCACTTCTAGCATGTCAGATCAGAAAAAGTTTGGGTTTTGTCAGTTTCTGTTTACAACATGTTTGTTCTTTGTTCATTTCAGACATGCATACAATATCTTTGCTCGCCACATGTTATTTTCGGAAGCTAAAAAAAACATAGTGTGAACGGGAGGTCTTGTCTTTTTTTCCTGTGTTTCTCCAGTTTCATAACCTCTTGCCTGCACATGTAAGTGTGTGTGACATTTTGTTATTACCTTGCTTTTTTACTTCATTAGTTTGCTGTGGTGAAAATGAAAATGTTTGCCCTGCATTTGTTTTTGCAGAGAGCAGCTTTAGGGATTACAGGATTCAAAATGAGGGATTACAGTAATGGTGATTATTATGGGGATTATGAAGAAAACATACCTGTATTCAATATGAAATGATGAAAATAGAGATAAAAGAGTGAATAGGTGAACAGATATGAGGTTAAATTGTTAACATAGGTTCAGGAGCATGGCCACGCGTAAAACTCCGCCTCGAACCACGGCCACCCCTATTTATATCCGGCAAAACTTCCGGCCACCGCTTATCTCCATCCTTTCAAGGACTAACAGCCAGACCGTGATTCACGCCGCGCGTCGTCACGGTTCAAACAAGCTAAACGCTACCACGAGAACATTCAATTTACCATGGATTCCGAACTGCTGATCAACTCACCGGAGTCAGACGAAGATCTCTTCGACATCGGCTACCCGCCATCCACGTTTCAGCAGTTGGATCTAAGCCAAGCATCCGAACGGAGCCGCGTGCGCTCGGCAATCAGTGTCCCACACACCAGCCGCCACCGCTCCCACTCAAGCTCCCCCAACAAGACACCTCCAACTCCAGACAGGTCCCAGGCTTCGTCTACTCCACCAGCGAGGGCAAACAGCCGGGGCCACAACAGGCACAGCCAGCTCCAATCTTCCCACCAACGGCAGCCTGCCTCATTAGCAGCGGCGCACCCGACATGCCTCTCGGACGGAGCCGCGCTCCGAAACAGAGCCCGAACTCAGGAGGTGGACAGTCATTCAACTCCAACGTTTCCTGAAAGAAAACGGCATCCACTTTCACCGAAATGACAACAAGGCTAGACTGTTCAACCTCTACAAAGCCTACAGCAGCACAACGGCAAGAACAACGACACACACACAGCTCTTCCTGCTCCAGAGCCAACCACCGTGCGGCGCGCGCGCACCACGGGTCGTAACGTCACAGGCCTCCGTCCTCCTCCTAGGACACAGCCCGACTCACCAGCACCCCCTGGCGGGGGCCAGGTCGTATTGCCCTCTGTGCCTGCTCACAGGCTTCACGAAAATCCCCTTGCACATACATCCCTTCATCCCTCCATCCCTTCTTCTTCTTCTTCTTTCCTACCTTCAGCAGTCCACAGCAACCCAGCTTCTGCTTACCTTCCTCCTCTAGCAGCTAACCCTGTAGCAACAGCGCCTCACCCAGTGAGCAGACGCTCCGGTCTCCCTCTCTCTGACCCCCACAGCGAGCAGACGCTCCGGTCTCTCTCTCTCTGACCCTTGCAGTGAGCAAACGCTCCGGTCTCTCTCTCTCGACCCTCGCAGCGAGTAGACGCTCCGGTCTCTCCCTCTCTGACCCTCGCAGCGAGCAGACGCTCCGGTCTCCCTCTCTCTGACCCTTGCAGTGAGCAAACGCTCCGGTCTCTCTCTTTCGACCCTTGCAGCGAGTAGACGCTCCGGTCTCTCCCTCTCTGACCCTCGCAGCGAGCAGATACCCCGGTCTCTCTCTCTGACCCCCACAGCGAGCAGACGCTCCGGTCTCCCTCTCTCTGACCCTCGCAGTGAGCAGACGCCCCGGTCTCTCTCTCTCTGAACTTTGCAGTGAGCAAACGCTCCGGTCTCTCTCTCTCCGACCCTCGCAGTGAGCAGATGCTCCGGTCTCTCTCTCTCTGACCCCCGCAGTGAGCAAGATGCTCCAGTCTCTCTCTCTCTGACCCCTTTGCAGTGATGCAGGACGCTCCAGGTCTCTCTCTCTCTGACCCTCGCGTGAGCAGGACGCTCCGGTCTCCTCCTCTCTCGACCCTCGCAGTGAGCAAACGCTCCGGTCTCTCTCTCTCTGACCCTCCAGTGAGCAGACGCTCCGGTCTCTCTCTCTCTGACCCTCGCAGTGAGCAGACAGCTCCGGTCTCTCTCTCTCCGACCCTCGCAGTGAGCAACGCTCCGGTCTCTCTCTCTCTGACCCTCGCAGTGAGCAGACGCTCCGGTCTCCTCTCTCTGACCCCCGCAGTGAGCAGATGCTCCGGTCTCTCTCTCTCTGACCCTCGCAGTGAGTAGACATTCCGGTCTCTCTCTCTCTGACCCTCGTAGTGAGCAGATGCTCCGGTCTCTCTCTCTCCGACCCTCGCAGTGAGCAGACGCTCCGGTCTCTCTCTCTCTGACCCTCGCAGTGAGCAGACGCTCCGGTCTCTCTCTCTCCGACCCTCGCAGTGAGCAAACGCTCCGGTCTCTCTCTCTCTGACCCTCGCAGTGAGCAGACGCTCCGGTCTCTCTCTCTGACCCCCGCAGTGAGCAGATGCTCCGGTCTCTCTCTCTCCGATCCTCGCAGTGAGTAGACATTCCGGTCTCTCTCTCTCTGACCCTCGTAGTGAGCAGATGCTCCGGTCTCTCTCTCTCCGACCCTCGCAGTGAGCAGACGCTCCGGTCCTCTCTCTCTCTGACCCCCGCAGTGAGCAGACGCTCCGGTCTCTCTCTCTCTGACCCCCGCAGTGAGCAGATGCTCCGGTCTCTCTCTCTCTGACCCTCGCAGTGAGCAGATGCTCCGGTCTCTCTCTCTCCGATCCTCGCAGTGAGTAGACATTCCGGTCTCTCTCTCTCTGACCCTCGTAGTGAGCAGATGCTCCGGTCTCTCTCTCTCCGACCCTCGCAGTGAGCAGACGCTCCGGTCTCTCTCTCCCCGACCCTCGCAGTGAGCAGATGCTCCGGTCTCTCTCTCTCTGAACTTTGCAGTGAGCAGACGCCCCGGTCTCGCTCTCTCCGACCCTCGCAGTGAGCAGATGCTCCAGTCTCTCTGTCTCTGACCCTCGCAGTGAGCAGATGCTCCAGTCTCTCTCTCTCTCTGACCCTCGCAGTGAGCAGATGCTCCGGTCTCTCTCTCTCTGACCCTCGCAGTGAGCAGATGCTCCGGTCTCTCTCTCTCTGACCCTCGCAGTGAGCAGATGCTCCGGTCTCTCTCTCTCCGACCCTCGCAGTGAGCAGATGCTCCGGTCTCTCTCTCTCTTAACTTTGCAGTGAGCAGACGCTCCGGTCTCTCTGTCTCTGACCCTCGCAGTGAGCAGACGCTCTGGTCTCTCTCTCTCTGACTTTCCTCTCCACCATGCAACGCCTCAGACTTTAACCGTCTATCGCCCGCAGGGAGGCAGGATGGTGTGCAACAATTTCAATGACCTAGGCTGCTCTTTTTCTAGCTGCCGCCTCATGCAAATCTGCTCTTTCTGCAGCGGCGCTCATGCCAGGAGCACCTGCCCTCACAACCCAACTACATCAGCAGATTGACTAGCACGGCATCTCAGCACACCCGTCAAGATAAGCAACTTAGCTACCGCCTCAGCGAATCATCCAGATAGTCTGTTTACTTTCTCACCAATGGCTTCACCCATGGTTCCCACCCAGGCATAGCAATACTGCCCGACACATCTCACATCTGCCACAACCTTCAGTCCGCTTTAACAGAACCTCACACCGTCGACACCTTACTAGCCAAAGAAGTCAAAGAAGGGTTCATGATAGGCCCATTCGATAGTCCCCCCTTTCCAGTGTTCCGCATCAGTCCAATAGGCATAGCTACTAGGAAATACTCCGGGAAAAAGAGGCTCATAATAGACCTGTCTTCTCCACACGGCTCAACCATCCCGAGCATTAACAGCGTCATTCCAAGCCCAGACTTTTCAATGCAATGCGCAAACATCGACCACGCCATCACCCTCATCCGCTTAGCAGGCCGGGGAGCATGGTTCTCTAAGGCAGACATCACCAGTGCATTCAAGATCTTGCCTATACACCCAGATTTCTGGCGTTTCTTCGGAGTGTACTGGATGGGAGCCTATTACTTCTCAGTACGCCTTACATTCGGCTGCAGAAGCAGTCCCAAAATCTTCGATTCCCTTTCAGAAGCTCTGTGCTGGATCTTGACAAATAACCACAGACTCCCTACGTGCTCCATCTCCTTGACGACTTCTCATCGTCACTCCACCATCCTCACCCCCCCCCCCCCCCCGCCACGGGCTGAGCACACTCATACAAACATTTTCAGACCTTGGCCTTCCTCTGTCTGAGGAGAAAACCTCAGGGCCTACAACCTCCATTGAGTTTCTAGGCATCACCCTGGACTTAATGTATTTCCGGGCTTCTCTATCCTCAGAGAAAGTACAGCGCATCACTCTCCTCTTGTCAAACTACTTACAGGCAGACAGATGCACGAAATGGCAGCTGTTAGCCCTCCACGGCAAACGACTCTCATATTCACACTCCGGAATAAAACGGATCAGCTGGGAATTTCTTTCCCCATCCACATCTTCCGCCTGAACTCGTATCCCAGCCATACGAGCCACTAACCAAATACCTCAGCGCAAGGTACGATGCATACGCAACGCCTCAACAACCACTCTTTCTCACCGAAACAGGGAAAACGGCCACACGTTTCTGGATCCAGAAACACTTCCACAACGCGTTGCTTATTTTGGGGATATGCTCAGAATATTATTCGAGCCATTCCTTCCGCATTGGCGCAGCGTCCACAGCAGCTAGACCGGGCATCTCTTATCCAACCATCTAGGCCCTCGGCCGCTCGTCATCCCAAGCGTATCACGCTTACATCCGTAACAATCTCAATGATCTCAGACACGCACACGCTTAAATCAGCTGCTTTAATCCGACTCTTTTGGGGGCCCGTAATAAGCCCACGCAGATCATGCCGGAGACGGAACCCCCACTCTGAGTCTCCCACTGCACGGACCACAGCTCGTCCTCCCAGATCATCTCTTCACCCCCCTCATATCATTCACATGTTACTTCAATAAACTTACAAACGTCACATTGTTGGGGCGTGGTTCCTGCTAGTGAAATGAGGTTAAATTGTTAACATAGGTTCAGGAGCATGGCCACGCCTAAAACTCCGCCTCAAACCACGGCCACCCCTATTTATATCCGGCAAAACTTCCGGCCACCGCTTGTCTCCATCCTTTCAACCCACCCTCCCTCTCCCTTCTACCCATACAGTTCCCCTTCCGACTCACACCGAGCGATACATCCATCCATCCCTTCTTCCCTCCCTCAACATCCCTACAGCCCCCCATCCCTCCATCCCTTCATCCCAACATCCCTCATCCCTACATCCCTTCATCCCAACATCCCTTCATCCCAACATCCCTCCATCCCTCATCCCTTATCCCTCATCCCTTCATCCCAACATCCCTCATCCAAACATCCCTACATCCCTTCATCCCTTCATCCCAATATCCTACATCCCTCATCCCTACATCCCTCATCCCTACATCCCTCATCCAACATCCCTCATCCCTAGCAGATCCCTCATCCCCACATCCCTCATCCCCACATCCCTCATCCCTACATCCCTCAATCCCTCATCCCCACATCCCTCATCCCTACATCCTCATCCCAACATCCCTACATCCCTCATCCCCTATCCCTACATCCCTCATCCCAACATCCCTCATTCCAACATCCTTCATCCCAACATCCTCATCTCCTACATATCCCTTCATCCCTACAATCCCTCATCCCTACATCCCTCATCCCAAACATCCTACAATCCCTTCATCCCTCATCCCCACATCCCAACATCCCTCATCCCCACATCCCTCATCCCTCATCCCCACATCCCTCATCCCCACATCCCTCATCCCCTCATCCCCTCATCCCCACATCATCCCCTCATCCCTACATCCCTCATCCCCACATCCCTACATCCCTCATCCCCACATCCCTCATCCCTCATCCCAACATCCCTCATCCCCACATCCCTCATCCCTCATCCCAACATCCCTCATCCCAACATCCCTCATCCCTACATCCCTCATCCCCACATCCCCTCATCCCTACATCCCTCATCCCCACATCCCTACATCCCTCATCCCCACATCCCTCATCCCTCATCCCTCATCCCAACATCCTTCATCCCAACATCCCTCATCCCCTCATCCCCACATCCCCTCATCCCCACATCCCTCATCCCCACATCCCAACATCCCTCATCCCAACATCCCTCATCCCAACATCCCTCATCCCTACATCCCTTCATCCCTCCATCCCTCATCCCAACATCCCTACATCCCTCATCCCTACATCCCTACATCCCTACATCCCTTCTTCCCAACATCCCTCATCCCAACATCCCTCATCCCTACATCCCTCATCCCCACTAGTGTTGCACGGTGTACCGATACTTGAAAGGTACCGCGATACCCTGCCGTTAAAAACGGTACGATTCCTCCGTTTCATTAGTATCGGTACTTTAAGAATGACGGGGAAAAGTACTCCGGTGAGAAAGCGCCGTTTTAATAAGAGCCGTGTGTGTTCAGCGCTCTGCTTCCACTCCCTGCACTGCAGCCGTGCCTGCAGTCCCGCCCCTCTCAAGCCAGAGCTGTTTAAAGAATTTAAAGACAGACAGGTTAGCGAATGTGATAGATAACATAATTACATCATGCTCAAGCCCATGCCCTCAAATTTAAGTCTAACAAGTGTAATTTATTTGTGACAAACGAACGTTTTCGTAGTTTGACGAGGCAATTAATGGCAATGATAACTGTCTAATATGGCTATCTTTTTAGCTAACTTACCAATGTGGCTAACATCTGCAATATACATTTTGTCAATAATTATTTATATTACTGTACTATTACATGTTAATAAAATATTAAAAAAATTATATTTTATAAAACAAAAAAGTTGTTTGAGATGATGCTTAATTTTATTTAATACAAATTATTGTCATTTATTTTGTTTATTGTTCTCATTGTTTAAAAGTTTGTGTTAACCATATGGTTCTGGTGTGAAATAAAGCACAATAATTACATTTAAGACTGTTTCCCTTTTTTTTTTTAAAGTATCGAAAAAGAATCGGAATCGCAATTCTTGACTTGGTATCGGTATCGAAACCAAAATGTTGGTATCGTGACAACACTAATCCCCACATCCCAACATCCCTCATCCCTACATCCCAACATCCCTCATCCCAACATCCCTCATCCCAACGTCCCTCATCCCCATGTCCCAAATCCCAACATCCCTCATCCCAACATCCAACATCCCTCATCCCAACATCCCTCATCCCCATGTCCCAAATCCCAACATCCCTCATCCCCACATCCCTCATCCCCACATCCAACATCCCTACATCCCTTCATCCCAACATCCCTCATCCCTACATCCCTTCATCCCAACATCCCTCATCCCTACATCCCTCATCCCCACATCCCACATCCCTTCATCCCCACATCCCTCATCCCTACATCCCAACTTCCCAACATCCCTCATCCCCACATCCCTCATCCCCACATCCCTCATCCCCACATCCCCTCATCCCAACATTCCTCATCCCAACATCCCTCATCCCAACATCCCTCATCCCTACATCCCTTCATCCCTTCATCCCAACATCCTCTGCCCGTCAACATTTATATTTAAACGGTGCATATTTATATACTGTATATACTAACATTTTAATACCAGGTATTGTCTGGGGGCCCGTAATCAGCCCACGCAGATCATGCCGGAGACGGAACCCCCACTCTGAGTCTCCCACTGCACGGACCACAGCTCGTCCTCCCAGATCATCTCTTCACCCCCCTCAAATCATTCACATGTTACTTCAATAAACTTACAAACATCACACTGTTGTGGCGTGGTTCCTGCTAGTGAAGTGTTTTTAAAAAGGGTTACGCTTAATATGCGAGGTTTCATGTGTGCTTTGAGAACTGATGTAGTCAAAATGAAGGCTTTTCTGAGTATCAGCGTTTCATTGGAACTGTCTAATGGAGTGTGTTTTGACAGCGAACACAAACATATTTTGACATTATGGGAAATGCACTAAGGCCAAAATTATTAATCACACAAATCATTTTGTCAATTAGTGTAAAAATAATCAGATTTGTCTTCTCACTACATTTTCAAAAATGCTGATAAGTGAGAATACACTCAAATACTTTAGTATGTATATATTTTTAAAGGGAACTAGCTGCTTCATAAATACTATGGAAGTAACAAAGCCCTCAGTCAATGGAGAAATGAACGAAGTACATTTTCAGAAACTGTGCCTTAAGAAAAGCCATTGGGACGTTTTGGGTTTAATGTCTCATGCCTCTTGGGATCCGTGCAGAAAAATGTGATTGCTACAGGCATACTCTGTTGGAGGAATATGGTATACACATTTACACAGAAAATAACAGGGCATTTGATCTAACATTACTGCTCTTGTCCATTTTCACGTATTGTTCAAAAACAGCTTTCTGGGTAAAAGCTTGTTACGTATGAAGTATTGATGTGGTCTGTCCAGGTACTGGCTTCTCCTCAACTACAAAGTTTGCCAGATAGGCAAAGTTCAGGGTTAACACACCTTTGTTACCAGAGTTAGCTCAGACTGATGCCAGGTTAGAAATGTACTCATTACAGTCCTCATTACTTCACCACCCTTTAACTTCATTAGAAAGCAGTGACTGGCCAGATGTAAAGCTGAGAGTAACAACGTTCCTCACACGTCACTCTCTTCTTCTTTTTTTCCACCAGTGTGCGCACACTATAGATCTAGAACCAGAAAGTTGTTAACTTAACTACATGGAGTAACTGCTAGCTTAGCTCTCTCTAATGTTTATGTATTCAATACTATTGGGTTGTACTGAATATCACTGCACCTAGCCAAGGTAGTCAAGAAATAGGCAGAGCTTGTAAATCCATTTAACTTAATTTAATCAAACAAATGACAAACAACATGAAAGTGCTGGTTTTCATCTTAGAAAAGAGCCAGGTTAGCTAATCTCATGATTGAAGTATTAATGCTAAGCTAAGCTAACAACGTCCTGGCCCTAGCTTCATCGTTAGAGCCGAGACACAAGATTCATGGCAGGTTTCTCATCAATTCTCAGCAAAAAAATAAATGTATGTGTTGTCACTAAACCTTTAAAAGCAAGTATTTGAGCATTCTAAGCTATTAAACAGATAAAGTGGGAATACAAATAAGTGGAGTCTTTGGAATAACCTGCATTTATGTATACATTTGTTACAAAATAATGGTCTGATCTTTGCCTAAGTTACAGTAATTCATAAACACGATCTGTTTTAACTGATAGTACAGAAATTATCGTTTTCTTCTTGTCTATATTCAAAACATTGTTCATTCACAGTTTATTAATAATAATAAAATCATAACTTGTATTTATATAGCGCCTTTCATAACCTAAGGTCGCTTTACAAAGAAACATACAAGGACAAGACATAAAACATAAAAACATAAAACAGGGGGCAGAAATGGAAGTGTAATTGGGGAGGGGGGGAGTGAGTTATTGTTGGAAGGCGATGTTGAACAGATGAGTTTTAAGGGTTGATGTGAAGATGTTGAGAGAAGGGGCGTTGCGGATTTCTGCAGGGAGGGAGTTCCAGAGGGTGGGGGCAGCGACACTGAAGGCATGGGTTAGGTTGAACCCTAGACTTTAACAAAAGCTAACTGAGTTAGGAGTTATCATTCCTTTTTGTAATCAGTGAAACAAGGTAAGAAGTGTTGGTTGGGCTTTTCTGACCAAAAACAATTAATATCTTTTTAGTTTTCTCTTAACAAGAAGCATCTGCTGATGGGAACCATACCTCAAATTAAAAGATCTCAGAAGACCTATGATCAAGAATTGTTGATTTGCATGAAGCTGGAGAGGGGTGCAAAGTCATCTTCACAAGTTAAGTTATTTATCAGTCCATATTGAGACTCATTTTCTATAAAAGGAGCCAATGTAGCACTGCACTCCCTAGAAGAGGGTTCCCCGCAAAGATGCCTCGGCTAGCCAATGCAGAATGATCAATGATTTAAAAAAGAACCCTGCAGTAACAACTGAAGGCTTGTAGGTATCATTATATCTGGTTAACACCTCTATCATACGTCAAACAGTGTACAGCCACAGGACTCATGACATGACACCACTGATGAAGCCACTGCTCTCCAAAATAACACCACTGTGGGCCTGAAGTTTACCAAAGAGCACATTAACACAGCACAAAGCTAATGGGAAAAAGTGTTGTAGTCTGAATAAACTAAGGTTGAAATATAGGGTAAGAACACAGCACTGCGTAAAAAGGCACGGCATACCAAATGATAACAACATCCCAAAGGCGATGTTCAGTGAAGGCAGCATCATTATTTTGGGGTGCTTTGCTGACTCGGGGCCTGGAAGGTTTGCCATTATCAAAATAAAAAATATTCTCAAGATTTACTAAGGTTGAATGTCAGAGAAGCTATCCGCAAGCTGATGCTAAGCGGAGGTTGGGTAGTGCAGAAGGACAATAACCCTATAGAATAATGTGATACAGTGTGGCATGCACAAAGATAATCTGCCTTTTGGAGTGGTTCATTCAGAGCCCAGACGCTATCCTAATGGAAATGCAGCGGACTGATCTCAAGAGAGCTGTTCACTAGAGACACCCTGAGAATATGGCTGAGCTGAAGCAGTTCTGTGAGGAAGAATGGTCCAAAATTCCTCATGAACATTGTGCTGATCTGATATGGAGCTGCTGAAGTGTTTGTTTGAAGTCATTGCTGCAGAAGGAGATTTGACCATTAAATCCAAGGGGTTCATTTTCTTTTTCCACCAAGGCAAGGCAAGGCAAGGCAAGTTTATTTATATAGCACTTTTCAACACAAGGCAATTCAAAGTGCTTTACAAAAAATGAAAGAGATTAAGAAAATGGCATTTAAAATCAGTCATTAAAAAGAAAAGCTAATAAAATAAACATTAAAAGAAAAAATACATGGATAAAAGTTACAGTGCAGTCTAAGATATGAATAGTTCAATTAAAAGCAGCGACAAAAAGAAAAGTCTTCAGCCTGGATTTAAAAGTAGTCAGAGTTGCAGCGGACCTGCAGGTTTCTGGGAGTTTGTTCCAGATATTTGGAGCATAATAACTGAACGCTGCTTTACCATGTTTAGTTCTGACTCTGGGGACAGAAAGCTGACCAGTTCCTGAAGACCTGAGAGATCTGGATGGTTCATAATTTAGCAGGAGGTCAGAAATGTATTTTGGGCCTAAACCATTCAGTGCTTTATAAACCAGCAGCAGTATTTTGAAATCTATTCTGTGACACACAGGAAGCCAGTGTAAAGACTTCAGAACTGGAGTGATGTGATCCACTTTCACCAGCACTTTGAATGTTTATTGTTTGTGTTCACTAAAGGCATGACATCATATAAAAGTGTGTGTGTGTTATTATCTTAAGCACACTGTATTTGTATATACTTGTGATTTAAATGTATATCAGATTACATTTAATGACCAATTCATCGATAAAACCAGGAAATTCCAAAGGGTTCACATTTTCGTACACAAGCCGTAGCTTTAGATGCATGTAAAGAAAAATACATCAGACAGTCAGACAGGGCTATACAGTGGTCGCTTTACCTTTGTGTCAGTGTATTGGTTTAATAAACTTCATTCAAAATCAGAGGTCACATAGCTCAGAGATTTTCATACTTTTCAGACTAACCATGGAGTGTATGAAAGGCTTGGAGCTGTGTGACACAAAGCCTCTTCAGATTGAATACCGTCTCGCCTGCTGTCCTTTCATTTTGACCAGAGACTCTGATAATAAAGTTACTTCAACTTCAAAGTTCTTAAACCCAAGACAGTCCTTGTATTACAATATTGTTACTTTCTTAGACTCTCGTCTTTGATAATAATGTTGTGGCTGAATTAACATTGTAGTGTGTCTGTTCTAAATTGTTGTCATTACCGCATCTCTCTGTCCCATCTGCTATACACTTATGCTAACGTGTTAACAGCTCAGTGTTTCTTGCAATTTTATTTCGATTTATTTCAAATTAGCAAGAGCTCCTGCGTGTTATTGTGCTGTTTGCTGCTGTAATCTGAACTCTGAAACACGAGCTCTGCAAAACGAGAGTGGTTTTGGTAAATATCCCATGTTTGAAGATGACGATGAGGGAACTGTTGATATTTGATGGAAGTGATCTTGAATACATTGGCAGTTTTTATTTTCTCTCTTTGAAGTGTCTTTTGTGCGATGTTTTTCATTCTCCCGAAGTTCACCTGCTCGTCTTTCTTCTCATTTCAAGGTCCTCATTTATTGATCTTTTATTCTCTCTTTTCTTCCATCTTCCTCTTTGTCGATTATTTGCTCAGTTTACCATCAATGTATGAATGCGTCTGCGAGAGAAGCAAATTCTAAAGAGCTTTGTACAGTAAGTAAGTACACATGCAATCCATTTGCCTTTTGGCACTGAGCAGATCAATATACAGTACAGAAAAGATCTCATACTGTATATGAAAAGAGACATTTCTTTTTTTATGATTTACAAAGGCTTTTTCTCTTGCCGGTTATACCACAAGGTGAGTTCCTTATTATTTCCTGCTTCTTCACACACATGCTCTGTGCAGTACAGGTTAGCCTACATTTCCGATATTACGTCATACCGGACGCAAATCTGAATCAGCTCCGTTGTAGCCCCGTTTTTAGAGATTTGGGTACGGCGGAAAAGAGAGAGGGTTTTATTTTCTGACGCTGCGTGAGTTCCCCGACACACCGGGGCGACACATTTATGTAGAAAAGACATCACAAAGTGTATTTTGCATGATAGGTCCCCTTTAAAGGAAAAATGATGATAATGCATTTGCAAAGCAATGTTTCCTTCAGGGCCGGGCTACCCTGTGATTGACAGGTCTCGTCCAGAGAGTAGTCTGTTTGCGTTTTGGTCTCAAAATGTTCACAATTTCTGTTCAAATGCACAGTAATGAACACTTAAAACATTAAAATGTGTCAAGCGCAACAGTGCCAGATTTAGCTTTGAGCTCATTTCCATCCTCGGTCACTTCTGATCCAAAAAACAACAAAAACGATCAGTCAGTGGTTGTTTTATTCTGAAATATGGTCACCCTCTGTCTTATGTCTGTCCTTACTTCCTGTCTCTTAGTTTTCCCGCCTGATATCAGATGCTTTTCGCGTGCTGCCCCTACGTTTTCCCTTCTCCCAACCTGTGTATTATCCTTGTGATTAGTTCTGCATGTTTTTAAGTTCTGGGTTTCAGTCACTGTTTTTCAGAGCATGTTTGACGTTCACAGGAGAGTTCTGTTCCATTGGTTTTGCATGCCTTGATTACCTGCCATTCAAAGTATTTTCTGCTAAACAATTATGTGTACAGCAATGTGGTCCACCCTGCTCTGCTCTCACCTGACCAATATAAGATGAAAAAGCCAAAAGCTTCAAAATGGTAGTCCTAAACCAATGTGTGACATCAAGTGACTATGTCACTTTCTTTCATGCGGTTCACTGATTTAACACAAGTTGACTTTCTATAATTAAAGTGGTGTTCAGATCTGGCCTCCCTCTGTTCATTAAACATTGATGAAAATCAATACACACAATACCCGTTCCACATCTGCAATAATTAACATGTAAACTGCTGGTTCCATCACTAATGTTTTCGCTCCTTCTGTTAGATAATGATTACAACACATTAATGGCCTTGTCTTATTTTCTGATTTTAGCCAAGCTTGGCTCTATACACCTATTGGGGAAAATGGCCATGACATTTTGGACAATAATTCATTGATAATCAAAAGACTATGGTTATCCATTGACCTATCCTCTAGAGCAGTGTTTCCCAACCGGGGGTACGCGTACCCCTAGTGGTACGTGGGTGGTCCCCAGGGGGTACGTGAAAAGATTTTGAAAAGTAAAAAAAAAAATTGATTTTAGATTTTTTTTTATTAAACATTTTACAGGAAAACTGTACCCAAATAATGAATAATGCATAATCTGTAATAATGTAACCAAAATTGGGGGCATTCAAATTAAGTAATAATTTGCTGGCTATATATTATTATTGGCGCGGCGTTCAGCTTCCCGCCGGACTGTCAGGTGTTACATCATCATCATCATTGTAGTGGCGCGCTGGTTTTCTTGCTAGCTAGCAAAATATCAACATCCTATCAAGTGAATGCGCTGGTGTTTATTGAGATCAAAATTTCTGTTAACATAATCATTATGGGTCAATGGCTGAGTCGAGCTGGTTCATCCAGAAACAACAGCACAGGTGATACTGCTGAATCAGGAGAACCCGTTCTCAAGAAAATGAAAACAGAGAAGGTGAAGAATCGTCAGTTTGGTGAACATTATGTGCTCTCCGGGTTTACGGTCATAACTACAGAGCCACCGCAGCCAATGTGTTTCATCTGTGGCGACGTGCTTTCTAATAATAGCATGAAACCATCCCATTTACATCGGCACCTTAGTACTAGACATCCCGCCTGTGTGGGTAAGCCTGCAGAGTTTTTCCACCAAAAGCTGGCTGAATTTAAGGGAAGCCAAGAAAAACTAAAGAAAGCGACATCGGTCTCAACCAAGGCCTTGGTGTCGCTACTCGTTGCTAAATCGAAAAAGCCATTTACCATAGCCGAAGAGCTAATCTTGCCTGCTGCTATATTTCTCGCAGAAACTATGCTCGATAAGAAAGCAGCTGATGTCCTGAAGAAAGTGCCGTTGTCAAATAATACTGTGTGCCATCGGATCGACGACATGGGAATTGACATCATTGACCAAGTGGTGGAAAAATGTAAAGCGTCTGGTACGTTCGCTTTGCAGTTGGACGAATCAACGGATGTCAGTGGGGAAGCACAACTGATTGCGTTTGTGCGTTACAAAGACACTTTGGAGATGAACGAGCACATTCTGTTTTGCAAGAAACTCACGGGGAGAACTACCGGACAGGACGTTTTTAACGTTATTGACAATTTTTTCTCTCAACACAAGCTGGATTGGATATCCTGCTCTCATGTGTGCACAGACGGCGCTGCGGCGATGACCGGCAGAGTAAATGGATTAATGGCCCACATAAAAAAGGTAAACCCTGACGTTACATGGACGCACTGCATGATTCACCGAGAAGCATTAGCTAGCAAGAGAATGAGTCCAGAGTTAAACGATGTTTTGAATGATGCCGTAAAAGTGATCAACTTCATACAGTCCAGGCCTTTGAATCATAGACTGTTTCAGTCACCTTGTGAAGACGGTGGGTCAGAACATAAACAGCTCCTGCTTCACACTGACGTCCGCTGGTTATCCCGAGGGAAGACGTTACAGCGGCTGTTCGAGCTACGCAATGAAGTGAGGGCATTTCTGTCGGAGCACACACACCCACTTGTGGCTATGTTCGACGACGCTGACTGGGTAGCTCGGCTGGGATACCTCTCTGATATTTTCAGCAAACTCAACCAGCTGAATCTCTCTCTTCAAGGTAAAGACACAAATGTTCTTAGCTTGTATGACAAAGTGTGTGGATTCATGGAGAAGATCAAGCTCTGGCAGAGCAAATGTGAAAAAAGGGATACAAGTTTGTTTCCTGCAGCTGAACGCATAAGTTGCTACTGGTGAATGTGACAGAGCTCCAATTGTGAAAATAGTACACACACATTTGTCCAAGCTCAAGAATGAGTTAAACTCCTACTTCCCTGATATTGACAACAAGTCATCCACACTGGACTGGGTGCATAATCCATTTGTGACGTGCATTAAAGCAGCATTCCCGCCAGACTGCAAGAAGACCTCATAGATGTGTCCTCAGATAGGAGCCTGAAGATGAGGTACTCAAGCACACCACTGACACAGTTCTGGTGTGGTGTGGAGAAGGAGTATCCTGAATTGGGGAAACATGCCCTGAATGAACTGTTGCCTTTTGGGTCCACATACCTGTGTGAGGTGACATTCTCCGCCATGACCCACATCAAGACTAAACACAGGAACAGACTCAACTTGGAGAATAACCTGGTCACAGCTGTTGCAACAATCTCCCCCAGACTTACAAAACTGATGAGGGAGAAACAGGCTCAAGTGTCACATTAATTGGTGAGTTACCTTACTTTTTGTTTTAAGTCTTTAAACAATGGCTATTATAATGTATATGATTAGTTATGATTGAATATGATTTAAGTGTCACATTAATTGTCGCATTGGGTCACACAGACAAAAATATCCTCCTCTTCTCTATCTCTCCTCGTCACTTCTCTCCTTCTTCCACTCCCAGGTTTCACCTTAGCTACACACAGGGCCGTATCCAGGCCCCGCCCCCCGGCCCGGGTCTGATATGTGCTGCCACTACACACACACACACACACACACACACACACACACACACACACACACACACACACACACACACACACACACACACACACACACACACACACACACACACACACACACACACACACACACACACACACACACACACACACACACACACACACACACACACACACACACACACACACACACAGCCGGTCTGCCACAATATATAGACTATTAATATATCCTGGGGATCACCACGATTGATTGCGTAGTAGGGGGTACTTTAGGTTGGCTTGAAATGCTTTGGGGGTACAGTACTCAAAAAAGGTTGGGAACCACTGCTCTAGAGACACCATGAAGTTAATATTTTTGGACCTTCTGGAAATATCTTATCAATTGTGAAATGGATAGCAACAGAATTGGATACAGACCATCATGGTGCCTGGAGGATTACCCTTTTGGGGTTTGGTGATCCTCTGTTTTCACATATCCTTTGAAATATCTCAACATCTACTTGATGGATCACCCAAAGTTTTTCCAGACATTCATGGTCCCCAGAAGAGGAATGCCACTTTGTGGGAAAAATTGTACTTTGTCATAAAATGTAGCACATAATCATTTCCCCTTGGAGATAATTAGTAATGAATAAGTACATCAAACGCAATCACTAGGGTCAGAAAATCGCCAAATCAACATCAGCATTGTTTTCCCTCGTCGTTATCCCTCTGGACTTTTCTCCATTTCCTAAATGTTTTTCCTCCAATAGACTCATTTAGTGTTATTTATCTGTCTGGCATTTGCCTATTGATTGATCTCTGTAGCATTTTCATCAAGTCATTAGCTTGCTCCTGCATTTGTTTAATTGTTTTTTCTCTCCCTCCATTGCCTCTTACTATGGCCCTTGGTGAGTATTGCTTCCGTATCTTCAAGTAATGAAGGATAAGGCCAGCACAGTGCTAATGTTTACTGTCCAACTTATTCATCCTTCTCTTTTCCCCACAGTTAACCCTTGCTGACTAAAGGGGGTATTATAGGTGGTCCCCCCTTTAATTATCTTTATTTGTTTAGGTTTTAGTCAATTAACTGATTCTTGAGCAGCTTGAGAGTTTCAGGTCAGACTAGTTGTGAAATATTGATGGAACATCTTTTAATGTACAACCTTTGAATGAAAAGAAGGCAACATATTTATTCTAAAATGCCTTGGATTCTAAATAAATGCTTTTTACATAAGTGTAATTTGTTTTGATGAGTCTTCATTGTTTTGAAGTGTCTAAGCTTGGTTTTATTGGGATGTCTTTTAATAGTTGTCTGGCATAATGTGGAGTAAAGCACAACTTAAGGCATATAGACAAAGTTATCTCTTGGGGCAAAAAAGTCCCAGAGTAATGAGTCTAAAGCTCATGCAGAGAAAACAACAAGGAGATATTAAAAGCTAGAGAAAGGATCTGCAATTCAGTACCTAAATAATAAATATTCCACCTTGATGAATCACAATTTCCTCCTATTCATATTCTCTTCAGATTGATTACAAGAGTATAATTGTATTCCTCTGCTTCTACATTAAACTGAGGGGTTTGCTTTGGATTTTTTATCCTTCGCATGCTCAGTCCGGGACTGCGTACCATAACGTCCCCTGTGACCTGGGCTGATGTAGAGCAAACATACACAGGATGGACCCCTTCATCATCCTGTCAGCTGGTCATTTGAGGAACGGGATGCAACCGCCTGAACCTCCGATGTCTTCTCTCAGCGGACCGGGGAAAGTTTGATAAGTGACTCTTGGCCCTGCCACAGTAAATCCTGCCATACATGACTGGCGATGTAATTCTTACTACAAGTGTCTGTCCTGTCCACTTAAAATGGGATTGCTGTTTAAGACACATGTTGTTGCTACAACCATTAGAATTATGTGCACATTGCAGCCAATGTGGTTGAATTGTTCCACCAGTTTGTTGGCAGACTATGTGGATATGTGTCCCCGGTGTGTCGGGGAACTCACGCAGCGCCAGAAAATAAAACCCTTTCTCTTTTCCTCTGTACCCAAATCTCAAATAGATTTGCGTCCGATATGATGTAATATCGGAAATGTAGGTTGGCTTTACACCGACGGCCCTATCAGAAACGTTGCTATCAGAAACAATGCCCGACTGTTTTGGACGTAATATGGTCGGTGCATGTTTACAGTGGGGCAAAAAAGTATTTAGTCAGCCACCAATTGTGCAAGTTCTCCCACTTAAAAAGATGAGAGAGGCCTGTCATTTTCATCCTAGGTACACTTCAACTATGAGAGACAAAATGGGGGGAAAGAATCCAGGAAATCACATTGTAGGATTTTTAATGAATTAATTGGTAAATTCCTCGGTAAAATAAGTATTTGGTCACCTACAAACAAACAAGATTTCTGGCTCTCACAGACCTGTAACTTCTTCTTTAAGAGCCTCCTCTGTCCTCCACTCGTTAACTGTATTAATGGCACCTCTTTGAACTCGTTATCAGTATAAAAGACACCTGTCCACAACCTCAAACAGTCACACTCCAAACTCCACTATGGCCAAGACCAAAGAGCTGTCAAAGGACACCAGAAACAAAATTGTAGACCTGCACCAGGCTGGGAAGACTGAATCTGCAATAGGTAAGCAGCTTGGTGTGAAGAAATCAACTGTGGGAGCAATTATTAGAAAATGGAAGACATACAAGACCACTGATAATCTCCCTCGATCTGGGGCTCCACGTAAGATCTCAGCCCGTGGGGTCAAAATGATCACAAGAACGGTGAGCAAAAATCCCAGAACCACACGGGGGGACCTAGTCAATGACCTGCAGAGAGCTGGGACCAAAGTAACAAAGGCTACCATCAGTAACACACTACGCCGCCAGGGACTCAAATCCTGCAGTGCCAGACGTGTCCCCCTGCTTTAGCCAGTACATGTCCAGGCCCGTCTGAAGTTTGCTAGAGCATTTAGATGATCCAGAAGAGGATTGGGAGAATGTCATATGGTCAGATGAAACCAAAATAGAACTTTTTGGTAAAAACTCAACTAGACATGTTTGGAGGAGAAAGAATGCTGAGTTGCATCCAAAGAACACCATACCTACTGTGAAACATGGGGGTGGAAACATCATGCTTTGGGGCTGTTTTTCTGCAAAGGGACCAGGACGACTGATCCGTGTTAAGGAAAGAATGAATGGGGCCATGTATCGTGAGATTTTGAGTGACAACCTCCTTCCATCAGCAAGGGCATTGAAGATGAAACATGGCTGGGTCTTTCAGCATGACAATGATCCCAAACACACCGCCCGGGCAACGAAGGAGTGGCTTCGTAAGAAGCATTTCAAGGTCCTGGAGTGGCCCAGCCAGTCTCCAGATCTCAACCCCATAGAAAATCTTTGGAGGGAGTTGAAAGTCTGTGTTGCCCAGCGACAGCCCCAAAACATCACTGCTCTAGAGGAGATCTGCATGGAGGAATGGGCCAAAATACCAGCAACAGTGTGTGAAAACCTTGTGAAGACTTACAGAAAACGTTTGACCTCTGTCATTGCTAACAAAGGGTATATAACAAAGTATTGAGATGAACTTTTGTTATTGACCAAATACTTATTTTCCACCATCATTTGCAAATAAATTCTTTAAAAATCAGACAAATGTGATTTTCTTTCTCATTTTGTCTCTGATAGTTGAGGTATACATAGGATGAAAATTACAGGCCTCTCTCATATTTTTAAGTGGGAGAACTTGCACAATTGGTGGCTGAATTGAGCAGGTCTCCCTTGAAAAAGAGATCAATGATCTCAATGGGATACACCTGGGTAAATAAAGGTTTGAAATGAAATGAAATGGAATGACTACATTTCTTTTTTGCCCCACTGTACATTAGCATCGCTAACACTCAGAGCTAAACTGTACTGGAGAGCATGTGTGCGAAGAAGCAGGAAATAAAAAGGAACTCACCTTGTGGTATAAGTGGCAAGAGAGAAAGCCTTTGAGCTCCATACTGTTTCAGAAATCCTTGATAATCCATGATATGGCGTTTCATCACCACAGTATCTGCCGGTAGCATCTCCCGCATGAGCTCAGCCCCCTCCTTTTTTTTATCAAGCTTTATATCCCAAATCAGCACTTTTGAAACAGGAAATGAAATAGAGGGATATGAGGCATGGCTAGAATGGGTGATCTTTTTGGCATTTTCAGCAAAACACTTCATAGACATGTTTTTTATATATTTTTATTTATCTGAGACCTATGCTATTGCCTAAAGATAGCATGATAGGTGCACTTTAATGCTATGTGCCTTAGCTTTCTGATGTTTTTGTATCTTTGCCTGCCTGTGTTCAACCCATGTTCTGACCCTTGCCTGTTTTTTCCCCAGACTCTGGTTTTGCCTTGCCTTACACTTTGTTTTCCTGACTGGATTTGTGTATCCTTGCTCTACTTTTTGCAGGTAAAGACTTTTTGCACCTGCCTTTGTTGAGTCATGCTTTTGCGGTTTTGTCCTTGCGTTGTGTTTCATATTTGTAAAACCTGTGACATCAACACAAAGCAGGAACTCATATCCAGCATAATAGATCAAGGGTAGGGACAGCGTTATAAGTGGTAACTGCCAATGAGCGCTGTGCGACTGCCATTAGCTAACTAGTGGGAATCACTTAAAGAGGTACCCATTTACTAAGGTAAAGTCATCTTTACACAGCAAATATTGTTTTGGCTGCTATGTTAATGCTCTGAATTTGTATCTTCAATCCTTTTTAATAGGCCTGTGACAACCAAAGGGAGAAAAATGTGGCTTGAGCAGAAGAAAATAAGCGAAAATTAGAAATGTTAACTTCCAGTTCAGCTCATTTTGTTCCTCACCAACAAAAGAAATGTGCAGAAAAGCTGAGGAAAAGTCAATAACATCGCACTTTAGCAAAGCATGAAAACAGAAGAGAAGGGGGAACAAAAGAACCGGGAGACAAATATGCGCTCAGTATTTGTATACAATGTGAATGATGTTCCTGGCAGCTTGAAGAGAAAATAACAAATAATTCTCTGTGAAAGCAACATTATTGCATAAACTGTGGTCTGAATGTATTTTTAGTTTGAAAGAAAATAAGTGAGAACAGGACATGAAAAGGAACAAGACAGTTCCAGTATTCCAGTCCATTGACCACAACTGACAAGGTCCTCCATCAGATGGTTAATATGCTGATACAGCCAACTGTTCAGGGATCTCTAAAAGGGTTTTTAACTCTATGAGGGAGGGCGAAAAAACTGAATAACAAAGAAGTTTGGAGAAGACATGGAGAAGGACTTTCGGGCGGCACCAAAGTTGTTCTGGAAAACTGTCCGACACCTCAGGAGGGGGAAGCAGGGAACCAACCAAGCTGTGTACAGTAAGGATGGGACGTTGTTGACCTCAACTGATGGAGTGTTAGGGCGTTGGAAGGAACACTTTGAGGAACTCCTGAACCCGACAACTCCGCCCTCTATGTTAGAGGCAGAGCTGGAGTATGACGGGGGATCAACACCAATCTCCCGGGGGGAGGTCACTGAGGTCGTCAAACAACTCCACAGTGGCAAAGCCCCGGGGGTGGATGAGATCCGTCCGGAAATGCTGAAGGCTCTGGGTGTTGAGGGACTGTCATGGTTGACACGTCTCATCAACGTTGCGTGGAAGTCGGAAACAGTACCGAAGGAGTGGCAGACCAGGGGTGGTGGTTCCCCTTTTTAAAAAGGGGGATCAGAGGGTGTGTGCCAATTACAGAGGCATCACACTACTCAGCCTCCCCGGGAAAGTTTACTCTAAGGTACTCGAAAGGAGGGTCAGGCCGATTGTCGAACCTCAGATTGAGGAGGAACAATGCGGATTCCGTCCTGGTCGTGGAACGACGGATCAGCTTTTTCCTCTCGCAAGGATCCTGGAGGGGGCCTGGGAGTACGCTTATCCGGTCTACATGTGTTTTGTAGACTTGGAGAAGGCGTATGACCGAGTTCCCAGAGAGTTACTGTGGGAGGTGCTGCGGGAGTATGGGGTGAGGGGGTCTCTACTCAGGGCCATCCAATCTCTGTACTCCCAAAGCGAGAGCTGTGTCCGGGTCCTCGGCAGTAAGTCGGACCCATTTCCGGTGAGGGTTGGCCTCCGCCAGGGCTGCGCTTTGTCACCAATCCTGTTTGTAATATACATGGATCGGATTTCGAGGCGTAGTCATGGGGGAGGGGGTCTGCAGTTCGGTGGGCTAAGGATTGCACCACTACTTTTTGCAGATGGTGTGGTTCTAATGGCTTCATCGGTCTGCGACCTTCAGCACTCACTGGATCGGTTCGCAACCGAGTGTGAAGCGGCTGGGATGAGGATCAGCACCTCCAAATCTGAGGCCATGGTTCTCAGCAGGAAACCGATGGACTGTCCACTCCAAGTAGGGAATGAGTCCTTACCCCAAGTGAAGGAGTTCAAGTATCTGGGGGTCTTGTTCTCGAGTGAGGGAACAATGGAGCGTGAGATGAATCGGAGCAGCGGGAGCGGTACTGCAGTCGCTTTACCGCACCGTTGTGACGAAAAGGGAGCTGAGCCAGAAGGCAAAGCTCTCTGTCTACCGGGCCATTTTCGTTCCTACCCTCACCTATGGTCATGAAGGATGGGTCATGACCGAAAGAACGAGATCGCGGATACAAGCGGCCGAGATGGGTTTTCTCCGCAGGGTGGCTGGTGTCTCCCTTAGAGATAAGGTGAGAAGTTCGGTCATCAGGGAGGGACTCAGAGTTGAGCCGCTCCTCCTTCGCGTCGAAAGGAGCCAGTTGAGGTGGTTCGGGCACCTAGTTAGGATGCCACCTGGGCGCCTCCATAGGGAGGTGTTCCAGGCACGTCCAGCTGGGAAGAGACCAAGGGGTAGACCTAGGACCAGGTGGAGGAAGGATATCTCTTCGCTGGCCTGGGAGCGCCTTGGGATCCCCCAGTCAGAGCTGGTTGATGTCGCCAGGGAAAATAAAGTTTGGGGCTCTCTGCTGGAACTGCTACCCCCGCGACCCGACCACGGATAAGCGGGAGAAGATGGATGGATGGATGGACAAAGAAGTCATAGTTTGGTAGAGAAAGATGAAATAAAATGAGGTGAAGGAAAGATGGCATTTTACGTTAAGTTAACTTGTTCCAGGTGTGAGAATTTAAAATCAATGTTTATATGGCTTAATTTGAATTAAATACTGTTTTAATTGAAGCTGTTTTATTCTGAAAACCGGAAGTTTACATACACTGTTTTAATTTAAAACAGTTGTATTCTGAAAATCGAATGTTCGGAACATGACTTCCGGTTTCCGGCAGTAACAGATGTCATATCCGGTTAACATTAGCATGTGGCTAAATATTACGTTTTCTAAGAAAAAGTGAATTTAAGATGATATTAATAATGTTGCACACTAAACACACTGACTTTGACGCTGAGATGTTATTATTGCTGAATATTAAATGAATGCACCGTTTTATTTTAAAAAGCTTTATTTAAAAAGGAAAACCCCGATGTTTACAGCCATCAGAATGTATAGAATAAAAAGTCATGAATGAGAATATGAGGAGGAAAGGCTTGTGGTGTTACACTTTAAACACACAACGTCTAAATCTTCTTATTTGATGCGAAATGAATCCAGAGAAACGAAGCCGGGAGGAAGACCCGCCCATCGTCGAAGCAGCCAATGAGAAGAGGAGCCAGGAATCACACTGTACACACCATAGACTGTATATATAAATGGACGTAGGGTCCGTGACGTCACCCATAGGATTCTGCAGAGTTGCCGTGAAGCCCTTAGTAGGAGGAGTCTGCCACTAACGGCTCAACAGTGACGTCAGAGTTCAACTCCCGCCTTCTCCAGCCTGCTCCAAATAAGGGCAAAGAGGCCCGAGGCGGGACCTCCTGCCACCGAGCTGGAAGTTCCAGAGCTAGCTTAAGCTACTAAGCTAACATGCTCCCCATCTGCACGCTGCCGTCGCATTTTACGTTTCTAAGGTAAGCGGACATGAAAATATTCAGCAAAACTATAAATAATAATCTAAGTTATTGAGTTTTTAGCATAATACTTCAGAATCTTAAAACCCCTTAACGTTTGTATGCAATTGTGCTCAATTCAACACTGGAATCAAGCAAATATTAATTTGTTTGCATGACATTAGTTATTTATATTTTGATATCACTTAACTATACGTTTAATACATTTAAGTCAAGCTAAGGTACATGTGATGGTAGCTAGTTAGTGCTCTTACCTGTGAGGCCTCCTCCTAACAGCATAATAACCAGACTGTATCATTAAAACTAAGTACCAGTTCTAGATCCTTGACTTTAGACAAACAATTCAAAAGACAAAATGTATTTAAAGATCAATCTTTATTTGAATGTGCCTCTTAACCTGAGATATTAGTTATACAGTAATAGTATTGACAATCTAAAAAAACTGAGCAACTCAACAGTCAACTTTATGTTTCTTATTGTCTAAAGCATTTATTATTTTCATTTTCCCTCTCTCATATTCAGTGCGGACGGATTGAGACAGCATGGTGTCCAGAGAGCTGCAGAGACATCAGGGAGAAACCTCTGTGTGATGGACGTCCTGTCTGTTGGTGTGGAGAGGACTGAGGGTCTTCCCTCTGCGAGGAGGACTGAGGGTCTTTCCTCTGCGAGGAGGACCAGGCCTGATGGAGGAGCCCATGCTGGGCACAGCTGATACCAACTGCACAGGCCTAGTATGTCACTTTATTTGACTAAATGTGTTTACTTATACATTTAATAGGTTTATACCTTCTGTCCATATGTGCTTTTTATTTAAAACATTTGATTAACTTTTGGTTCACATTTCAATAAATTGTATTTGTATTTGCACTCCTTTTGTCCATTATTCTTACTGAAAATGTTAGATTACACATTCACATCTGACTGAAGATTGGCCCCATTTATTTGTGACGTTGCAAACTCTGCGGTACAAGGCACAAGTGATGTGAAGCTCATAAAGCGAGGCAAATAGAAATAATCAGCGGATGGAGTGTAGATGTGGAAATAGCTGCATTCGATCAGCTGACTGTTTTTACAATAAAAGTAGTTTCTTAGTGAATGTCCTGTACTGGTCT
Source organism: Gymnodraco acuticeps (assembly GCF_902827175.1). Classification (NCBI taxonomy): domain Eukaryota; kingdom Metazoa; phylum Chordata; class Actinopteri; order Perciformes; family Bathydraconidae; genus Gymnodraco; species Gymnodraco acuticeps. The sequence continues at coordinate 1,759,115 of NW_022989937.1, read as the reverse complement.
TAAAATCTCATAACATCAGCTTTTAATGTTCCTCTTGGATGTTCTTCTTGACCCTCAGAGAAGGTGAAAATGTTGTGTCTTTCAGGCATGTCCTTTCCTAACAAAAATGAAAGGAAAAATAAAACATATTGTTGCAGAACAAGTGTGTTATTTATGAAAGCGGTGTGTTTAGGGGCTGTAGATATAATTATTTTGTAATTGTAATGTTTTTTTTTATTTTAACAGTGACAATCAGATTATGAATGAACAGTATGAAGTTCATCAACATTGAAATATATAAGTTATTATCAAAATAATATTTAACTGTTATCAAAACGTAGTGCAACTGTAGAAGCTTGCTCTGTTGTCTCACTGAAAGAATAACTTTTACCACGTTTTTTACAGACAATATTGAGAGATAAATAGTAGCAGTTGTGTTAAATATCTTTGCCTTCAATACATTCAATTAGAAAGCTGACAAAGTCATATTGCTAAATATCTAAATGTAACTTTTTGCATGGAAAAAACCCTCAACTTAACTGATGTGTAGGTGATCTAGTATTTAGTATTGTTTAATGGAATGTATATCAGTGTATTCAAGTCAATACTTCATTCATTTAAACAAATATCTTTCTTGATTCTTTGTACAGTATGAAAAAAATAGTCTTTGTACCGGTGCTGAAGTTCACTGCTGTGAGGAGTCCAGTTCTGTCTCTCACTCTCTGGTCTAGCCTGTCTGCATCACCTGGACACCTTAAACAAACAGATATATATATATATATATATATATATATATATGTAAAGTACCATGTGTACAAACAATATAACTGATTCTCTTCTGTTGAACATGTTGGATTGTGTATTGTCCGAGTCAGGGTCCTTTTTATTTTACTGTAACTTTGGAAGTTGTGTTACCAATGCTTACTGTTTATTTGATACCAATTTGGTAATGCAATTAATAAAAACAACAAGGTTTGGGTTCGTTCTTCAGATGACTGTGACGTTAACGTGTAAGCTCGATAATGAACTCCAGCTCAACCAACCATATTGTAATATCTAAGTAATCATCTTGAAATATGACATTAATAATTGTAATATATACACATCTTATTGTGAGGTTGATTTCACATACACTACTTCGACATTAGCTTGTCTACATACTTGAGCATAGCCAATTTAAATGAACCTTAGATGCATACAGTTCCTACCTACATAATAAAATATCTCTAAGTTACAAGGATGTAACCTTATTTTATCAACCTCAAACAGAAGCCGTTTGTTCAACAGTATTATCCCACTTAACGCTTAACACTTGTCTATTTCGTTTTAACCTTTATATATACAGTCTATGATTTTAACTTGGAGGCTACGATTAGCATCGTTGGCACCGATGTAGCTACCACTAGCTTACATGCTAACCCAAGCCTTACCATTCATTACGTAGTTGATTAAAATCATTAACACATAAATAAAGCACTCGAATTTCACTTACCGCATTCATGCACCGTCTGTTTTAACCGCAGAGCGAGTCACAATAGTCCGATATATAAGCATGAAGAACAAACAACCACGGCCGGCTACAAGTTGTGTTTCCTGGATGAGCTGAGCAGGCAGAGTCCCTGTAGCTAGCTTCACGGAGCAGGTAGCAGAGAGACAAGAAGCTAACAGCGGCAGTCACTTCACAGAGCCGTCACTCAATGTGACCACGCCCTAATTTATGCACACACTTTAAGACCTAATATAAATAAAAGGGTGGCGTTAGAAAACAATTCACTCACAGATCCATAATCATGAAGGTGGAATCTAACTATATCGATAATAAAAATGTATGGAGCCAGGGGTAGAAACATGTTTTTTTCTGCTGTAAAATTGGGCATTTTAACATGGGGGTCTATGGAAATTGCTCCTTTCTGCAGCCATCGCCTATCGGCCAATATATTAACTGCAGTGTGTGGCACTTCCGTATTGGCTTCCCGGCTCTACCCCACAGTTTGCCGCTTGGTACACACGCAGCACATGCCGGCTCACTAGGCTTGTTTGAGACAAGCGAGACCTGCGCAGTTGCGATCAACGTCTTTCTCGTGCGTTGCATGATGGTTAGTCATTTTGTCCGACTTGCTCTGGAGGCTCGCCTACATGAGACGTTGAAATCTCGCGGGACAAAGACGCCCGCAGCCTTGAGAGCGAGGCGCGGCGAGGCGGCGCAGTTCCTCTCCACGGGCTGCGGAAGCGAAATGCTTGATGGGAAACGACTCGCTGGTATCTCGAGCTGAGCGCTCATTGGTGGTTTTTACCCCGTGCTGCTGATGAAACTCTCCAATTGGCTCGGCAAAAGTTTGTTGTTGTTTTGTGTCAGTTTTACGTCGCCACATCCATTCCCATTTTTCATCATTGTTCCACAATGTTTATCATAATGAAAATAATATCTATATATGTTATACTATACTTGCACTGCTTACCGTTTTCATACTTTATATATCTTAGCATATTCATACACTTAACTTTATTTGGTGGTGGACGTCACATCCTCTGGGTCCGGGGGCATGCACCCCCAGGAAGATTTTTTTTAAATGTTGAAGTTAAATGCATCAATCTGGTGCACTTTGAGCTAGGGCTGCTCAATTAATCGTATTTTAATCGCAATTAGGATTTTGGCTTGCAACGATTATGAAAACAACATAATCGAAATAAAACGATTTTATTTATTTTTTAAATAGGGTTTTCAGTTGAATTATACTTCAAGTTCAGGGTAATCAACTGTTAAAAACATACTTTTCAAATTATTTTCTTCAATAAATTGATGTTTTCAAAGTAAATGGTTAATCGTTTTTAATAATCGTGATATCAATTATTGACCCAAATAATCGAGATTATGATTTTTGCCACAATCGAGCAGCCCTACTTTGAGCCCAACATGAATTTATGGATACAGCTCTCAACACTCAGATGAAAGGGAGCTGTATACTTTTCAATAATCCAAACATCTTTAGAATATGATCTCAACAAATCATTTAAACTTGTTTATTCTTATCTTATGTTACCTAGTTAGCATTCTTTCTTTTTATTTATGCATATTTGACTAATCCCTCCCCTTTTAAACTTTTTACTGTCCTATAGTACACATTGGAATGATTTCTTACAACTTTATTTAATCTCTCTCGCTCCACATTGCTTTTCTTCCCGACTGCAACGCTGTTGTGTGTGTCTATGAGAGCGTTTCACATGTGTGTATGAGAGATTTTTACCAGTGGTGAGCCTGTCTCTGAGGGCCTAAGATATTCTACAAAATAATATTTTAAAACAATTATATTTTTCTTTATATATATTTTTAAAATATGTTTTTAGTAATATTTGTCATTAGTTTTACCAAAAATAACTTGATTAAATAGTATTTAAAATAACATTTCCAAAGAAATAAAACCTTCGAATCTGCCTATTCAGTTTCTGTTTGAATGTGAAGGGTTAAATGAAAGAAGCTCGTCACTGCGAGGTGAAGACAGGAGCTGATTGGACGTCCAGCTATGAATTCACAGAGGGCCAGCTATAGTAACTGAACGAGAGAGTAATGTCAAATGACAGTACAATTGACCAATCATATCTTCCCTCTAAATGGGTTGGCTTTATTATCGCGGACTTTATGACAAGTTCCGCCACTGTGAAACGTTTCTTGTTTCCATAGCAACAACAACTGTCAACAGCGTAAACTCGCCTTCAAAATAAAAGCATGCCAAATTACACTTAAGACATACAACTGCAACGAAAGTAACAAACACAATGCAATATCCTTTTCAAACACAAATTGGGTTATTTACAGGTGTTGTTTTGTGTGGTAGAGGGTCGCTTTCATTGATGCGTTTTGCACCCTGGGCGGGCCGTTGTTTTGATATTCCACCAGTGTGAAAAAATAAAATAAAATATATATATATTTTTATTTTTTTATTTTGTATTTCGCGACCCACCCATCACATCTCTGCGCCCCCACACTTTGAGAAACGCTGACCTAAAGTATTCTTTAATGTTTAAATGAAGCCTTATTAGTTTGTCTGTCTGTGTCTCCTATTAATATCTAATAATAAAAATAATACATTTCAATAACGTGCTTTAACCACCAGGTGTCTCTTTCTATCAGCTGTGCACCGTTATGGTGTACATATACCAATATACCGATTGGATCAAATATAAAAGTCAGCCAAATTAGTATTGATACTGCAAGGAGACGTATTGTGTGAAGAGAAATTGAAGATTTAGTTTGATTGCTGATATATTTATGATCCACGAATAAATGCCTGTTTGTCTAGAAGTCTTCTCACCAGGGCTCTATAAATAGCGAACTACGGCAGATATGTAATATTTAATGCAGCCGAACTGTGTATTACAATGCCGTTATGTGATTACCTTCAAAGAGAAAAGCAAGCACACTCTGATTCTGATTTTACATCAACAGGAAGTCCGGTTAACTATAATGTCCGTGCGCAGGTCGTTTGTGACCCTGACCAGAGCTGTTTCAGTGCTGTGGGCGGAACGGAAACCGGACTGGAAACCGGACTGGAATTTCTCAAAGAAGCCGTTTAGTTGGAGATGGTCTTGAAGCTGGGCGGAAACCACATGTCTAACTGTCTACCAGCATGTCCTGCACTCACTGGCTGTGGCACAACAAGTCGTTTGTACAGAATAGGAAAGACAACAGCATTCACCAAAGTCAAGACCCATCTCAGCGAGCTCAAAGATCTGGCCCATGTTGGACTCTCTGCCAGCTTGGAAGAGTATTTGCCAGTCGCAAGAGAATTTGCCCTTCTGCTATATGGAAAAAAGAAAAAGGACTGATGTGCACAAACTTGGATGAACTGAGGTTCATAATTATATCAGCAACAGATGCAGCCTCGGAAAATATGCCGCCAACAGAGGATGCATTTCAACAACATGTGCAAAGAGCAATGTTTCAGACAGCGATATGGTGTCACAGCCCGAACCCAAACCCTTGTTATGGAGTCCTGTTGGCAAGGGATGGATTGTCAGAGATGGGGCCATTCAACCAGTGCTATTTACAAAACCCCAGCACCTAGAGAAGTGAGAGACATTACTCACTTGTATTGCAAAGATGCAAAGTGTGGAGAGAGTGAAAAGTGCCAGTGCCTCTCTGTTGGCCTTCCCTGTACGGAGTTCTGCACCTGCTGTGCAGAATGTCAAAATGTGTCCCCTAACGTTTCTGAGGAACCTGACATTTAACATTATATTCTAGTATCTATATACTTGACCTCTCACATAATTATTTGATGAATTGTATACTGTACTTTGAATTAAGGTTCCAGTTTCAATAAAACCTGTACTATTTACATCTAGTTTTAGAGGCTTGCAATTTAGAACTAATACACTTTATTGTATTGGGTTACTCTTATTCTGACTATTTGGTGATGTAGTTCAGCCACCTGGTATTTCCCTCTCCAAATATAATGACCATCAGAGTGAGCATTCTTAACTTATAGGCTATTATGCCACTTCTCCCCCATTCTTAATGTGACTGTATCAGAGAAGAGGTAGGCCTATGTCTAAAGAAATCGCATTTGCAATAGAACTGTACCAGATATTTCCATACAGCTTCTGGTTAGTGTTCAATAGCACCCTAGACAATTCAGTAATGGTATATTTTTTAGGGATTTCTGTTTTTCTGATAAATGAGAGAAAAGTGATGGAGTCCTATGTTCCTATCACCAAAAAGTACAATTTCCGTCTAAACTAAAGCTAAGTTTACAGGACTATAATTCAGCATTTCCTTAGTTAAATAATTGTCTGACTATTTGGAGATGTAGGACAGCCACCTGGTTCATACCTCAGCAAATCTGAAGAGGAAAATAGTAGTCATTCTCAAGTTATGGGCTTTTTGGTCACCTTTCCCACATTCGGCCTGGTCTAATTTGGCTCTTTTTCAGGGATTGGGGTAGTTCTAAAGAACAACCAAAAAAACATTTTTTCCCCCAAAATAAAATTTGACAACAATTAATTTCATTAATGGGAGACCCTAAAGATAAGAAAAATCATTGTCGTCATTTGTTCTTCCTCGGGTAGGGGTATCTCTAAAACTAAAGCCTTTTTTGAGGACTTGCTGCTGGACTATAAACAATAGATGAGATAAGGATGATTAAATGCCAGCAGCCGTTTCACTCTCTGTCCAATGTAACTTCCACCGAGAATTGAATCAAAGGTGTATTGATCTACAAAGGTAAACATCACAACACACATCTATTCAGTGATGATAACAGAACACAGTGTGTCAGTAGCCTATAGCTGATTTTCGACCCAAGTATTGATTGACAAAGGTGGTATAAAAAATGTCAGATTTGTTCTCGAATGATAAAATAACTTTAGGCATATCAGTTTTTGTCAGTAAAGAAATGAACCAGTAAATACAAATTAACCCATCGATTGAAAAAATAATGATATAGGCCTGGCATGACAACCCTGATGAATAGTTCTAATTTAATGGGAAAACAACACATTCTTTATCATATGAATCCCATGTCATGCTTTTCCGGTTATTACCCGTCCCCTTGTGTGTTATGAAGTTCTGTTGCATGTAAACGATTTGTTTACGTCACTTTTATTTGTTTGTTGAGCACTTCTGGTAATTGTCAAAAACCCTCAAAGTACACCCTGTGGGAGTAAAACTCTAACACAGACCTCCCCAGAACGCCTCGTTGGAAATGTTTCTTTTTTATTCCTGGTACCAAGTGAGGTAACGATGGACCAATCCGTGGAGCTCCTCAAACACACACACACTCACTCAGCCTTATCTTTTCTCAGACCCCACGCAGCAACCAGGAAACGACACCAGTACTACAGCTCACACTGTCGGCTCCTCGAGTCTCAAAGGGCGGAGCAGCGAGCCCCGCAACGTCCCGCCAACGCGGCACCCAGACCCCACGCTTCATTCTCATCTGTTTGTCCTTACTGGTGTAATTTTCTGGTTGCTAACAAACGCCATTGTGGCGGCTCAATCCCCAGTTACATTTGAGTCGCCGAGAGGCTAAACTTGGCTATAAACTGTGATGCGTTTTCGAAGAGAAAGTCCATAGTGAAGCAAGATAGTTTTGGGGATATTTAATAAACAAAATCATATCATAGTAACTATGGACAAAACGGTCAACAGAAAAAACGACAGCACAAGCTCGCCCTCTGTCATCCCACTCGACATGAAACAGGTGACTTAAATAGACAAACCACACCCATGTGACAATTACCGGAAGTGCTCAACAAACAAATAAAAGTGACGTAAACAAATAATAATAATACAAATAATGAATTTGGGCTAAGTAGCATTATGGCGCCTACAATACCGGCCCCTAATTATCATTTCACAAAATTATAATTACTATAATAAATGACAATACATACAATATATGTCCAGATCTCTTTCTTGACTTGTTTTTGTTCAGAGTTCATATATTGCAGTCTTTTTGGAAAAGTGATCTTTACTCACTAATCAGTAAAAATGCTTAGTGTGGTTTGTGTGTTTGGGGCAGGAGACAAAAAAATAAATAAAAATAGTCCGTATAGATTTGGAAAAAGTCCTCTGCATCCTGAAGAAGGTTAACTTTGTTAATTGGTCTGCTCAGGAAACCAGTCTTGGTCTTGATCCGAAGCGTACGTACGAATCCCTTTTCTTCTTGTTTGCCACCATGTTCTCCATCCGAGGGATCTCAATCCTCTTTTCCTGCATGGCTTTTTGGACTCTTTAATCATTAGCTTCATCTGTTGACTGGCAATTTGTTTTTCAAGCTGCCCTCTCTCTTTAGCTTCCCTCTTCCTTCTCTTCTTATGTTCCTTCATAGATGTAGCTTCCTTCCTCACCTCATTCTTTTGTTCCTCCTCTATTTCTCCACCTTTCTCTTGCTCGGGCTCACTGTCTTCACTGTCAATGGGAGCACGGATAATTCTCTTGCTCTTCTGGGCCCCTTTCTCTTTCCTATCACCCTTCTTTTCTGCCTTTTCAGTGTCCATCTCCTCTCCACTGAAAGCAGATAAGACCAGCGCTTCGGCCATGTTTACACTTAATGAAGTTTTGTCCTGAGTATCATCAAGACATCCTCCTAATGGTCCACTAACTGTCCATCCGAGCATGGTTTTTACGGCATAAGGTCCATCCCCCACACTCCTGATTACCTCAATTGGTTCAAGGGCCTTTGGAACATCTGAACCAATCAGCAACTCAATTTCAGCGTCAATTTCGGGTAGACAAACATCCCTCAAATGCAACCAGTGATTGATGTCGTTTTGACGTGGAATGTTTCCTTTGTGCACGGGCATAGTCTTCTGAGTGTATATGCCGGGGAGATCACAAAAGTTGCTGTTATCCAGTCCAGCAACCTCTAGGCCAGACACAATACTGGTTTCAACGACCTTCCTTTGACCGATAGTTCTCAGCAGAATGTTTGACCTTCTTCCTTGGAGGTTAAAGGGATAGTGGAAATCCGCGAATTTTAGGTTTAACTTATGTATTTTTATTAAAAATAAGCATAAAAAACAATTTTTTTTAATTTCATGCGCCTAGTTTCATTTTATTTTCAATTTTACTGCGCCCTCTCAATGAAACGAAATACTTCGGGAATCGTCGGGAATCTTCGGGTGATGACGAGAGCAAAGGAAGACGGGCACAAACAATGGCGGACATTCAATAGCATTTGCATGTGAATAGCCGACCTTTATTATGGTGAATAGATGTGTTTTGTATGGCTGTAGTGCGACAGCAAATGCAGAGAATGGCGTATCGACGCATGCGTTTCCAAGAAACCCAGCCATTCGTCGTCAGTGGGTGAAATTTGTTCAGATAACACGGGCAAACTTCACGGAGCCGAAGCTGACGAGTAATTCGGCAGTCGTGTGCTCCCGTCATTTTACTGACGATTGTTTCGAGATTCCTCTGTCTCTAGCTGAAATTGAAAGTGGAATACATAAGAAGTGAGTATTTTATTATGTTTTCTTGTTGATTTAATGCATCATTAGCCTGTACCATTTTGTACAACGCCATTTATCCGGTACACAGTGTCGAATGACTACACTACAGTCATCATATAGACATGATAGACTAACAGTACTGTGAGTACAGCCTACACTTGACAGGCAGCCTGGCTATCCTAGGATGTTGTTTACTTTCTCTTTTCTGGCTGATAGCTCCAGGAATTCGAAGGTCTTACAGTGATGACATTACATGTGTGGAATCTGTGGAGTCTCAGCTTTAAATCGTATATCTTGTTTGTGCAGTTAAGATACGGGCATTTCTACCGTGTGTTGTGTGTAAAAAAGCGTTAGCATTAGTTAGCATTGTTTCGCTCAATGCTAATTCAAAGGCTTGGTATTACTCTTGTGTTTTTTCTAGCTAACAATTGTTCTTATTGTCAGTTAGCGGAGTTTCTTACCTTTAAAAGGGTATGAAACATTAATAGTTTCATAAATGTTAAGAAGCCCTGAGACATGTGAGAGAAAAAAAACTGTGGGAGGGGTCCACTGGGGGGACCTTCGGCCTTAACTGGTTAACAATGATTCATATTTGTAAAGGCTACAGGTGATCTTAAGATGCGTGAGCTATGCTTAGGGACCTACCAGTCAAGATTATTTGTGCGTAGGGGTGCATCATCTGGCGCCTGGTCCTGGTCATCCTCGCCATTGCCCATGCCGTGAACCATCACCTCGGGCTCGGGCTCGAACAAATAAGGACGTAATGGTCCATCATCTGGCTCAATATTGTCACCATCGTCGCTTACTGAACCGGATTCAGATTCAGTTCCTAAAACGACATTTTCGTAGGAAAGCCGAGAGGATGTTTCTGACTCGCTATCATCACTGGATACCTCGTACAATCCTTCTTCTTTGTCTGGTATATTTGCCCTTCCACGTTCATTCTGCATAGACGCCATGGTTTGTTATCGTATCGTCTTCCTGAGTTTTCGTCACTTCCGGTTTGGCTGAGTCGAACATTTCGTTTCTAAAAAACTTCGGGGAAGCTGCAATAAAGTGCTTCTAACATGCGTAAGGCAATTATTATATTCTTTTAATCAGGTGTGATTGTTTTGGTACGTAATTATGCTTGTATATAAGTTAAAACGAAACTATTTGAGGTTCCATTTCCACTATCCCTTTAAGTTTGTTCATAAGGCCTAATGTGCAAAATGAAGCAGTACTGCCTGGGTCAAGAAATGCATAGGTATGCACTGTTGTGTTGCCCTTTTTGGCTTTAACTTGGACTGGTACTATGGAGAGTTTGCAACCATCTTCGCCGGCCCCAGTAAGGCCGCCTGTCTGACTTGAGGCTTCAGCAGTGTTTGCAGATGCATCTTCCATTTCCTCCTGCTCATTTTCCGTTTCCTTTCTTTGTTGGTAGATGTGCATTCTGGGATGATTTAGATTGCATATGTTGCACCTCATTCGTTTCCTGCAGTCTCTACTTATGTGTCCTTTACACAGGCAGCCAAAACAAAGACCATTTTCTTTAAGAAATGTGATTTTTTTCATGATGTGTCCTCCTTCCTAACTGTGGACACATCTCCAGAGCATGTTCACATCTACAATACAAGCAGTTTTCTACAGTGCTTCTGTCATATATATTTTCTGTAACTTTCACATTGGTTGCAAGGATGCTTCCACTTGGATGAGGCTGTGGCCTTATTATATCTTTGCTTACAGGAGGGGGGTCTTTAATGTCCCCAAATATGGGATCTGTAGCAATGTTTACTTGCCTTTCAAGGAATTCCACAATATCCTTGAAGGCAGCTCTTTGGTGTTGTTTTTCCTGGATGTCACACGCTACAGTTCTCCATAAATCTCTTAGCCTATATGGAAGTTTCTTTAAAATGGCTAGCATGTTTGCTGGAATGTTGAGCTCAAACATGTAGTTTACATCTTCCATCGCATTGCAACATCCTCTAAGGTAGACCGTGTATGCCTGTAGAGCCCTTATTAATGGCCATGAAAGAGCTCTTTCCATGTATGCTGTAGCAATGTTATGTTCATTGCCAAAGTTCTGTTGCCGTAACCATTTGGCCTTGCTGAATCCACTGTCTGATGCCATACTGTATGTTGGCAACTCCGTACAAGGTCTCTGGGTAGTCCTGTTGTATATTGCTCCAGGTAGTAGAGGCAGTCTCTGGGGTTATTGTTTTTGCTTTCAATATTGAATTCGAAAGATCTCACAAATGTTTGGTACTGAAGTGGGTCACCATTAAACACTGGAATGTCTTTCTTGGGCATGGATGGTAGACACTGTTGCTGGATTAATAAAGTGGTTATTTCATTTTGTTTTTCCATCACTGAAAATATATTGCACTTGTCACTGTTGCTTGTGGCAGTCACTGGATCTGGAGATGTTACATATAGATGTTCATCTAGATTCCTGATGCCTGCATTGGGTGTTAGGGGAGCTGGATCAATGTTAGTGACAGCTCTGTCTGTGGTGGTTATGATTGGTTGTTTTAATGGTACAAACTGTATTTCTCTTTGTCCCGTTTCAAAATATGACTGCATGCCATTGGATGATATAAAACAATTAGCTGATCCCCTGGGGGCTGCTAACACTTTCATTTTTGCAATGGTGGCAGCAATGTTTCCTTCTAATTCCATTTGCTCCTTTTTCCTCCTCAATTCCTGCTCCTGTGCTTCCAGGACATGTTTTTTCTCTAGGAGTTTTTGGAGTACTTTCATGGCTGCCACTTCGGCCTCAGCTTTTATGTGTGCAGATGCGGTGCTGGAAACTCTTGATCTTGAGCTTTGCCTGCTTTTTCTGCTACCAATGTTTGATATGTTGTCACCAGGTTGTATATCATCTTGTGTGCATGATGTAGCCTTCATGTTTGACGGGGGAAAGAGAACGTCCTGCTGAGCCTCAGTGTCTTCGAATTGCTCCTTTATATTGGCAGGTGCCTTGTCTGGTAGAATGAGGGGAATATCTGTGTTTGCAGCGATTGGTTCATTGACAGTCACATGACCTGTTTGCAGAAAGGGCCTCCTCCCTGTTTCCAAGAGCCATTGTTGTACATCCTCCATGAAATCATTGTTATGCTTTGTTATTTGTTGAAACCAGTTATTTTGTATTTCCAGGTCGTCTTCGGAAAGCAACATAATAACTGATTCATGTGCTGTTTTTGCATTTTCATATTGATGAATTAATTTGTCCAGTTTGAGTTTAACATCCTTTGCATTTTCATCATTAGATGTTTGATTTCCTGTGTGCGTCCTTTAATCTTCTGCACGCTTGACTGACATTCTTTTTGCAGTTGTTCGATTTTGCAAGCCAAGGCTTTACTTGTAAGCTTTACAGTCCTTTTTTCCATTTCATCATTTGATGCAATATCTGTGGTACCTTTAGCATTTAAAGTAACACGACAGTGTTCACTGGTATGAAACATAAACCAGCGTGGCCCGGCCGCCACGGCAAAACAAACCATTCCGCTCACGCATAACAAGCACACACAACCGCCGCTCACAGCATAACAAAACTTCCGCCGCTCACGGCATAATAAACACACACAACAAAAGCCAAAGTCCCTAATGGACAAACGGTCACGCTTCCCAAATTGTGTCCAGCAAAAATACACAAGAAAGGAAATAATCATGCCTACCACTTTTAGCTTGTTGTGCGCTGCAGTCAATGAGTGTCCATCAGTGAGTCCTTGTCGTGGCTACTCCAATCCATATCGATTAGGGGAAAACGGTCCAAGCGATCCGTAATCTTAGGAAGCCGGCCGGTCCGTCCAGTTTGGTCTCTGATGGGAATCACCGATTTTTCTGTTGACTTAATGTGGCGGCTCAATCCCCAGTTACGTTTGAGTCGCCGAGAGGCTAAAAGAGAAAGTCCATAGTGAAGCAAGATAGTTTTTGGGATATTTAATAAACAAAATTATATCATATTAACTATGGACAAAATGGTCAACAGAAAAAATGACAGCACAAGCTCACCCTCTGTCATGCACACTCGACATGAAACAGGTGACTTAAATAGACAAACCACACCCATGTGACAATTACCGGAAGTGCTCAACAGACAAATAAAAGTGACATAAACAAATAATAATAATACAAATAATGAACTTGGACTAAGTAGCATTATGGCGCCTACAGCCATTGTAACACATACACACACATCAGAGCACAGTGGGCTCATAGGGAGGAGGGGGGGGCAGGAGCTCCAACAAGGCGTGTAGGACAGAGAGTGAATACACATACTATACAGAGATGCTGTATGAGAAACCAATGTGAGTTTGGAAAATTGAACAATGTAAATCTATTCTAGTAGACCTCAACAATGGAATTATGATCAGTAGAAATGGCCATGACATGGGACCTTTAATAAATTGGATAATGTTGGCCCAACATAAAGGATCATTTTCCAGATTAAGGGCTCGAATCAACCTCCCAAACAACAGTAGGAGTCTTTCCAATTCAAGGATGGTGTGAATGGATTATCTTTCAAAATTATTATGTTGTGTGGATAATTTACAGACATGATCTTATTTTTACCAACCTATGTGAAATCTCTTACAGTATGTGAAAGAACGGCAATAGCCTGCGTACCAGGTTTTTTGTCTCGAGCTAATTCCAGCTCATCGCAAATTGAAACATAAAATATAATGCTAAATAAGACACGCCCACATTCATCAATTATTATGAAACTTCAGACCTTAGGTAATACTTGCCCACAGAGCATGTGTATCAAATACTAGGTGTTGAGCTACTATTTGTTGTGCCCCCTATGAGTCGGGATGAAAATGCTTTGATCGGCCCAACACGGACGGATCCACCAAATGTATGATTGGATACGTTTTGTAAGAGTAATGAGCATTTATTTCTGATTTCCGCCTATCCTTATGAGTGGTGATAAAAGGCGGCAATGTTTTTTTACTTTTTTACTTTTCTTACGGAAATGTGTATGCCTCTCACTTGATGCTACATACCAAATTAGATAGTTGATAGAGTCAAAATGCAAAAATATTTAGTCATTTAACTGTATTTCACATTATGCCTATTAGCAAAATTCTAAGTTGGCGAAGCTTCTAGTTAAGTTTTGGTAGAGCACCTTCACCTGAATATATGTGCCCAATTTCAAATTAATCATGGTTAGGGTATGTGAGGCGTGGCCCTTCATAGATTGCTTTTTTAAGGGGACGCTCGAGAGCCAGCTTGTGACTTTTGAGCCGATTTACTGCAAATTTACTAGTTTAAGCCAGTCCTGACATCAGTGCAACACTTTCAGGAGTTTTTGAGCATTCTAAATGCTAGCCCAGCAGAATAATAATACACTTTCAGTGCCAGGTCGGTCAAGGTGGTTTGTCATTTGTCATATGTTCTGCCTCCTGGTGGCCACTGGCCACCAGTGTTGGGACTAACGCGTTACGAACTGTAACGCCGTTATTTTTGGCAGTAACTAGTACTCTAACGCATTACTTTTTAAATCCAGTAATCCAGTTAGCGTTACTACATGGTGCGTTACTCCGTTACTGCGTTAGTTTTTATATAGTCAACAGCCATGCGAACAGAGATGAGAACTGTACTTAAGTACAGTACTTGAGTAAATGTACTTAGATACTTCCTGTGTCACATGCGGAGACGCGCTGTGGGCGTGTTTGTGTTGTTTACTAACAAGACTATCGAATGGCGGCGGCGGAGCTCAAGTCTAGTTTCTCCACCTGGAGATATTCTCACTATTTCACTTTTGTCGAGCACAAAGAAAAGAACGTTTTAGTTAAATGTAAGTTGTGTCTTGGCGGGTCAAATATCCTATCTACTGCCCAAACCAGTCATTCAAATCTCTTAAAACATCTGCAAAAACAACATGCTGGGACGAAGCTAGTCGCTAAGACCACAGAGACTCAGCCGACGCCACTCCACCTCCACCTAAGCAACAGCGGCTGGATTTTAACCAAGGGACTGCTGGCCAGGGAAAAGTCGATAAAGCCATTGCACGGTATGTTGTAGAACACATGCAGGCTATTGCTACAGTGGAGTCACCCGCTTTCAGGGAGCTAGTTAGCATGATACCATGTCCGGGCGGCACACGGCATATGGGACGGAAAACTTTTTCCAACTACCTGGAGAAAGAATATACAAAAATGGAAAGCCAGCTAATATCGATGCAATCCAGATTGCATATAATGCATGTGAAGTTGATCAACAGATTGTATTATTCTCCAATGCAATAACAGTACTGAAATGAAGGCTATAAGGGCATTAATGGGAGCCCCTTTTCACAGTAACGCATTACTTTTTGGTGTAAGTAATCAGTAAAGTAACTGAGTTACTTTTGAAATTAAGTAACTAGTAATGTAACTAGTTACTGGTTTTCAGTAACTAGCACAACACTGCTGGCCACTAACAGATTAATACAGTTTTAAACTCCTGAGCAGGTGTAGTTTCAAGGAAAGGAAAAGAGACATCAGAAGATTATACAAGAAAATACTTGAAATAGAAACTGAAAAGGTGAGTATACATGGAAGATATGAGAAGATAAGGGTAAGTAATAGGTTTTGCCAACGGACTACATCGTCTATGTCCCATGTGACTTGTGTCTGGATTAATGCCAATGGTGATTGACAGGCGCACTAATCCGACTGGGGGGTCGCCAATCAGGGATTTAACACTCGATAATTGGCCCAAAGCTTTAGCTGTGAGACTTAAGTACAGGGGGGGGGGGGGGAATCCACTAGTAACACAAATGGGAACTGGGAGGGCGGGGGTAGGGGGATCGGTGTGCTGGTGGGGCATTGGTGGAGGTATGTTGCGTGTATGAAATGTGTGTGTGTGGTTTTAGTGGTTAAAAAAAACTCCACTCATGACCTGTGGTGTGTGTGTGTGTGTG
Source organism: Gymnodraco acuticeps (assembly GCF_902827175.1). Lineage (NCBI taxonomy): Eukaryota > Metazoa > Chordata > Actinopteri > Perciformes > Bathydraconidae > Gymnodraco > Gymnodraco acuticeps. The sequence goes on along the minus strand of NW_022989937.1, from coordinate 1,743,298 downwards.
TGTGTGTGTGTGGTGTGTGTGTGTGTGTGTGTGTGTGTGTGTGTGTGTGTGTGTGTGTGTGTGTGTGTGTGTGTGTGTGTGTGTGTGTGTGTGTGTGTGTGTGTGTGTGTGTGTGTGTGTGTGTGTGTGTGTGTGTGTGTGTGTGTGTGTGGTGTGTGTGTGTGTGTGTGTGTGTGTGTGTGTGTGTGTGTGTGTGTGTGTGTGTGTGTGTGTGTGTGTGTGTGTGTGTGTGTGTGTGTGTGTGTGTGTGTGTGTCCACACAAGCGTGATTAATAAGGTGTGGGCGAGTAAGCATGCGGGTGGGCATTTACTCTGTTTGTGTACTGGTGCATGTAAGCATTTCTGCATGTCTTTGTGAGCGTGTGTGTGTGTCGGAAATGGACAATTTGCTGCATGACACCTGGGCATCAATCACTGTCACATCTCAAACGAACCATCGGCAGTACCATTGCGTGGTCAGCAGGGGGCTCTTAATCTGCAACCCCCGTCACAATGACAGGATGTGAATGGGCTTTTATTTTGACATTTAAACAGACAAATTGTTTCTGCCTTTTTCATTATGAAACTTACTTAAATAGATGTTTGTATCAAATATTAAAAGTCATGATAACAAATATAAAGTTAATGGTGGAAAAAGTACTTATGTCCTTAAAGGTGGGGTAGGTAAGTTTGAGAAACCGGCTCGAGATATACTTGTTGCTATATTCCATGGAATGCTCTCAACATCCCGATAGCAATGAATATCTGAAGTGCTTTGACAAAAAATCCATAAAAAAATGTCATCTGTGGAAGCCGTGGTACTGTAAAAAGCACGACCAATCGGCTAAACGGATTGGATTGCCGCCCTGTCTGTCAGCCTTCCATCTCGTGCACGCACAAATGTATCTCGTGCCCTCATTGGGCGTGCATTGCAGCAGTACTTCAATGACTCGCCAGCAACAGGCGGCCACTTTCACCAGTCTGCTGACGTCATGTGCGCGTTCATGTGTGTTGGAGGAGGTGCTCTGTAAGGAAGTCTGAAGGAAGGGGCGGATTCTTTTTGGCTGTGTACTTTCAAATTTTAGTGCACTCGAGCCGGTTTCTGAAACTTACCTACCCCACCTTTAAGTTAAAAATAGCTATATGCCATTGTACAATCCAGGTCTTTATATAAAATGTAGATGCTTTTAATGTAGGGCGGAATGGCCTAGTTATATCAATCCTATACATCATTATAAAGGCTTATTTAAGTGTAGGCAGCATTTTAGTCTGCAGTTTAATCTGTTTGGACTACATCAGAGTAGTATTGAGTTGCTGCTACTGCAAGTATCACAAAATACAATTGACTGAATTTCCTTGATTTGGGTGTTAATGTACAGATGGACAGTTTCTATTGTATTTCTGACAAATTAGTTGCGAAAGGACTGTTTTAATAATTGCTTGTGGCAATAGTGCAAAGTCAATTATTGTCTACTAAAAGTGCCTGTATTTTGTGTTTGTTATAAGGAACAACTTTAGGAATAACAGGTCATGAAAAACCAGTTTGGGGTTAACAAAACGTGTACATTCTGAGCATTAGTGCTCCTACTGGACGGCTTCAATAAACTCTCCATCAGCAAATTCCTTGATTTGATTAAAAAAAGAAATTCTCTAGCACAGCTTGACTCATCCGTCTAGTTCATACTCAATATATTATTAATATACAATGTGACAGGATTTATTTTTAGCTTACTTCGCCCTATAGGGCAGTAGAGATAGAAAATGGCAGGTTAGGGGTTAGAAAACACGTGTGGAAATGAAGGAGGTCAAGGAAGGAGAGAGAGGACAGAGACAGAGAGAAGAATAGATTGACCGGCCAAGAAGCAAATAAAGTGACAGGACTTTGCTGTCTCGAAAACAAATTGGACTTCAACCCTGTGCAGTTTGTGCCCAGAGGAGGGAAATTAACAATCTGTCTATTTGTTTAGGTGTCCTATTAACCTTTCTATAAATAGTCCTCCTCTACCTCTTTGTCCTGTGCAGGGTTGTCTTGTTTCATGCCATAGCAAGAAAGCCAGTGGTTTCCAAGCCATGTATTTAGTTTGTACCAACAGCCACGTTTATTTAATCTTGTATGTTTTGCCTCTTCAACAGAGATGTTTACTCTTGAAGAGTGATTTTTTAGTTTTCCTACATTTAGTAAAGGCTTATGTTTTTATACTTTTGTCTCCAGTTGTTGCATTTGAGTCCCAGTCATTGAGTCACATTCCTGACACATTTTCCTTGTAGCTCTGTTTTGATCTTGAATAACTCCTGAGGAAAACCTCTAAATCTTCCACTATTTTCAATAGCTAGTTGTCCATTTTGTCTGGCTGCTTTTTGATATTTTTCGCTTAGTTTAAACATGCAGCTTAAGCTGAAAAAAATCTAAAAGCAGGACTGCATCTAAAATAATTATGTTCTGGAAAGCCTGGGCAATCAAAATCATTTGGGAGTGTTAATATGCATGCATGTTATACCAATAACTAAATGAATTCCTTAGTGCTAAAAGGGCACACCTTAGTTGTAGCTCAGTTTTATCTTCAAGAGTTGGAGGTAATGAGTCGTACATAGCACACATGCTCACCTGTCAACCACTTAAGATACTGTATGTTAAAGTGTGTTATTCCTCATGAGAGTAATTATGTGCTTTTAAAGTGGACAAACTGCTATTCTGCAAGAAAAGACTACCTTGGAATTAAAATACACATTTTTTTTTTTCTGGGCTAAACATCTGATTTACTAGATGGAGGAAACACTTCACTGGCAGCCTGCATGAACACAACAAACAATAACATGGCAAACAGATATGGTTGAGACAGAAAGAGGGGGAGAGAAAGGGAAATACAACTTGAGAGGTTTTGGGGAAATAAATCTAAAGAAAACCAGTCTTTAGTCTTGACGCATACTCGCACTTGGTCAGGGGGAATCAGTAGTACAGAATAGATAGAATGTAGCCAACACGCATACACACAGAAATAAAGAATATTACAATTATGACCATACAGAAGAAAGTACTTGAAAGGCTAATATTGTGTAACTTCATAAACTTCTAAAGAACAATACAAATGCAATCCGATTCAGAATTTAACATTAGAAAAAAATCTAAACAACCACAAAAAATGTGCTCCATTTTGCTTATTGGTCAACACATCCTCACTCCCAGGTCGGCCTATGTTGACGTTATGTCAAGTCCCCTGTCGGCTTTTTCCAACGCAAGGGGGGGGCCCTTAGCGTCCATTTTCAACGCAAGGGGGGTCCCTTAGCGTCCATTTTCAGCTTTCCGGGATGTCCATATGCTTCTATGGACGCTCATGGAAGCACGGCATTCGTTTGTGTCGGCTGCCCTTAAAAGGCAATGTGAGCGTCCATTCTCATTGGATAACGGAGAATTGTACACCCGGAAGTAAGTATTCCCCTTACTGTCGATTGATTTTACAGTGATATCTGCACTACTCATCGACTAAAAAACACCAGATTATCCTTGTTAATTACACAACATTGATTGGTTTAAATTGTGTGCAATGCTTTTGTATTTTTCCCTTTCGATTCGGAGAAACAAATATTTTTTCGGAGTAAAGGATGGCAGAAGACACTACACTACCCAGAATCCCCAGCTTTATCCTCTTTAGCCTGCCATACGGGTATTTAAGTCGGCACTCTTTTGCTATTTGTGGGGGGAAGGGGTTTTATAGAGCAACATTACATTTTGTTGGTGTCCGTCGTATTGGTATGGAGGCAGAGATACAAAACAGAGGTAAATTAGAAACGTTTTTTTTTTTATTTGCCTGAATAAAATTAGGTAAATATACTACTTATTTGTTATAGATGCTTCACCATAAATGTAAAGGCATACTCATTGTCATGTTTAGGAATTCAAAGCATTTGTTTAACATCAGGGAAAAGATTGTGGGATAGTTCAGGTGCATTTTAAGGTTGGGGTTAGAGGGTCAGGTGCGCCCTCCAAGATAATTTGTTATCACTTTACCTTCCTGATTAATAAATTGAATAATTGTGAAAATTAGAATTGTATAGTTATTATTTATATGATCGAACATTTGAACCTAGAGTTTGAGAACCGTTTTAAAGAGTTCTTATTCAACTTTTTGTTTTTGAGGGTGCAGTTTGTGCTGTTGTTCTGACAGGGGTTTATACTATTATGTTAATCCCCTTTATATTGATGAGGAAATGCAAAAAGCCCTTGTCTACTACACAATTCAGTTGAAATGAACGCGATATGCTGTGGGATCAGACAAAGTTACTGTAAACAATGGCACTTACAATCATGATGAAGAGACAAAGATAAATCATGGCAATTTCAACCATTATTGAAAATGAACTCCACAATAAAGCTATCAAATATTTCACACATAATAGGTTTTCTCAAGCTTCAAATAGGCTTACATTTAAAATGATATTCAGGTTGTAAAACAAAGTGATTAGCTTATGGTTAAATATCATAAAAAGTCAAAAATGACTGGAAACACAAGTTCAAACTAAATATGTGTGTAAAGGTTTACCAAAACCATGATCATATCGTTACCCAGGTGCTTTGAATGCCTAAAACTAACCCCACTTGGGACAATGGATTTGATCCCCAGTCTCAGTTGTCTGAAAACAGCATGGTTTAAGCCCGGAGCCTGTTTTTCAGGTCTCAGGCTCGAAAATGACATTCCCAGAACAAATGACCATATCCTCTCTTCTAAAAGGGGTAAATTAATAATCTTTTTTCTCAAAGCAATGATAAACCTGTGAGTTGGATGTAGAAGAGTCGGAATCAATATTTTAAAGTAAATTCAGATTGAACATGTAAAGAAATGTAAATGATAGTGTCTGTCCAAAAGAAACACATGACTCATAGTGAAAACCACCCTTGAATGATGGGATAGTAGACTAAAAGCTTTAGGAATCCAAACATATAATAACTACCCTGTATCAAGATTGATGCAAAACAAGTGAAATCTGACCTTTTTAGAGAGGTTTAGAAAAGAAAACCCACCTCTGGGGTCATTTGGGTGTATTTGTCATATCTCTGGAACCCATCGGTCGATTTTGATGATTGACATCTCTTTTGAACCGATAGAGCCAATAGAATCGAGAGGGAGTTCCTAAATCCATCTAAACATTACCATTGGTGAATGAGAGTGATGCGCAGCCAGCATGCCCAAAACCGGAAGCTCTCATACACTCTCGTAGCTCTCATAGCAGCTATCAATCAATCAATGTTTATTTATATAGCCCAATATCACAAATGTTACATTTGTCTCAGTGGACTTCACAGTTTGTACAGAATATCAGTATGACAATACGACACCCTCTGTCCTTAGACCCTCACATCGTACAAGGGAAAACTTCCGGAGAAAACCCACAGTTTAAAGGGAAAAATGGGAGAAACCTCAGGGAGAGCAACAGAGGAGGGATCCCTCTCCCAGGACGGACAGATGTGCAATAGATGCCGTGTGTACATCGAAAAGATAATACATTTACAACATAGCTATATGAAAACTACTCGACATAAATGTTATGATGGATTATCAGTAATCATTTCAAAGTGACACAGAGACATTGGATTAACCTTCAGCAGCGTTTATATGCGTTTTATATATATATATTTTGTTTCGGTAAAAATGGTTCATATCGTCAGTTGTTGCGCTTTACTGGCAAATAGAGCTGCACTGTTTCTGTCCAGCTCTTCCCTTGTTCTCTTGGCCAAATGAGTGATGTAATTCTCTCCGGGTGTCCTTGGTCTGCCCCGGAGTGTTCCAGATGAAGTGCTCAGAGTATTTCAACAGTAAGGCTGCTGAGGGGCATCCTTAGGCCAAGCAGCCCTGAAATCAAAGGATATTTTCTGAATCAGAATATACTGACATTGTCACTGTGGAGTTTTATCACCATCCCTCTGTGTGAAGGTTTCTGTTTAATTGCCATTATGTGATCCTGACCTTGTCTCGGACATCCTGATTCTTATCTGACATGTTTGATATATATATTTTTTTGTGTAAGGGGTCAGACAACTCAATTGTTTAAATGGAAATTGCACCGGATAATGTGATATGGTGTCAGATAAAACCAGAGTAGTGCATGCCTATAGTTTGTCGAAGAGATAGGTTGTTGTGCTCCCTCTCTCTGTTTCTTATCCTTTATCTAATAGAACTGCTCGGGTCTTGATAGATTGAGTGGGGAAGTTCATTAGATCTTTCTAGAGGGTTATCAAGAATAACTTTTATCCAATGACCTTTTCCCTCTCTGTCTGTGTCTGTGTATTCTCTTGTTCCGATTAACCCAGCCAAATCTTTTTTCTTGTTTTGTATCTATATCTACGCCGGGATCCGGAGTCGAGGCTGATCCTCTTGCTGTAGTCCTGTGTCTTGGATCCTCTATCCTGAGTTCTGGATTAAGTCGTGGACTTCGGGTCTTGGCTGAACCTGTCTCTGCGGTCCTGCCTTGGGTCTCGTCATGCTGCTTCCCTGATGGCTCCCACAGGATTGTAGCTGACATCCTCGTGGATTCATCTTCTTATTACAGACACATGCATTTCCTAATGTAATGGCAATTTCCTTCTCCTATGTCCTATATATTTTTTGCCGTTACTTTCACAGAAGGGTTGAAAAGTGATCCAGACGCAGACACAAACAGATGATTTCCCGGTCCTTAGTTGTGGTTTACGATGATGTTTATTCGTCTTTACATACCAGGGTTAATTTAGCGTTCTAGTGATTCTATGAGCATCTGCCGGGCTGGTGGAATCGGTATGCTCTTCTCCTTCTGTGTCCTTCCTTCTCCTGTCACCTATGACCTCCTTATATACACCCGGTGCAGCTAAACCCCGCCACCCAGTGTTCATAAATAATATTGCACTATACATATAACTCAAATAAACTGACACACCAACAACACCCACATAATGGCTCCTACACACCGGCCCCTAATTGGCTTTAGTATGAGAAAAAAGACAATTACCAATAAATAATAAAGGAGCTATACAAAAGGTGTGTATGTGTTAGCATGTAATTCTTAAAGAATGTTTAGTTTATTTTCTTCTCCCTTATTTTAAGGGTCATCAGTCTTTGCTGTTCTTAGGTTGAAGCAGTCGTGTTGCCATCCCTCCAGCGCTGAGAGAACCTGTGGGTTATATTTTCACCCAATTCCAAGCCTCTCCTTATAGGGCTCCTGCATTGATGAGTCAGTCACTTCCTCAGGTCTGTCACTTGGGTTCAGCCGGTGCCCTGCTACCATAGCAGCAACATCGCAGATGAGCTGCTCGGTAACGTGTTTGTTGTTGGGCAAGCTGGCATGTTCTTGTCTGAATGGCAAGTCTAGGCAGTAGTGTCCATCTGACATCTTCACTTTCTCGGCCACAGGCTTGGCTTCTTCCTCAGGCACTACGTCAGATTTGTGTAACTCGACATCTGCTGTGAAGTCAGGCATGCTGTGACAGGAGTCTGAAGTCGGCTGGCTTTCAAAAGGCTCGTCTTCTGCCTCTTCATAGTATTCACCTGAATCCCGACCCTCATCTTCTTCTTCTTGGGGGGCCTCAGTTTTGCCTTCAACATCCCTATCACTGTCTCCTTTGGCATCTGCTACAACATCGCCATCCTCTTTGGCGTCTGCTACAACATCTCCATCCTCTTTGGCGTCCGCTACAACATCGCCATCCTCTTTAGCGTCCGCTACAACATCGCCATCCTCTTTGGCGTCCGCTACATCATCGCCATCCTCTTTGGCGTCTGACATTTTTTCAGAGTGATTCATAATGTTCAGGAATTGTTTGTCTTCTCTGGACATTTCCTCTGTTTCCTTGCTTGTATTTTCCTTGAAATCATGCTTGTATTGTTTGACCAATAGCTCCTCTAGGTGTACCATGGCTATCCGATTAACAGCAGCAGCAGGGTGGCCATTAGCATCTCTGCTGTCGTTGCTTCCTTTTAGGGGACCATAGAAGACCCACCCCAGTAGGGTCTTTGCAGCGTACGGTCCTTCTCCTTGGCTATTGATCAGCTCCCAAGGTTCCAATACCTTAGGAGAATTTGTCCCAATGAGTAGGTCAATGCCAGAAGCAATTTCATTAATTTTGATGTCCTTTAAGTAAGGCCATTTTTCCAGATCTTCTTGTAGAGGAATATTGTGCTTGGAAACAGGCATGGTTTTATGTGTAAACTCATCGGATAGTTGAAGGAAATTGTTTTCGTCCAGACTCGATATTTCCAAACCTGAGATATGATGACTAGACACAATCTTTCTCTGATTCATTGTCTTTAGGAGAATGTTAGTCCTTTGTCCTGTAAGGTTTAGCCTCCTCATTAAACTTTCTGAGCAAAAGGTGGATGAACTTCCATGGTCCAGAAATGCATAAGTTTGTAACACTTTGTCCCCTTTGTGGCTCTTTACTTGTACAATGGAGAAGATGGAGTTTTCATCACCGGCCCCAATGTGACCACATGTATGAGGTGAGATGACACTATTACTTTCCATTGGCTTCCCATTCTGTTTTGTGTGTTCTGCTTCCTCTCTTTTGCCTTTTTGTTCAATGTGGAGTATTTCAGGATGACTTTGATTGCACACATAACATGTCAAACGACTGTGGCAGTGTTTGCTCATGTGTCCTATTTTTAGGCATCCAAAACACACCCCTTTTCCTTTCAAGAAGTCCATTCTTTCTCTGTGTGTTTTCTTCAGGATGTGTGGACACTGCTCCAATGAGTGACCACTTCTTCTGCAGAACAAACACAAATGTAGGGAGTTGTGGCTTGATGGAGGTATTTTCATTCCATTCGTTGTTGCATGTTCTAGCACTGCTGTTCTTGGGCAGGTAATAATTGTTGCAAAACTACTTGCTCTTAGGCTTGGTTTTCCCTTTGAAAAGGTAGAGATAACAGTTTTGATAGCTGCAGTTGGTTTATCATCCTGGATGCTTCCAAACAGAGGATCTGACAGTATCTTCACTTGCCTCTCTATGAAGCTAACAAGGTCAGGAAATGTAGCTCGATGCCCACGCTCTTCCTGTAGCTGACATGCTCTATTCCTCCACTTGTCTCTGAATTTGTAGGGTAGTTTCTGAAGTATGTGTTTCATGTTTGAAACAACATTCATTTCATCCATATAGGTGAGATGTTCCATTGCATTGCAACAACCTCTTAGGAACAAAGAGAAGGCTTGCAGTGCTTTCACATCTGCGGCTTTGATCATTGTCCAGGTAAATGCTTTGTTCATGTATGCAGTGACGATCTTATGTTCATTACCAAAGTGCTCTTGAAGCAGCTGTTTTGCCCTTTGATAACCTTGAGCTGGAGGCAGATGTTAACAGCTGCGCACTAGGTCCTGTGGTTGTCCTCTAGTGTATTGCTCTAGGTAATGCAGGCAGTTACTTTCATCATTAGTTTTCCGCTCTACTCCTCTTTCAAATGCACGGATGAAAGCTTCAAACTGCAATGGGTCACCGTCATAAACAGGAATGTCTCTTGGAGGTAAAGAAGAAGTGAGATGTTGTTGAGCCAGCATAGCAGTGTTGTCATTTTGCCTCTGGATTAGGTTATAGATGTCACCTTGATTACCATTGTTGATTACAGGTGGTGTGATGTCAACATGTCCCTGCACATGTGTCTGTATACTTTGTCTGGGAATAGAGGTTTGGGCTTGATGAGGCAAGAATTCAGTGGCCTGTACGTTAAATCTTGCTGTAGGGTTTCTGTAGTAAGAGCTCATCCCATCTGATGCTCTAGAGGTGTGTCTTGATCCCATGCTGAGCACGTTTAGCCTGGCATTGGCTTCTGCCAGCTTAGTTTGTATATCCAGTTGTTCCTTTTTTCGTTTCACCTGTTCCAACTGTTGTTTTAATTGTTCCCCTTCTACATCAAGCTCATGTTGACTGTTCAGTGCTGCCGCCCTTTCGATTAAAGCCGCCCTTTCTGCCTGGGCTATAATTCGAGCAGAAGAGGTAGATGATGCGTGTGATGAACCAGGTTTGTATTTTGACTGAGGGTGTGATGCCTTTGAAACGCTGTCATCAGGTCCGATGTCATCTGAGCTGACACTTTGTTCTATGGCACTTCCCACAATAGAGTGTCCACTCTCAGATAACCACACATTTGCATCTTGTATAAATCCATCAAATATATGCATCCTTTCTTGTAGCCACTGCCTTTGCTTTCCCATTTCTTCTTCAGGCAGTTGAAGGTCAGTTAATGATTTGTGATTTTCTTTTAGTTCATCACACAACTTCTTAAATTCAACCAGTTCTAACTGTATTTCCTTTGCATTGTCTTCTGAGCTCATAAGCTCTTTCAGTACTTCCATTAACTTCTTTACTTGTTTGTAACTGAAGTTTCTTGCTTTTTGGCAGTTTGCAATAAACAATTCCAATCCTTTGGCAGTGTGAGTGATAATCCTTTTTTCTCTCACAGATTGCAGTCCAACAGCGCCATCTTGTGACGTGACGTCAGATGTCACAGACATGATTAATGTTCACTGTCCCTTTAAGTTTCGTTCTCAGGAATTGTCCGTTAGCTGACAGCGCGCTGTTTCAAACAGCTGACAATGTTGCAGCACCACATCCATTTACTAAGCCATTGTCCAATACAGCTTAATATCTCTTTTACAATCTACTTATCACGCTGCACGGTGCACATACCCGGCCGCTTTCCCAGTCCTCTCTCAGCCTCTTCGGTCCTCGCAGGTGGGAACAATCTCCAGCTGATTGTGGCGTGTGCAGCTGATCCGTGATGAGAAGTCGATGGTGCAATAATCCAATTATTTGTTTTCCCCGAAAACGATCCTTAATCCAATTTGAAGTGAATCCAATTGTCCAGTTTCACTCAAAAGTACGATTCCACTTAATGTAATGGCAATTTCCTTCTCCTATGTCCTATATATTTTTTGCCGTTACTTTCACAGAAGGGTTGAAAAGTGATCCAGACGCAGACACAAACAGATGATTTTCCGGTCCTTAGTTGTGGTTTACGATGATGTTTATTCGTCTTTACATACCAGGGTTAATTTAGCGTTCTAGTGATTCTATGAGCATCTGCCGGGCTGGTGGAATCGGTATGCTCTTCTCCTTCTGTGTCCTTCCTTCTCCTGTCACCTATGACCTCCTTATATACACCCGGTGCAGCTAAACCCCGCCACCCAGTGTTCATAAATAATATTGCACTATACATATAACTCAAATAAACTGACACACCAACAACACCCACATAATGGCTCCTACACCTAACATTCGGTCTATATGCTGTAAAATGTATTATCTCTTCGATTTACACACGGCATCTATTGCACGTCTGTCCGTCCTGGGAGAGGGATCCCTCCTCTGTTGCTCTCCCTGAGGTTTCTCCCATTTTTTCCCTTTAAACTGTGGGTTTTCTCTGGAAGTGTTTCCTTGTACGATGTGAGGGTCTAAGGATATAGGGTGTCGTTTTTCACATACTGATATTCTGAACTATCTGTGCTGTTGTATTTGCTGTAAAGTGTCTCTACTGTAGGCTATTTTTATTATATGTACAGCACTTTGGCTCCACCAAAAATCTTTTATAAATGTGCAAAATAAATAAAACTTGATTTGATTTGTCTAAATGACTAAGCTACTTCATGAGGATTCTGTCAGCTCAACTGAGAGCAGGGTGCAGGATGGACACAAATGCAGGACAAACAAGGGTTCAGAAAAATACTTTATCCTGGCAAACAGGGAAAACACAACAGAACTCTCCAGCGCACGACAAACAAGGATCTGACAAACACTAAGAAAAGAAAATCAGAACGTTAATACATGCAGAACAAAAAGGGCAGTAGGTGAAATGTTTTCCAAATAAAACAGCGAACAATGTTATGTCACTAAGCCTCTACCACCTATTGCAAATGTGAAAGGGTAATGGTAAATATCTGGTGCTAGACCAAACCGTTACTTTAGAAACTGAATATGAGATTCAAGCATTGACTGGTGTTTTTTCGATGATTTTGAGGAAACTGTCGATGCTAGCTGAGCAACACACTGCACTTTCTTTTAGAGCTAGAAATGGTTCACTTAATCTCGTGCACACCCACTGCCTGTAACTTTGCTCATCTTGTGGGGGATAAAGAACGGTAATTAGGAGCACTGTTATCAGTGACGGTGGCACATTCCCTGTAAACACTACAGCAGAGAGGAGTAATGTCTGATGGGGCAGCAGACTGCACTTACTGTAGCAGCAATGCTGCTCGCCAGGACCCAGTGATAATTAATACAGAAAAATAACTAAAGAGAGAGAACTTATTTGGAAGTATCTAGCCGCACCATGATCGCCTAGGTGCCAAGCTGAACCAGAAGTAGAGATATCTTATAACCCGCCTATATCTAATACTGGACTTCCTCCTTGTCTTTAACAAAGTAAGTGTGGCTATCTTTCCTCATTCATCGTTAGCCAACACAAGCTAATTTAAATGCAACCGCTGTTTAGCTGCAACCCATGAAATAAAAATCCGCAAAAATAACATATCTTAAATCCATTGACGTACGGGAGAAATCAAGCAGTGTGCATTTCTTCGTGGAAGTGTACAAATGTAAAGGTTGTGCACAAATATTCTATATCTCCATTGGAGTTATAAGTAGGGTTGGGTATCGTTTGAATTTCCACGATTCTGATTCCGATTCCGATTCTACTTTTCGATTCCGGTTCTTAACGGTTCTTAATTCCGATTCTTTGAGGGGTAACATTTTTTATTAAGTTCTTGTTGAGAACAACAAGCATATCTGCCTTCTCAGGCATACCAGGAAGAAATGTTTGAACATTTTAAAGCAAAATGCGTCAATCTGGTGCACTTTAAGCAGAATTACTAGAGACTAGATCTAGGGGGTACAACTCTAAACACCCATATGAAAAAGATCGGTTTACATTTGAATAATTAAATAAGTATGTGAGCATAAACAATAACCCATAGCCAATAACAAATACATGTAACGTATTTTATTTTTGTTGTTCATTCATATCTTATTTTACTATTTTATTTATGCATGTTTTTTTATCTCTCCAGTTTAAAACGATATGTCTGGTTTACTGTCCTATAGTATACATTGGAATGATTTCAAACCTGTTTTATCCCAATAATTATAAAGGAGTGCCTTGGAAATATGTGTTTACATAAATTGTGATCAAAACGTTTAAGACCCACTGAGATAACTTAGACTAAAGTGAACTATCTAAACACTCAGAGTCCTTTACCTCACTGAGCTGTAGTTATCAGCCTCTCAGTCTGACTGGACTGGAGAGGACACTCTCTCCACATCATTGTAGAAACATCTTCTTCTTCCGTTAGAGCAGCTAGCACCAGATGCTAATAACAACAGCGCCGGTTCCAGTGCACCCTCCCTTTCTCCCTCGCTCACTCGCACTTTGGCTGTGAGCTGCGGGCGCCAGATAAGCCAACATCCCCCATTTTCATCACTTGCATCGTACAGGGCGAATGAAACCTGTAACCGGGGTGAAAAGGGTGTTACATTTACTTAATTATGAATGTTGTTACATCAAGGCCGAAAATTAGGATGAGCACCAACGATCAAAACATTTGTTTTCCCTCCCAGAGCTGTCAGCGCAGCGCCTCCACAGATCTGGCGCCCTAGGCGAACATCTATAGCGCCAGCGCTACGGGCCGGCCCTGAGTTCATATGCAACTCGCAAATATCTTTCTCTCTCTCCTCTCTCTCCTCTCTCTTCTCTCTTCTCTCTCTTCTCTCTCTCCCTCTTTCCTCTCTCTCTTCTCTCTCTCCCTCTTTCCTCTCTCTCTCTCTCTCTCTCTCTATAGAGAGGCGAAGTCCCTCCCCTTCCGAAAGCCTCCATGGGACCCCGGAAGCGGAAAATTATACATTGAAGTCAATGGAGAGAGAAAGGTTATCTTTTGATCCCGTTTGAATTGTGCCATGAATGACACATATGATGTTTGTCAATTTAAAAGAACATTTTGCAAGTAAAACAAATAAAAATGTGTCGTAAAACTGTGAAGTTACAAATGTTTTCGTGTGAAACCGCTCAGTGAACTACAGGTCTCTCGTCTCGCACAATACGCGTCACCAACATAAAGATGGCCGTCCAGTGGCGAGCCGTCAGGGCCCTCTAGGCCCTCTGTGAGGGCCTAAGATATTCTACAAAATAATATTTGAAAACATTAAAAAAAAAAAACATTTTTTTTTAAATGTTGTTGTTGTTACATTTTTCATTAGTTTTACCAAAATAACTTGATTTAATTGTATTTAAAATAATATTTCCAAAGAAATAAATCCTTCGAATCTGCCTGTTCAGTTTCTGTTGGAATGTGAAGGGTTAAATGCCGTCTCTGCGAGTTATGTGAAGACGGGAGAGCTTGTTGGTCCCTCTCTACATTCACAGAGGGCCAGCTATAGTAACTCAACGAGAGAGTAATGTCAAATGACAGTACAATTGACCAATCATATCTTCCCTCTAAATGGGCGGGCTATATTTTCGCGGACTTTATGACAAGTTCCGCCCGCTGTGAGGTCTATGCAAGTGGTGCAGTGACGCGTCCTATAACCCGGAAGTAAGCTTCGCTCGGATTCCCTCGACAGAAAGCAGTGGCATTTCTCCATAGGATTTTGGAAAATAGCTCGAAATAAGGTCTGTGGAAAACGAACCTGTTAGATAAATGCACGTTTTGTTCAGCCGGATAATATCCACATGTCTACCCTACTTTTATTATTTTCGAATCATAAATCTAAACGATAGATTTATGATCGATATATTTATAATTAGCATAAGTTCGTTCATGATGGCTCACTTCAGTGATAGTGATGACATCGTTGCGAAATTATTAACCGAGTCATTTTCAAGATTGAGTTACAATGATAAACTGGAGTGGCAAAGGATCAGCTGCATGACCCCGCCATCAAGTGCTTCATCCAAAAGGACAGGAGGATGGACTTTGTCCATCCATCTTCTCCCGCTTATCCGTGGTCGGGTCGCGGTGGACTTTGTGTTTAAGTGATTTGATCATCAAAGGTAGGCCTAAGTAATTTTCAATGTGGGCCGCCGTGCCGACTTAATTCATTTGCAATTGTTACTTGGCTGTAAGTAAGGGAGCCTGTCATGATAGGTGTTTATATAAATGGTGTTGTTTTGTGTGGTAGAGGGTCGCTGTCATTGATGCGTTTTGCACCCAGGGCCGCTGTTTTGATATTCCGCTGAAGTATACGCTGTGACGTAATATCTCTTCTTTTTTTTCGAGGGAAGGGGGGTCAGAGGGCCTAGGTATAAAAGTCACGGCTCGCCACTGTGGCCGTCACGTTAGCACATTTCACCACATTCTTTCAGAATGAGAATACAAGTATTTTACGAGGTGAAAATCACTACAAGTCTGGGCACGTTGAGAGCTGTACCTATATGAAAGGGGAGTTAGTCGGTTCTGTAAGAGCCAGCATGCGGGACCGGCTTTACAAGGTTTCGGTGAGTAATATGAGTGCAATGTGTAACGTTAATGTCAGCTAGCTAACATTAGCTAACAAGGTACACTAACGTGTTTTGTTTTAGCAACTAGTTTTCTCCTTAAAAACTTCGTGGTCTCTGTGTATGCTGTGGATAACATTAGTGTTCACAAGAACAAGGTACACTCCCGTGTTTTGTTTTAGTTGCTCTTCAGATTGAAGCGGACAGTTTTATATCGACTATACTGTATGTGTGATCTCCTTTGTGTCATTTGAGTTTATTTGCTGTGTGTAGATTCAAGGATTTTGGTTATCTTGTCAATTTGTTTGGTTATCTAGACACAGCTGTGTGTGACTCCCTCTGGTACACTGGTATGTGTGTTCCTAATGTAGAGAGCATTGATTAATTATTAAACTACACACTGAGTCTAGATCCTGATCAAATCCTTTTTTTTTTTTGTTGATCAAATGTTTTTCAAAATGTATTCATACACATTTAAAAAAATTAGGGCTGTCAGTCGATTAAAAATATTTAATCGCGATTAATCGCATGATTGTCCATAGTTAATCTCGATTAATCGGAAATTAATCGCACATTTTGTATCTGTTCTAAATGTACCTTAGAGGAATATTTGTCACGTTTTTAATACTCTTATCAACATATGAGTGGACAAATATGCTTTATGCAAATGTTTATTATCATTTGAACAATGACAAATATTCTCATGAATATTAAACACAACAACCTCATAGGTAATACAGAAAAATCAAACAATAACAACAATCAGACAAATATATGGAAAAATAAACCCTCCCACCCCCAGATCCTGACCATCCTTGTATTGCTCATTCAATCTATTATAGCATGCTAACAAATGGTACTTACTTTATTTTTACAGATCTGCATGGGAGACGATGGCGCGATGCAGAGCGCTGTCTGTGATTGTGCACGGGGGATGTACAAATGCAGCCACGCTGCAGCATTGGCAATATTTGCCATGTGGCAGATCAGCTCCACAGATGTTGAGTGCCAGTGAAGGAAGCCTGGCACTTCCAAAGTAGTCCAGCCGGTGTCTCAACTCTATCAACAGCAAGATGAGACATACAACCCACTGGCCAGAGACATCGCCACTCAGGATGTAGACTGGTTCAGGTCTGCACTGAGGGGCACACAGTGTGGCATGACATGGCTTTTATCACCTGAGCCAGAGCCGCAGCCTCAACATCAGGCCATTGTCACCGTGCCGGAGCTGGTGAAGGAGCATGGGGGTCGGGGGCTTGAGGCAATTCTTGCCTCAATGCGACTGACAAGAGACCAGCAAGCTGCCATCCAGACAGCCACCGTAGGACAGCGGACAAATCCCCAGTGGCAGTTACACAGACAGGGCAGGTTGACAGCCAGCAATTTTGGTGCTGTGCTGAGGTCGGGACTTTCATCCACTCCATGCGCGTCCCTCATGAAGAGGGTGCTTGGGGTTACAATTTAGACGGAGTCATGGCTGTCAACTGGGGAGTTGCAAATGAGGCCGAAGGGGTGAAGGCTTTTGTGCAGGCCTATCGGGTGACAGTGATCGACGCTGGTCTCTTTGTGAGTGAGTCGGGTGTTTTGGGAGCATCACCCGATGGACTTGTGCAGCCATCTGCCCTGCTGGAGGTGAAGTGTCCACACAGCCAGAGGAACATGACCATCGCGGAGGCAGTCCAGTTACCATCCTTCTGTCTCCGTGAGGAGGGTGGGTCATATATTCTCAAGGAGAATCACCCATACTGGCACCAGGTCCAAGGGCAGCTGCACATCACAGACCGGAGTCTCTGCTACTTTGTTGTGTGGACCACGAAGGAGGCGATCATCATCCCCATCCCCAAAGACCCTGCATGGCATGGAAATCTCCTCCTCCTGGAAAAATTATACACCCAGCATATGCTCCCTGTTTTGGCCAGTAGAGAGGAGGACATTTAAATAAACATACTCTTAACACCCTCGGACTCTGCGTTGTGTTTCGTATGTGTGATGGGGTGTTATGCAGGGGGGAGGAAAACAGGACACAGCAGATTGGGATTGTGGTGGAGATGCTGAGCAGTTATTTAATTGTTGCATGTAATTATTATTATACTGCGTGCTTCTTAGTTATTCCATCTTTTGCTGTAACATGGATCTGTATGTAACTCTATATTTACTTGTTATCTAACACACTTCCTTCTACATCATACACCATCATTATACATGATGGTGTATATAGGATATATTTGTATACATATCTGTAAATTGTATAATTTTATTTAAACGTCTTTTTGATCTCTCTGTCTATAAACACAAACTGAGTAAGATTGACAATAAAGTTGACTTTGAAAAATATATATATTCTTTATAAAAATAGTTGACTGTTGTCAAATGAATCCAAATGAAACGTTGGACTGAACTACAACTACGCCTTAAAATCTCTACGGACTGTTTTTCAGTGGGATGGCAAGTTCCTATCTTTAAACATTTATTAGTTTTTTCTCAGAACAGATTTGATTTTCTGAAGTTAATTTAACTTTGCCGACCATGTAAGGTCATCATTAAAAGGTACAATCAATTTGTTAAGGGTTGACTAAAATAATGAAAAACATTTCATTTGGATAATTTACTGACAGAATAAGAAACTCAATGATGCTCTACTCACCTGTTCCCTTTTTATAAAGTGAAACAGTTGAAACGATAGATTTTAGTAAACTTAAAAACAACCTTCTCCAAAAGCTATCAAGGAATATACCGAATACTTGTTTTAGAACTTTATTACATATTTTTATATAAATAGTTTGAATGATCCATAATTGACAGAAGCTTGTGTTTACACTGACCTGTTACTCATATATTAATGTCTTTGTAACTTCAGTAAACCACTACCTCACTAATTTCTTTCATTCATCACGGTTCAGTAAACTAAGTGATACATGAACCAGTTTAAATCATTATAATAACGTAGGATTGCAACTCTTTGAAACTGTAGGTGGCTCTTAAAAGAGCCGTTGTGTTTGGGTGTGCTGGTCTCAGGTCAGTCTAAGCCCTCTCTCCGCGGATGCGGCGGGCCAGCTGGATGTCCTTGGGCATGATGGTGACCCTCTTTGCTTGGTTCATCTTACTGGGGGGCAGCTACATGGATGTCGGTGCAGTCCACAATCATTGCGCAGTTGAAGGCAGAATGAATTTATTATTGACTCCGAATGAAGCACAACTTCATGTCATACAATACAATGACTTTATTTGTAATTGTGTAAAAAAATATGAGCATTGATTAACAAGCAGGACCTGCAGGAACAGAGAATGGAGCTGGGAAGAGAGAAGAATAAAGAAAACAGATCAACTTTATTATCGGATATTAAAAATTCAATTTCAAAACAAGTTGCCGCTCCTACAGTTTTCTAGTATGTAAAGATGATTTCACATGACCTATGCAAAATATCACACTCAATACATGTGTGTCTCTGGGGGGTGCATTGTGCCTTTGATGTATATAAATAATATACCATAACCAAATACTATTACGTACAGTGGAAATCAGGTTGCCAGAGCAGGTCAGTGTGCATGTTCCTCAACGTCTCAGCAGTTACAGGTGAGGTAAAGAAAATAAAAGAGAAAAAGGTCAGTAACAACACTTTAAAGTAACAACACTTTGAATAATTATCTCTTCTAACAATTTTCTCTCAATAAGCACACAACGACTGTCTTTCCAACAAACAGATTGTCATCACAATGAAACACGTCCAGAAGAATGTCATGCAAAGCTCCCTGCCTGCCTTCGACTTTCCCTGAACTGCTTCCTTAGCACCCGGTGGAGGGCGCAGTAGGCTACTCTTCAAAAGTTTCACGAAATACTTACTATCATGTTTGGTTACTGTTTAACATTTTGGTTTACTTCATGTAATAAAATAATAACTTCATGGTAAGGCTACTAAAAATGACAAGGCTAAGTAATGTAATGCTAACTAACGTGCTCGCTACTCGTCGCTACTAGCTCGGTAGCTAACTTGACTATGCACATGAACATGCACAACATGTATATTACCTATGATATTACCTGATATGTCTGATCCAGCGACTCCTGGTCCTTTCATCAGACGGGAAGCGATAGAACGAGCAAGTGGTATGATCACTTTTATGACTACAACCTGGTACAAAGCACACAGGCATCTTGTAAAAGTGAACCAACCACTTGGAGCATTATCGCCTGTGACATCACTTATGCGACCCAGAATGGGATTTGGGATTTGTAGTCTTTGTAGTAGCGTATTTTTCATAGTCTTATATTTCAGCAGTTTTACGACAAAATGTGACTTTTTTGACATGGAAATGATTGTTTAAGATTGACAAACATCATATGTGTAGTTCGTGGCACAATTCAAACGGGATCAAAAGATACGTGTTCTCTCTCCATTGAATTCAATGTAAATTTTTCGCTTCCGGGGTCCCATGGTCCGGAAGTAGATGGGCGTGACTTCGCCTCTCCATGTTGGTGCGCAAATGCGCCTTTTTTCAAATGACCCGGTGCTCTTTTTTTGGCGGAGGTGCGCATGCGCACCAGTTATGTGCAGCCCTGGCTATAGCCCATGTGAAACAATGTAGCCTGTTTTTGAGTCATTTTAAGTTGATTTAATTAAACAGTCAAACGTTACATTGGTGGTCCGTGGATTATTTATTATCAAGTTGATTGAAGTTTGCGTAGCCCATACATGCTCGGGAAATCTGTTGACATGAACATGATCCATCGGGACGTTTCATGTAAATGTAGACCTGTGGCACCACCCCGTGTACCGCACACGCTATTTGTTGTTTGTTTATATCACGTAGTCTGTTCTTCTTCTCTGTTTTCCGGTTGTTGCCTGTTTTGAATGACAAATACACACTACCGCCGCCTGCTGGTAAGGAAAGTTATTGCCACTCACGCATGCGCAGTTCGTACGTGCTCGGCGAGTAAAGTAACGAGTAAAGTAACAAGTTACTTTATGTAGATAGTAACGAAGTAGTGTAATATATTACTTTTTTTTAGTAACGACCCTATCTCTGGAGTTGGCGTTCTCTACTCTGATTTACATGAAGAACAACCGGAGGTCACGGCTCTCTGTTTAACAGGACTTGCGAGTGGCCCTCTCCTCAGTGCCACCAAGGATTAAAAAATTCTGCGCGCCCCGACAGGCACATGTATCTCACTAATTTGTAAGTCGGCAAAAATATTTACAATAGCACATGTTTCAATGCTGATTGCTGAAATGTTACATTTATAATTTGTAGTTCAGGACCATGGACAATGCAGCTTCCTTGCATTGACAGTTCTCTGTGCTGAATTTCTGCTGAGTTTCCTTTGCCTCATTTGTAATGTTGTGACCTGTCTGGTTTAAATGAGTGTGTTTCTGCTTTGATGAAGCCTAATTTGATAAAGTTTCAAATTAATTTCTGAAATATTTCGTTAATAAATATTTCATGAGTAATATAGTTGTCTGTCACATTTTATTTGGCATTAGGAAATAATTATGCACATGTACAGATATTTTACATGATATGAGTGATAACACGTGTTATAAGGGCTATTTTGCACAATAGGTGTGCCTTGAGATTTTTACTTGTCCTTTGGTGTGCCTTGGGCACAAAAAGTTTGGGAACCACTGCAGTAGGCTACGGAGAGCGGCGAGAAACATTTCCTCAGGCATCGAAAAGCGGAACCGAAATTCACATTTCTAAATGATGCCGTTGGAATCGAAATGTTGGAACCGGTTCCGAACCGGAACCGGTTCTCGGTACCCAACCCTAGTTATAAGTCTTTAAAAAAATAAGTTTTCCTTACATATTGTTAGACTTAAGTACAGTTAGTTGGACACAACTTATGCTGCATTCACATGATATGTGACTTGCTCTCTGTTCACACTGAAGTTGGGCGCAAAGTCTTGCGATGGAAAAAGCTAGCTATGTTTTGTTTCTATGGTTACATCACCTGCTAGCTTGCGGCGCTACATACAGCTGTTCTCTAATTTGTTGCGCGTTGAAAAGTCAGCGGTGTACAAGGTCCAAGTTTAAATAATTTGAACTTTAAGCACAGTGCTCTGCAACACATTTGAGCTGTCGAATGGTTGCACTTCCACCTAGTCGGGGGGCACCGATCTCTCCGAAGAAATACAATGGAAACTTCAGGGCAGAGCCGTTTTACCGTTGTTCACGTGAATGCAGCTTTAGGGAAAAGCCAAGTCGGGTATGTTAATGACATTTTAAACCTGCTTAAAGTAAATGTGCTTACTACTGCATTGGATATAGTAATATTATTTGCAGTCAGACTGAGGGCCAGGCTGTCAATCCATCCCATAAACTCTTTAGATCAAAGGAGTGTTGCCAGGACAACCATTCTAATCGGAGTTCTGCAGCCTGATAACTATCAAAGGATTAATTGGATTATGGAGACAGACGCACAGTAAACTGTAACGTCTGTGAAGTGTTTGTGACCTGTTCTATCTTTATTAGACAGCATCAAGATTATTGTCATTCTCCAAAAGCAACATTGAAGCTTTGAATCACAATTTTTCAATGTTTTGTGTATCTACCACTGTAATAAACGAGTGTAAGGCACAGAAACCCAGGACGGAAAAAGAACATTCAGGCTGCATTCAGATAATATTGAACCTGCATTTTTACATTTTGTGCAAACCTCTGATTCACCTCGCAACTTAATTTCTCACTTGTACTTGGATAAAATACCACCTATCCAGTTGCCAAGTACTAGAGATTACCATTGCCAGCTAACCCATAATAAAAATGGACAGGAACTTGGTTGAGTAAGCACACACATCCTTCCCTTAACGCTTTGAACAGTTTCATCCATATCTTAACATTTCTTGCTTTGCACACTTTAGCTCAGAACTTTTTTGTTTTATTTAAATTCACACATCCAAGGGTTGAGGAAAGGTCTGAAATGGAAACACCTAAAGGCAAGTTTCTTTGGTCAAATCATATTTTTTTCTTTCATATCATTCAGGTTCATCCCGGTTGTGTGAAAATCCCAAAATGATCTGGCAAGTGTCAGAATATTTTAGAGAATGTGCATGAAGTCTTAATCTTGGTGGTGCTAAAATATTCATGATGGTATCTTTGTAATATTACAGTGAACTTAAAGGTGGGGTAGGTCATTTTGGAGAAACCAGCTCGAGTACGCTAGAATTTGAAAGTACACAACCGAACAAAATCTGCCCCTTCCTTCAGACTTCCTTACAGAGCCCCTCCTCCAAAAACACGAACGCGCACATGACCAATGAGGGCACGAGATAAGTTTGTGCACAGATGGAAGGCCGACAGGCAGGTAGGCAATCCAGTTATTTTAGCCGGGCCGGGGCAGATAACTGGACGTGCTTTTTACAGCGCCACGGCTTCCACAGATGAAATATTTGTATGTATTTTTTGTCAAAGCATTTAATGTATTCATTGCTATCGGGATGTTAAGAGCATTCCATGGAATATGACAAAAAGTGTATCTGAAGTGAATTACTTTAGTGCACTCAAGCTGGTTTCTCCATTCTTACCTACCCTACCTTTAACATGTGAATAAGAATCTTAATATCTCAAACTATTCAATGGAGTGACTCCATATATTGTAAACACATTTGTGATCTGCATAGGGAAATGCATTGTGAGCTTTTCTTTCTCTCATGCCACCACAACCAGTGGCGGCTGGTGTAAAATATTTTTCGTGCGGCTGTTGATATAGTGAGTAAACATTTTTTTTTTGGGAGAAATATGACCCCTTAAATTAGGACTTCTGGTGATGTAATGCCGCGTTTTCACTGCAGCGCGGAGCTCGCTTTAAGCGTGCCGAGCCGTGCGGGGCCCGTTTTTGGTTGCGTTTCCACTTGGCCTAGTACCGGCTAGCGGGTCCTAATTCACAGTTTTTCTGGCCCCATAAAATCGTGGTTCTAGGGCCAGGAACAACCAGGCTGAGTCGGGCTGAGTATGCTAAACTAGAGAGAGAATCGCTGGCAAGGGGGCTACAACTACAACCAGATGAACATATTTTACCGTGATTTAATCGTAATACACGTTTCAAAATGATGCCAAAGTAACAACATACTGATACCGGTTAGTAAAAACCATGAATGAATGCTTTGACAAGTCTGCAGACAGACGGCAGGTGAACAACCTTTTAAAATGCGTGTTTTCTAAATGGAGATTGGCTAAGCTAACGTTGTAAATGCTCCAACCGTCCACACTCACAACAACGGCCTATACAGACATAAATATACCAGCGACTGTATTCACCATGACACAGACAGTCTGTGGTTTGTACTTGGTTAACTTTTGTCTAGTTTCTGAACAGATCGTATCTGTCCCCGGCTGTTTGAAGAGCAAGCATGGGAAACAAAAGACAGCATTTACCTGTTTGCATCCAGCTAGCCATGCCTTTCTGGTGTACCAGCTACGTGAGAAGCCTTGTTGATAGGTTTTGTCTTTTTCACGAGCTTGCTGCGATATATACAAATCGGGTTGGTCCGGTCCAAGGTCTTTAAGCAACAGTTTATCTCCCAAACTTCTCCTTTCGAAAGGATTGGAGATTAGCTCTTGAACGGAATTGGGCGGGGACCGAGGTCCGCAGACTCCACCTGCACATGAAGCCATCCTCATCAACTACTGCCGTACTGCGTCACCCCACCGGATACGAGTCACTAGTGTCCAAACTACTCACAGACTGGACCTGGCGCTGACATTGGCGCCCGGTGATCATCAGGTTTGACGACGCTGATTGGCTGAAATTATGTTTCGGCATCATAGTTTACAGATAGCAACAGTCAGCTGCTAGTGGCTGCTGCTGCACTGGTTGAGGGCTCCTTTCTTACCGCCCAGACGAGAGAGGGTAATGACCATAGACTGTATATATAAAGCTAATGACAAATGGGCAAGGCCAGGCAGGAAACATGTGACTTATCAGTAACTTTAGACATTGTCGTAACACAATTTTAAACGAGATTTTATTTTAGATGATACATTTTACTAATACCAATTATATAATATTTACCTTGTTTATTAAAAATTAAAAATAAATTAAAAATTAAAAAATACATTTTTTTTATTTTGTATGGGAAGAGGTGGGGCGGCGCCCCTAGCACCCCTATGGGCCGGCCGCCACTGACCACAACGTTGATATTATTTGTTTTTAATACAGTGTTTTTAAGACTTCTTGATGGATTACCAATTCAATTGGGTATGGACATTCATGTCCTCAGTGGATGACTCTTTAAGTTCCCCTCCAAACATATTTAAATTAAAGTATGTAAAAAAGATCTGCTAACCCTAACCCTAAGAGTGACTGGAGGCACATCTACTCTTTATACCAAAATGTAAGATTGTTGGATCTCGCTTTGCCCTACCACCCAATGCTGCTAAAGCCCGTACCAGGACCATTGAGATTTACTCTATTAGCAACCCACCCGGTGTCTAATTTCTTCACTTCTTTCTTTAGTGTGTCTGCCGCCTGTGTGGCTACCTGTCCTCTGTCCTGCCCTAATCAGATTTACCTGTCCTTAATAACCCTTGCTCCCCTGTATTTAGTCTTAGCTGTGAGACAAAAAATATGTGGCCTGACACATATTGCACCATGTCAGCACTTATTGTGTGAATCTTTGTAGTGTGTATTCAGGTAAAAAAAATCAATGCACTACCTACCAGGAACATTTGCAGGATTACTCTATTGATTCAATTTTAAGTTTTCAAAACGTTACATACTTACAGTAAATAGTTCATAGTTTTTGGAACTGGCACATGTTTATGCTTTACCCCAACAACCACTTTGATGTAGAAACAAATGCATCAAAAAGTCAGTATGTATGGTCATATTTGAGTCTGAGAGCCATACAATGTATTACATAATAACAGAGGCAAAATGTGTAATCGCTCTGAAATGGTAGATAATTATCAATCAACGCCGCCCCGCTGAAGGGGACATGTTTCACTCTGGGGCTTTGTAACAAGCAGCCGAGCCCAAACACACACACACACACACACACACACACACACACACACACACACACACACACACACACACACACACACACACACACACACACACACACACACACACACACACACACTTCCACTAGATTCCACTAGATTCAGTGAGCTGAGAACATTTCCCTGCATAATGAGTCTTGGTCACATCTGAATAATTGATAGCAGAAAATGGATTTGGGAATACATTGTAATTTCTCCTGTGAGCAAAATAACCACCTTCCCAAAACAAAACACTGCTGAAAAATGTATATCAGTGGGGGCATGGGGGTTGCTTGTGTCCACATAGTTTAGTGTTAATTAAATCAATATTCACATTTACCTGAAGCAGCCTGATGTTGCCCTTCACACTTCCTGCCCACTGTTTCCTTCTATCCACTCCTCTTCCTCTGTCTTTTATTCATCCTCTCCCGCCTCCTCTTCTCCTTCTGTTCCTCCATCCCTTCTTCTCTTTTGCTCTCTGTGGTGCAGTTCTTATGCAGTTAATGAATACTGCAGTTATAGACTCACAGAGCCCATCTTCATTTCTATAGGGTGCAGCTTACATTAAAGCATGGGATTTAAATATGGATATTAATATTTAAAATGCTGGTATTCAGTCTTAATATGGCCATTCCCTTTTAAAAGATCCAAACCTAATTCATACAAATGATATGATAACTGAGTTTTAGTTTCAAGTCAATACTGCCATTCACATGCTCAATGCTAACTAAAAAGTTAAGATGATGGACTTTTTAATAATCCCTGTAGGGAAATTCACGTGCCAAGGCAGCAACAGAATAAGAAGAAGCACAGATGGTATACATAGTATATACACGGGAATAATACAAATAATGAATAAAATGAGAATAAACATGTATTAACGGTATTAATTGAACTAACGAATAATGGGAGTTAAACTGGAGTTAGATCCGGTGATTGTACATTAATATATACAGATATGTGAGCAGAACAGACATGTTTTATGTGCATGTGCATAGATTGCAGATATTATTAAGGGCCAGTACAGGTTATTAATGGTTTACAGGGTGAACCCCTTGATTTTGTAGCCTGATGGCTTCAGGCACAAAGGACTCTCCTTGCTGTGCCGAGGAGAGATGAGTCCAGGCTTGGATTTTCGTCATTTTAGGGGCAAGGCCATTTGGCCTTTGGTGTCACACATTTTGTCAGGGCGCAAAGGCCACATGCCAGGGCACACAGGCCATTGAGGGAAACACTTGGATTTGGAGCTTACAAATAAATAACTTCACTTTCTGATAAGAAAAACACACGAGTGACATGGAAAACAAATCGCTTTTTTAATATCAATAATGTCAGACATTATATCATCATATAGGCCTATGCCACCTTAGTATTATCATATATAAAATGAAATACTTTACTTAGTGTTTGGTATGTTTGGTAAAAATCTGAAATCAAATCATAAAATCAAAAAATCTATGAATACATATCAAATATTTCAGAGCAGAAGAAACAGCATTCAAGGGTCAAACTCTGCACATAAATCATTCAGCAGTGCAGAGTGAAGCTCAAACATTCAACTGTACGAGTACTATTTGACAGTTTGGCTGATTTCCATTATCATTCTGACTTCATAATAATAACTGGAGAAAGTAATACATTCTTAATATGTGTGGAATTACATACTTATTGCCAATTTGTGAAATACGCAACCATGTGTTCCATTTGAGTATACCTTTAGTCTTTTCAATGCAATTCTTATTCAGTAGTAATGTTAAAGCACACCATGTTCCTCCGCTTTCAACTCCAAACACCTTCTGTGGCTAAATAGAATGTCAGTCTGAAGCTATACTTTAGAATAGGCTCTATTTGACAGTAATGTTAAGAATTCTGAAGGAACATTTGTTTTACTTTTCTTCTAAGTTACTCTTCTCATACTAACCAAGGCTAGCAAACCACACATTTCAGTTTTTACATCACATTTATGTCACAAAGCAAGCTTTTTACTTGTTTTTCCAAACTTGCTCAAAATGTGTTAGCAAAAGCCTGGCTTACTATTTTCCTCCGCTTCTAGTCTTTACACTAAGGTATACTAATTGCTAGCTCCAGCTCTGTACGTAATGCAAAAGCATTACAGGTAAAGGGTGTTAATTTTCTTAGTTTCTATTTGGAAAGTTTTTGCAAGAAAATATTCTTTTTCAAGTACAGGGAAATTGAAAGTTGAAGACCATTTCACTTTTTTGTCAAACAGTAGGATATTTGCATTGGATTAAAACTAGGAATACCTCTTTTAACTCCAGCTCTAAAACATTGCCTTTTGTAGAAAATATGTGTTTTTCAAAAATACAAGAATTTGGACTAGAGGGAAATGGACCTATCCCTACTGTATGTGTGGACTTCATTTTCAATTTGGGTGAACCATCAGATTGATATTCATTCATAATGGCCAGTAACATCCCATGTGGTATGCAGCTCTTGCTAATAACTGTTAACCTCTGACAGCCATCACATGGAAAACACAGATTTCCTTTTCGAGGCAGCAGATTTGAGCAGGTGACTCCTTTCAATCACACTCTCGTTCCTGCTCAACTAGTCAAGTGCTCTGAATTATGTAGAAGGAGATTCGGAGTGAGGTGGATGGAAACGACTGAACTGGACCTTTTAAGACACTGTATGGCTCGATATGCCCGAGAACCATGTTTAAATAAACATTATACGGAGAGAGAAGGTGAGAGTCATGCAGAGTCATACTGCCAAGCCAAGTCATACATTATTCGTCTTGGCTTCTAGTCTATCAAGCTGCTTTAATGCATTCTAGATGTCCACATGTAAGTCCAGAGGTGGAAATATGTATGCATATACCTACTGTAAATGTTCTGCTCCTGTTCCCTTACACATGTGTCTTGAATTACAAAAGGTTAGCCAAATGTAAAGCGAGAAACTGTAAAAACAAAAGACAACATTTCCCATGTTCAACCTTCTGGTCGAACCTTTAGTGCAGCGGTCGGGAACCTATGGCTCGCGAGCCATATATGGCTCTTCCGGTGACGGCATATGGCTCCCAGACAATTTTGAGTAGACATTTTTTATTTTTTTATTTTAAAATACTTGTGATATTTCTTAATAATACTGTGTCATTTTAAAGTAAACAGAAATTAGTTTTGAAGATACATTTCACGGGTCACGGGTCACCCGTGGGTCGGGTCGGGAACCAATGGCTCGCGAGCATGTCCGGGTCATTGTAAAAAAGATGGCGAAAAGAAAAAAAGACGATGATTACCGTGCATTCCAGGCTGCGTGGACGGAGGAATTTTCATTTGTGGAGAGAGCAGGATCTGCGGTATGTCTAATATGCAATGATAAAATTGCATCGATGAAACGGTGAAATATAAAGCGGCACTTCGATACGCACCATGCTTCATTTGCATCGAAATATCCAGCGGGGACAGCAGGAAAAGGGCATGCGAGGAGCTACAGCGGAGAGTGCAGACGAGTCAGCAGCAACTACGTGTGTGGACCAAGCAAGGTGACGGGAATTCCGCTAGCTTTGCGGGTGCTTTGGCAATAGTAAGGAATGGAAAGCCATTCACAGATGGCGAGTATGCCAAAACATTCATGCTTGATGTGGCCAATGAACTGTTTGATGACTTCCCAAATAAAGACAAGATAATCAAACGAATAAAAGACATGCCCCTGTCAGCAAGAACTGTGCACGATCGTAGCATCATGATGGCAAATCAAGTCGAGGAAACACAAATTAAGGACATAAACGCCGGGACATACTTTTCTCCCGCGTTAGATGAGTCAACAGACGTTAGCCATCTATCTCAGTGCAGTATAATTGCCAGATATGCTGCAGGTGACACACTGCGTGAGGAAAGCTTGGCTGTTATGCCAATGAAAGGGACAACAAGAGGAGAGGATTTATTCACGTCTTTTATGGAGTTTGCTAAAGAAAAAAAACTACAGATGGATAAACTTATTTCTGTCTGTACTGATGGTGCACCCTGTATGTTGGGGAAGAACAAAGGATTTGTAGCGCTTCTCCGTCAACATGAAAAGAGAGCCATCTTAAGTTTTCATTGCATCCTGCACCAAGAGGCGCTTTGCGCTCAGACGTGTGGCCAGGAGCTTGGTGAGGTGATGTCGCTGGTCATTCGAGTGGTCAACTTTATTGTTGCCCGAGCTTTAAATGATCGCCAGTTCAAAGCTCTGTTAGAAGAAGTTGGGAATCATTATCCCGGTCTGCTTTTACACAGCAACGTGCGTTGGTTGTCAAGGGGAAGGTGCTCAGCCGTTTTGCAGCTTGCCTGAGTGAAATCCGGACTTTTCTTGAAATGAAAGGCGTCAAGCATCCTGAGCTAGACAACACTGACTGGCTCCTGCAGTTTCACTATCTCGTGGGACATAACTGGCCATCTGAACGAGCTCAATGTGAAAATGCAAGGTATTGGAAATACAATCTCATCCCTTCAACAAGCAGTGTTTGCATTTGAAAGCAAGCTGGAAGTCTTTCTCAGGGACATTGAAACAGGTCGTCTTCTGCACTTTGAAAGACTGCAACAATTTAGAGATGCATGCTTAGCAAGTGACTCCACTCAACATCTGGATCTCCTGCAGCTAGCTGGCTTTACGTCCAATCTCCTGCAGTCATTCAAAGCACGTTTTGGAGAAATTCGTGCGCGCACTGGTCTTTTCAAGTTCATCACTCATCCACATGAGTGTGCAGTGGACAAAATCGACCTGACATGCATCCCCGGGGTCTCTATCGGAGACTTTGAGCTGGAAGTTGCTGACCTGAAGGCATCAGACATGTGGATGAGTAAGTTCAAGTCACTTAATGGAGAGTTGGAAAGTCTTACGCGACAGCGAGCAGAGCTGGCGAGGGAACACAAGTGGACAGAAATGAAAAATCTTCAACCTGAAGACCAGCTGATTCTTAAAACTTGGAACGAGCTTCCTGTGACATAACACACAATGCAGCGTGTGAGTATTGCCGTATTGACCATGTTTGGCTCTACATATGCATGTGAGCAGTCATTCTCGCATATGAGGAACATTAAGACCAACCTACGCTCACGTTTAACTGATGGAAGCCTCAACGCCTGCATGAAGCTCAACCTCACCACGTATGAACCAGACTACAAGGCCATCAGCAAAACCATGCAGCACCAGAAGTCGCATTAAAAGTAAGACATATTTAATTTATTATACGTTAAAAATACTATATAGCTCTCAATGAAATATATTTAGAAATATTTGGCTTTTCTGGCTCTCCCAGTCAAAAAGGTTCCTGACCCCTGCTTTAGTGGATCATGCTTTTGTTCAGGAATGTAACAAAATGAGGGCTTCAAATGTTGATATTTTATCAAAAACATTTAATTTCTCATGTCTCATTTAATACATTCTGGACAGTAGTGTGCAGTTCTAACCCTAACCCCACGGTGGAAATCTGTGAGAAAATTACCCAACTTCTTACTTGATTCTTCTCATAACCTACACGCTTTCACAGTGTATTTTCAGTGCATTAATATGTATTTTCACATTTGAGTCGCATTAAAACGTCTTGTTCTGAGATCGGGCTGTACTTAGCTTGGCCCCCAAAAACCAAGATGGAGACGGCCAAATGCCAAACTTGAGGATTCGAAAATAACAAGTACAGAAGGATTCAACTCCTTCAAACTATATGGAGACGCCCAGGGTGACTGCATACACTGCATACAGTCTATATGTATATAGATTTCAATGTATTCATTTTTCTAAAATACATCATCATGAAATGCAACAGGTTGTTAATTTATTGTCATACTTCACAAAGAACAATTGTAGATCCTTCTACTTGTATCCATGATTGTGCTGCGTCCTTAAAGGTGCAGGACCTAAATATGCTGCAGTGAAAAAAGGATCCAAACAAAGTGAACAAATTGTGTGTGTGTGTGTGTGTGTGTGTGTGTGTGTGTGTGTGTGTGTGTGTGTGTGTGTGTGTGTGTGTTGCCTGTGACTGACTGACAGAACGAACAAATGAGCTTTTCCTCCCCTTCTCATCCTGAATGTGTCCCCTCAATGACAGTAAGGGGACTGAATAGACGTTGATGATCCCCTGCATGTGTTGACCCCGTTTGAGCCCATTTCTCTCCGTTTTTGACTCTATCCATCCAATTTAAATCCAACTGTGAAAGCATAGGGCCCGAGGGTGGGCACTTACAAAGACATGTGGTCTGCACATATGTACGACTTGTAACATTTTTTTGTATCGCACTATATGAAAAAAAAAAAACACTTATTGGGTAAAAAATCTTCATATTGCCCACATCCCAATTACTTAAGTTATATAGGGAAAATATAATTCAATGATTTATTCTTCACTAGATTGCAGTGCATCTTTGTTATGAGATAAACTAGTGTCAGCACTGAGGTTGTGGCACTCTTTAATTTGCTCACCCTGCTGTTGGGTGCAATTAGGGAGCAGTCCAGAGTTCCCTTTCTTCTGAGAGCACAGCAGTACGCTTCTGTCAGGGGGGAACTCTTAGCCTTATTTTAAACCATGACTTATTCTTTCTTCCTTCCTAACAAATATTCAGTATACATCACTGCAGCTGAATCTGGATCTCCAGAATTTTTGAATGTTTGTTATCACCATACATTGACGGTCACAAAGGGACTCTTTTAGTTATTAAGCCTTGTTGGCCCTTGGGTTTTCTGTTTTAAAAAGAGTAAACGGCTCTTCAGTCTTTCACTTCTTCAGTTTGACATACCCCAGTTTTTCTTTTTATCAGCTATGAGAGTGCCATATCAAGTTTAAATTGGATATAATGTGATTGTTACATACTTAAATAATACCATGTATTGGTTTCTCTTTTGTTTCTTCTCTTGTCAATGTAATGTCTCTAACGCCCCATGCGTGCAAAGATGATGAAATATATTTCAATGTGGAATTTCTTTGAGCAATACCTAATAGAATTGGGTTATTTTTAAGCTACATTCAACGATTGTTTTACCTTTTGCAAAGTAAATCTAGAATATCTGCTACACAGTTGTATGCCTCCTCCAACCAGTCAAGTTGCAGTTTACGATCATGTCAGTCCAAAATGTCATAATTTCATAATTGTAATTTTAACAAACATTGGTGTGAAATTGCCATCACTTTGTTGACAGTGTGAAGTCACGCAAAATGTAATGTTAACAGCGTGAAGGCACAACAACAACAACTCGGAAACATCATCACTTCATACTTTTAATTTTCTGAAATGTGTTAACACATCTAGAAGACATGTAGCAACATTTGCAGTTGCGTAGATTGCTCTATAAGTATTTCACCTCTAAATGTGGGATGAAAACAATAGATTTTGAAGAAACAAATCAAAGGAAAACCCATTGAGCAAACACATTAATGTGTCTGAATAAACAGCTCTCCTCTCTATTATGTATATGAACCCTCCATACGTAATAGAGTCCTGTCTCCCCAGTGGACGGTAAATATTCATGACCATTGGAAAGAGCCAATACATGACCAACATACATATACATCAGAGGGAGGATCATACATATTAAATTGATGTGTTTAGATTCTCCTCTGAGCTATTTGTTAGGACGCTGGATAGAAATATTGTATTTCCATCTCAGTTCGACCTTTAAAGAACTGTAAACAAACGTTTTGTATCCATCACTTTTAATGCTGGTTGTAAAATAGTCATCAACTCAGATGAAATGTTTTAACTCAAATACAACATTTTGTACTAAGCCATCAAACCTCAATCAAACAAGGTGAAAAGCACCTGCATGTGATTCATTCTCTAAGTGTCTGAGAGAACTCAAATGTGTTTGGGCTAATGAATGTCAGGCTGCTGGGGAGAATTTAGATCTTTGGAA
This sequence comes from Gymnodraco acuticeps, assembly GCF_902827175.1. Lineage (NCBI taxonomy): Eukaryota > Metazoa > Chordata > Actinopteri > Perciformes > Bathydraconidae > Gymnodraco > Gymnodraco acuticeps. The sequence continues at coordinate 1,710,053 of NW_022989937.1, read as the reverse complement.
GCCATCATTTGAGCCACCTGTCTAAATTAGAGCAGTTCTATTACAATCACTCAGAAGATTGAAATCGTTCAACTATTTAAATGATTTCACAATTGCTGCATCACTTTTACCCGCTCTGACACTTAAATGTTAAGTGGAAGAATTGATAGTACAACATTTCTCAGTCTACGGCACAGGTTCAGCAAGAATTGTTTAATTGGAATTGTAATACTTTGACATGTTTAACATGTAATATCAAAATGTAAATAATGGTAAAGAGGACAAATTGTACTTATGTTTAGGTTCATATTAGTTCACTCCTCTCTGAAACGAGGGTCCAGTCTGCTCTGATTGGTTAGATGGCCGGCTCTGATGTGATTGGTCAACCGCTTAGAGATGTGTCGGAAATCACCCCTTGGCCTATGACGTACACTGTGACGTGTCGTCCCCATTGGCTGAATACCAGTAACACCTCTGTATATAATAGCAGCAGTACAACACCATTATCACGTACTGTGTAACTTAATAATTGTATAATTCTACAACATACTATATAACAACGAACATTAAAGGCATCATAAAAAGTTAATTTAATTTGAGTTGTATTTGAGATCCTCCTAATTGTGACAATTATATTTTGAATTAAACGTGTAAATGCTTGCTTCAGGGGACAGTTAATGTTGAAATCAAGGCGTATTCAGATCAAATTAAGGCAAACAGATAATTAACCATCTGATTCGTATTAATTGAAGGATTCATGTTGAATATTGTAATGTGTCTCCTCAATAACTTTCAGGAAGGAAGAGCGAGAAAAAGAGGAGCAGATGCGAGAGATGATTAACTGCTTCAACCTTTTACTGATGACAATCTGGTCATGTGTGCTTAGCATATGTGTGACCCATCCTTTCTGCTAATAAGACTCATGTGCAGAACCTCCTCCACTCTCCACTTTTGTGTGTGTCGCCATTGTCTTTGTGAAACTGATTTGAGTAAGAGAAATGCAGTTCAGCTAGAAAACTCCATCGATCAGTGTGATAGGTAATCACCAACAGACTTAAGATATATGTAAGAACTATAATTCTTACATATATATTGTGTGGTTGCTCTTTCATATTTTGTGAAAAGAGAAATAAACATAAATCCTGGGGCCAAGCAGTATGCAATATAGAAGTAATGTGTCTTTGTGCAAACTATAATGAAGGTGCTATCTATAGTGTGCTGTGTGCATTGGACTGGAATGGAACATTGGGACCACATGGGGCCACCGAACAGGATAATCCTGTCATGGGACATCAGATGATTATTGAGGTAGAAAAGGAAGAAAAATCAAGTTCAGCTTCGCAGGTTTGTCTTCATGTTTTGAGCTTCTTATGCAATTCCATCTGTATTCATTTTTTTTTCAAATAGTTAGGGAGAGGGGGGATCAATTAGAGTTAGGGTTATGGGTTGGTGGGTGATAACCAAACAGGGTCATCTTACCATGGGTCATCACACCCTTTAGGAGGTAAAAAACAATAAGAAAAGTTCCACTGCACACATTTGGGTTCATATATCTCTTAAAGGTCACCTATTATGCAACATCCTCTTCTTCATGTCTCTTCTACATCAACATGTGTCCCCTCTTCTTCATGTCTCTTCTACATCAACATGTGTCCCCTCTTCTTCATGTCTCTTCTACATCAACATGTGTCCCCTCTTCTTCATGTCTCTTCTACATCAACATGTGTCCCCTCTTCTTCATGTCTCTTCTACATCAACATGTGTCCCCTCTTCTTCATGTCTCTTCTACATCAACATGTGTCCCCTCTGTGGAAAGAGATTCTGAAAGTTTCAGGAAAAAAGATTCTCTCTCTTTTTGATCCATTTCTATAAAAACCTGTCTGAAAATGAGCTGATCACTTTATGATGTGATAACGATTTTTTGGCTTGTGTAACCATTAGCCAATCACCAACCCCCCCAAATCTCTCTCAGAGGGGCGTGGGGAGGGGCTCCTTATTTTCATCTAAAGTAACAGACAGAGAATCAGCACTTTGGAAACAGGGCTGAAACAGAGGGGATTATGGGACGCTGCAATGATCTGTTTGGTATTTGGAGGCAAACACTTCAGAGACATGTTTTGTATATATCTGACAACTATAATATATTGATGAAAAACAGTTTAATAAGGGACCATTATGCAATTATATTCTTATTCTTACCTTTTAGGCGTTATTGCAAATACAAAGTTAAGGGTTAAAAAAAAGTGTTATGGTAAGTTGCTCAAATCAATTAAACAGGTAAATTCATGGTTATGTTGTAGTCAACAACACACTTTAAAAAAATGGCCTCCTAAAATCTATATTGTTTGTCACATTTGGTCATTTGGCAACTGTGACCTTGGAAAATAAATAGACTGTTTCATGGAATTTATGGAAACTTTGGTGTCGGACTTTAATTCATTAGACAAGCTAAAGTGTGTGTTATTAACATTAAAAAAAGTGGCACCTCAATGGCTCTAAGCGTCGGCCTAGCTTTTTCAATTTAGGTCAAAAACAGTTTACCCTTCCGGCGGAAACCTGGTTATTCCAGGTGGTTTATGTGTGGAACAGTAAATATAGTAAAACTAAGAAAAGTAACTGATATATACTCAAGAAACCTTGAAGTGTTATTTTTGAGGATGGTATTTGGTGTTGTGTAATTGTATTAGTTCCTCGCTTTGGTAATTCAACCCCTGCTATCAACATTGAGTATATCTATTAAATGATGGCACAAATGAAATTGTCACACATTTGCACATAAGTAGTGTCATATCACAAGAGTTGCAATGAGTGCATCGCAGTGAATTACAAATGGAAAAGAAAGTGAAGTGTTGCCCAAGTGGTGTCTCTTCAAATTGGCATCTCTCTCTCTCTCTCTCTCTCTCTCTCTCTCTCTCTCTCTCTCTCTCTCTCTCTCTCTCTCTCTCTCTCTCTCTCTCTCTCTCTCTCTCTCTCTCTCTCTCTCTCTCTCTCTCTCTCTCTCTCTCTCTCTGCAGTCCTTTCCACCTAGCTGGAAGACCATCCATCAATTCACCCACTGCTAATTGCAATTGATTGCTAATACTGTCACCAGTATCTGTCCCAACACATTGAGCATTCTAATTTTGAAAACCTACACCTTGATAACCAACACAAAATGTAATAGGGTGTTAGGAGGTCCTATTTAGTGAGGGTTCTAGACCAATTTTATGGGGTGGGTCTTGATGGGGCCAGTTATTTTAAGACAGAAGCAAATTCAGTTTACTGCTAGCTTTTTGACGCGCAACCAATCAGACGAAAGTATGTTGGGGTGGTAACCATAGAAACAAAACTTAACTAGACGTTTTCAACACAAGGCTCGGTGCCCAACTTCAAGTCATGTGAATGAAGCTTTTGCTTTACGTTTCCTTAACAGTATTTGTTTAAGTATATTATTTACAATTTCATTGAATTACATTATCCAAAAATAAAATACATTCCTGTTAACTTCGGCTGTTTCTGTTTTTCACAACTGTCAATGAGGCATAGTGTTAACCTTTCAGAACCAATGCCTTTGTTATCGTAATTTAGAAAAACCAGTACAGTTAGCTACTGTACTGGCTGTGCATTAACCCAGCTGTCCCATGTGGATCCATTGATACACAGCATCAGTCATTCTGTGCTGTATATGTTTTCACAAAATAATTTTCACTAAAGTACATCCCTTGGGTAAACTCAGAAAGCAAAGCAGTTCTTGATGCCTAGTTTTCCTCTCCTCTACAACATGTCCACCAGAAAATAACACCCCAGTCAAAAGAAATTGGTAGCACTATGTTTTTGTCTGTGAAGGAAAGAACAACTTCCCTGTGATCCGTGACTTTTTGGACATATCCGTATGTTGGTGGCTTAAGGCTCTTTTGCGTCTGGGTTGACCGAGAGTGAACGCTAGATAAATGGAACTCTGTACCTGTCTGTCTAGCTGCCTTCCTGGTCATCCTATAGGCGTTGACTGAAACGTGGCAGAGAAGTTACAGTGGATGGACTTTGATAGCAGGAGATAGAGGGAGGCTGCAGTGACTGATGGATAGAGCCAATACGGACGTGTCTCCAGGTTGATAGAATGATTGAAAAACAGCATGGGGGACAGGAAGAGATGGGGATTGATGGGGAATGATCGATGGATGGGGGCTCCGAGCAGAACAAGCTTAAGCTGAGAACAAATAGTCATGAAGAAGTCTGATAGCCAGAACACTTTGTCTCTTTCTCAATCAGATCTCCCCTTAAATGAACAGTTCTCTACCTCATTTATCACCTCTCTCCATAGCAGACACAAATCTGCATTTTTGAACAACTAGAAAGAGCTCCCACATGTGGAATGCACCAATCATTCTTAAATTAATTTGACAGCATACTGTAATGGCTGTCAAAATGAGGGTGTATTGGCGAAAAATAGATGATTCCTTGTGTTGTTTTCGGTTTTTATTTGATGTCTCCCTGGAGGGGTTTTCAAGCAAACTGCTAAGCATTGACTTGACTTGAAAAAGTGCAAAGCAGGGTGAGAACAGACAAGCTGAGACGTTCATAAGCTACGTGTTCGGCATCAGCTGCTGCTGGAGCTCGAGTTACGCCTGCAACAATCAGGATAATCAAATCAGTCAACCAATGTATTGTCAAGGGAAGATAGATCCACGCTAATGTGTTGTTATGCTCCGGTAGATGAGCTGTCTTTCAGTGTCACAATATAAAAGTTAATTTCACATCTGTTTTCCCACCCAATCGGGTTATGAGACAGCAGATGATCAAGCATCACTCAACACATAATGAGAAGTTATTGTAGTTGGACACATGTACATTAGGTGAGTTTGTTGACTGAGTCTGGTGGAGCTGAAGCTGCCACTTGCAGCCAATGCACAACCTAGCTTATCAAGGCAATTAACTATTTTTTACTGAGATGAATTGGGCGTTTAAACTGTTGTTTTGTTGTGTGTGCATACATTTACACAATCTTGCAACACTTGGAGACTCCAGGAGTCTCAAAGTGAACTGAACTGAATGGTAGCTACAACACTGCAAAAAATGAATTTTAAGAAAGTAAAAAAAACTTTCTTATTTTTCATCTAAAAAGTCAAATTATCTTGTTAAGAATGTTTTGCTTAAGAAAAGTATTCTTACTTTGAGAAAATATATCTTACTTTTTCTTTTTCTTATTAAAAATGATATTGAGCTAGAATTAACTAGTACAAAGTGACAGCATTGGTTTGCATGGAATAGATTTATTTTTTCTTATTTTAAGAAATAAACCATCAAACAACTTCTCAATTTAAGAATCTGATGAAATGACACCAATTTTACATTTCATATATACAGTGGGGCAAAAAAGTATTTAGTCAGCCACCAATTGTGCAAGTTCTCCCACTTTAAAAGATGAGAGAGGCCTGTAATTTTCATCCTAGGTATACCTCAACTATGAGAGACAGAATGAGAAAGAAAATCTAGAAAATCATGTGTGATTTTGAAAGAATTTATTTGCAAATTATGGTGGAAAATAAGTATTTGGTCAATAACAAAAGTTCATCTCAATACTTTGTTATATACCCTTTGTTGGCAATGACAGAGGTCAAACGTTTTCTGTAAGTCTTCACAAGGTTTTCACACACTGTTGCTGGTATTTTGGCCCATTCCTCCATGCAGATCTCCTCTAGAGCAGTGATGTATTGGGGCTGTCGCTGGGCAACACGGACTTTCAACTCCCTCCAAATACTTTCTATGGGGTTGAGATCTGGAGACTGGCTAGGCCACTCCAGGACCTTGAAATGCTTCTTACGAAGCCAGTCCTTCGTTGCCCGGGCGGTGTGTTTGGGATCATTGTCATGCTGAAAGACCCAGCCACGTTTCATCTTCAATGCCCTTGCTGATGGAAGGAGGTTGTCACTCAAAATCTCACGATACATGGCCCCATTCATTCTTTCCTTTACACGGATCAGTCGTCCTGGTCCCTTTGCAGGAAAACAGCCCCAAAGCATGATGTTTCCACCCCCATGTTTCACAGTAGGTATGTTCTTTGGATGCAACTCAGCATTCTTTCTCCTCCAAACACGTCTAGTTGAGTTTTTACCCAAAAGTTCTATTTTGGTTTCATCTGAACATATGACATTCTCCCAATCCTCTTCTGGATCATCTAAATGCTCTCTAGCAAACTTCAGACGGGCCTGGACATGTACTGGCTTAAGCAGGGGGACACGTCTGGCACTGCAGGATTTGAGTCCCTGGCGGCGTAGTGTGTTACTGATGGTAGCCTTTGTTACTTTGGTCCCAGCTCTCTGCAGGTCATTGACTAGGTCCCCCCGTGTGGTTCTGGGATTTTTGCTCACCGTTCTTGTGATCATTTTGACCCCACGGGGTGAGATCTTGCGTGGAGCCCCAGATCGAGGGAGATTATCAGTGGTCTTGTATGTCTTCCATTTTCTAATAATTGCTCCCACAGTTGATTTCTTCACACCAAGCTGCTTACCTATTGCAGATGCAGTCTTCCCAGCCTGGTGCAGGTCTCCAATTGTGTTTCTGGTGTCCTTTGACAGCTCTTTGGTCTTGGCCATAGTGGAGTTTGGAGTGTGACTGTTTGAGGTTGTGGACAGGTGTCTTTTATACTGATAACAAGTTCAAACAGGTGCCATTAATACAGTTAACAAGTGGAGGACAGAGGAGGCTCTTAAAGAAGAAGTTACAGGTCTGTGAGAGCCAGAAATCTTGTTTGTTTGTAGGTGACCAAATACTTATTTTACCGAGGAATTTACCAATTAATTAATTAAAAATCCTACAATGTGATTTCCTGGATTCTTTGCCCCCATTCTGTCTCTCATAGTTGAAGTGTACCTAGGATGAAAATTACAGGCCTCTCATCTTTTTAAGTGGGAGAACTTGCACAATTGGTGGCTGACTAAATACTTTTTTGCTCCACTGTATTTATTCATTGTCGAGAGCTGTCTATTCACTTTTCACATTGTCATTGAGACAACTGTGGTGTGGTATACACAAAACACACACACACACACATACACACACACACACACACCAAAAATACAAGTAGAAGTATTGCACAGCACTCATTGATCAAAATTGAAAACAGTTTAAAATGACCACGCAATGATGTTAAATGTGTTCATGTTTGAATACAAAAAAGTCTAAATATAAGAATGTTTCTGCTGTCTTAATTTAAGACAAATGCAATTTATATAGAGGTGTGTGGCGTAGTGGACTAGTGCGTTGTTGTTGGGATCAGGAGAGCACAGGTTCAAACCCCACTGCAGTCAGCATGTCGTTGTGTCCCTGAGACACTTCACCCCAAATTGCTCCTGTGGGGATTGCCCACAGTATTGAGTATGTAAGTCGCTTTGGATAAAAGTGTCTAACAAGTGACATGTAATGTAATATATTATGCCATTAAATAATTTAATTCTTATTCTAAGCTTTATTTGCTGATTTTTAAACTTAATTTAATATTTACATTCTAAGTTTAAGAAAAGTCACTAATATATTGTGTCAATTAAAGCCAATGATTCGTATTGTAAGCTTTCTTTGCTAATTATAAATCTTAATTTTAAGGTCCGACATGGCCAATTCTACTGATCACAATTCTATTGTTGAGCTCTACTAGAATAGATTTGTATTGTTCAATGTTCCAAATTCACATAGGTTTCTCATACAGCATCTCTGTATAGTATGTGTATTCACTCTCTGTCCTATACGCCTTGTTGGAGCTCCTCCACGACCCGGGAGACAGAGGTAAAGTATGAGTAAAATACTTTATTCCAAATAGGTTTACAAAACAAGATCGACACTCTTAACCTGTTAAGCCCTGAGCCTGTTTTTCAGGTCTCAGGCTCGAAAATGACATTCCCAGAACAAATGACCATATCTTCCCTTCTAAAAGGGTTAAATTAATAATCTTTTTTCTCAAAGTAATGATAAACCTGTGAGTTGGATTTAGAAATGTCAGAATCAATATAGATGTTTTTTATTGTAAAGAAAATTCAGATTGAACATAGTAAAAAACTATAAATTATAGTGTCCGTCCAAAATATATTTTGTACTTATAGTGAAAACTAACCTTGGATGATGGGTTAGTAGACTAAGAGCTTTAGGAATCCAAAGTACAACATATAATAAGTACCCTGTATCAGGATTGATGCAAATCAAGTGATATTTGACCTTTTTAGACAGATTTAGCAAAAAAAGACTCTTCTGGGGCCATTTGGGTGGATTTTCCTTATCTCTGGCCCCCCTTGTTCGATTTTGACATGTGACATCTCTTTCTGACCGTTAGAGCCAATAGAATCGAAGGGGAATCTCCCCACACACACACACATGTTTAAAAAAAAAAAATGGCATATTCGCGCAAGCAGTGTTGCTCATTGAAGACCACTTTTGACCAGACTACCACACAGGTGAGCCATTTTGCCATTTTTGGCGGAACCGGGGTCTCTCGGGCTAACGAGGTGAAATAAAGGCTAAAAAAATACACAAAGAAAATCGCTCACTAAGTGAGGAACAAAACTTACAAAGTAATACAGTAGCATGAATCAGGCTTGAGACAAGATAAGTGATCGCTGGTACCCAGACTCCTGGCATGGAGACAGGACAAGACACAAGACAAGGGAAGGCTGGGTAATTTAAACTAAAGGTAACTGGCATAGTCAATCAATCAATCAATGTTTATTTATCTCAGTGGACTTCACAGTGTGTACAGAATATCAGTATGACAATACGACACCCTCTGTCCTTAGACCCTCACATCGTACAAGGAAAAACTTCCGGAGAAAACCCACAATTTAAAGGGAAAAATGGGAGAAACCTCAGGGAGAGCAACAGAGGAGGGATCCCTCTCCCAGGATGGACAGACGTGCAATAGATGCCGTGTGTAAATCGAAGAGATAATACATGTTACAGCGTAGGTAGACCAAATGTTTGGAAATGCATGTGTCTATAATAAGAAGATGAATCCACGAGGATGTCAGCAATCTTGTGGGAGCCATCAGGGAAGTAGTATGAAGAGAGTCAGGCAGGACCGCAGAGAGAGGTTCAGCCACGACTCAAATCCAGAACTCAGGATAGAGGATCCAGGAGATCCTAAGAAGTAAGGAACAGAGGTGGAGAGGCACAACGTGTACATGGACTCCCTTAGGGTAGGTTGAGGGAAAAGGGTAGCAAGTAAGAAGTGCACAGGTGGAAACAATCAAGAGCGGGGCTGACGCTGATGAGAGCGGGAGACACACACAAGGATATGGGAGTGAAGGGACCTGGAATGAAACACAAAAGGTGAGTACCAAAATAAAACAGGAAGTGGGAGACAAGAAAAAAAAAAGATTAAACAAAAACATGAAACATGACTGAACTCAACACTTTTGACGGGACACAACAGGTGCCGTGTTGGCGGGACGTTGCGGGGCTCGCTGCTGGAGCGGACAGTGTGAGCTGGATTACTGGTGTTGTTTCCTGGTTGCTGCGTGGGGTCTGCGAGACAGCGAGACACAGCGAAACTCAGCCTGAACTCAGCCTGAGCACACACACACACTTGTAGCCTGGCTGTGAGTTTGTGTGTGTGCTCAGGCTGAGTTCAGGCTGAGTTTCACTGTGTCTCGCTGTCTCAGGCTGAGTTCAGGCTGAGAAATCCTCGGAGCTGCGGCTGAGAAAAGATAAGGCTGAGTGAGTGTTTCTCCCCGATCCCAACTCGTCTATTACCAACGTTCAGGGAGCTCTATGCAAGTCAATGGGACTCCCTGATAGTTGAAAATCGATGCCAAAGGTCCTCCCACTGCGTTTGATAGTGACGCCAAGGGATCCTTGTGTGTGAGGAGCTCCGCGTAGCCGTTACGTCACTTGGTAGCCGGAATAACAAATGGAAAAAGACAAATCTCCAACTCCATTTTTCTAGAATAGAGTAGAGCATAGACAGGTATTTTCTGTGTTAGAGTTTTACTCACTACAGGGTGTACTGTTAGTGTATTCTAGAACCCCGAAGGCAGGAGAGACTGAAAAGAGTCAAGGGAAGCTTATAAAAGTTAACAGCATTTAATTACACAAAAGATGCGGTGGTGTACAAAATGAAATGTGCGAGTGGAGGCGCTCTCCTCATCCGACCGGTCAGTCCAGGTCAGCAGGTAGAAGAGGTCAATTCTTGGCTTGCTCTTCCTGTTGTCATCTGAGGTCTTCTCCTATTGGCCGGCGTCGTCGGGGGGCGGGTCCAATGCAATTCCTGCCTTTTACTGTTGTTAAATTACATCATTCTGGTGTCTGTGGTTATTTAAACATTCCCTAATAAACGTTATTCAGCGGCAATAAATGAGTGCTAAACCCAGTGTGCTCAGTGTACAACATCACATTTGAAAATGTAGCATTTCGCCACATGCTAATGCTAACCGGAAGTGAATAATTTTCAGAATACAAGTATTAAGTTAATAGTTAGTGTGAACTTCCGGTTTTTCAGAATAAAACTGATTTAAATTAAATAGTGTATTTAATTCAAATTACGCCATATCAACATTGATTTTAATTTCTAACATGACTATGAGGGTTTTTGACTCTGCAGACCGTTTACATGCAGAAAAACCTTCATAACACACAAGGGGACGGGTAATAACCAGAAAAGCATGACATGGGACCTTTAAGAAATGCGTTCTTAGTCAACTCAACCAAAACACTAATTTTAAGTTATTCTTTCTTAAATAATTCAGGAATCATTGCTTGTAATAAGAAAAATGTGCTTTCATTTTTGTCTAGTTTCAAGGCCCATTACGGTCTTTCAGTAGCTAGATTTTAATTACAGTTTTAAGAATTCTAGCCAAGCAAATTTGGCTCACCCCATTGGCAGATATTTTTGCTTGATACAGGAAGATCTGACTTGATTCAAGAATATCTTGCTTGTTTTTGGAAGGGCTGTTAATTAGTAATAGGGATTATAACTTGACCTGTGAAAACAGTTCTATAATGTCTTCTTTGAGTCTACTGTAGGTGGACGTTATTACAATTCTGCCATTGTCAGTGTTAACTGGACATACGTACTACACTCAACACACTAAATACCAAGTAGAAACATGTAGTGTGTTCAAGTGAAAACATAAAGTATGCCTGAAACGGTCTGTTTTATAAAACTATTGCTGTTGATGTACTGTACATTATTCTACAGAAGTCTGATCTAACTTGTTTTATGGCCTGTGTTTATGACTGAAGAAACAGGAGAACAAATGTTTAAAGTTGTTTTACTTTGTGAAAGCAGGTGCAAAACTGGATCATTTTATAAGATACTTTCTGCCTGTGAAGAATTATTTTCACTTGTCTTTCAGGGCTTATATATATACACACAACAGAAGGAAGTTGTTTACAGCTGGATATCAAATAGAAAATGGAAGACAGAAGTTCCAGGAACACCCTCAGGAAAACAATGTAAAGTTTCTTGAAACACTTTTTAGTAAGTAATTGTATCTGCAGTTGCAATCGAAGATGTAGTTTGAATGCCTTTGCATGGGTAATGTATTGTGTCATTTCCTGAATGAGTTAATGCATATTCATTATACCACTGTACAGTTTACACTTAGTATGTGCTAATAGGACACAGCACAGTAGTGTGTTAAGCTAAATGCTAACGTGCTTAATTAGCAGGTAAAATATTTACCTTAGTGAATTTAGTTGAGCATGCTAACATTTACTAATAAAAGTTCAGCTCTAATGCGTTTGCAGTTATTTGGACATAAACCAAAGCGTTTGACACCTTTTTGGTTAAATCAATCACATTATATTTATTTATATATATAAATATATATAGCCCAACATCACAAATACACATTTGTGGGGGCTTTACAGTGTAGAACAAAAAAGGACGCTCTCTGTCCAAAGAGTCTCACAGCAAATATGTAAAAACACCCAAAAACCCTATAATTAATGGGCAAACGGTTTAGAAAGCAACAGAGGCGGGACCCTCTGCCCGGATGGACATAAGTGCATTTTGTGGATGTTCTTTGTATTGATTAAAAAGATAATAAGTTTACCACACAGGCAATGCAATGTTAAAATTATCAGGTGAACGCATATGAAAAAGAGGGATCCAGTTGAATGTTAATTATCATCCAGGTGCCACTAAAAATGATAACGTGGGCGTCAGGCAGGACCACAGGCATAGCCACGTCTTGTGATCCAGAACTAGTGTTCATTTTGTCAGCTATTTTTTTATTTAGTTTTAGTCTTAGTCCTGTGTTAAATTTCCTTTTTAGTTTTAGTCATATTTAGTCACCTTCATCCTGTTGTTATTTAGTCAAGTTTTAGTCGACTAAAAGTCTGAGCATTTTAGTCTTATTTTAGTCAAAGAAAACTAATTATTTTAGTCTACTTTTTGTCTTTTTTAGTCATCAGATTATATAGAACATTTCAGTCAAACTAGTCTAGCCAAAACCAATAATTTGTCATTTTAGTATATATAAATAAATAAGGTTATATCTTGTCCTTATTTAATGAAAAACACAGGTTGAATGATTAAGAAGCTTTGCAGAGAGTATCTGGTCAGGTTTGTGGTGTTTTTACCAGCTGTGTTATGGCCACATTGCTTCCCTTCTGATGAAACAATGCATTCGCTTTTTTTCTCCGCCTCATTGTAGCGAAAATGGGCCCAAATATCACATCGTTTCTTTCTCCCAAGCAGTGGTGGCTTTAGTGGCTGTAGTTATGCAATGAATGAAAAACTTGGGTCGCAGGTTCCTAAACAGTGCATTACAAGACATCTATCAATATGTGTGTATACTCCACCATTAAACTGTCATATTCTGCACATTTCTTATACTATCTACATACATCTTAGAGTATAATACATATGTATAATATCAGTTTAATAATAAACAAATAATAAACAAATAAGTGCTTAAACATAGTTAACATAGCAGGAAAGCAATATATTAGACGTTAAGTACTTTGTCAGGCTTAATATTTATCTGTAGATACAAATGTCACTGTGTGTGCTGTGTGCTCTGCATGTGTGTGACCATTAAAGAATCAGAATCAGAATACCTTTATTAGTTCCACAGAGGGGAAATGTGCAGCGTTACAGCAGGAAAGAACCACAGACAGCTTAGTGTTGCATATCTTACATGCGTTAAAAAAGTACTAAGTTAGAATAAAATAAACAATATGCTAAAAAAGTACTAAGTTATAATATAATAAACAATATGCTAAAAAAAAGATCAAAAGTTACATAATTTTCAAAAATACAGATCAAAAACAAAACGGCACATATATTGATTTAGTGGCCAGATATAAATTACACAGTTATTAATGGCATATATATATTGCACATATAGCAAATATTGCACAAAGTTGGTTTGTATTTAGCAGCAAGGGATGTTATAGTCTGTGTTGTCGTGTGTGTAGGAGGGTCTACAAGGGGCAGTGCTGGTTGTAAAGTCTGACCGCTGCAGGAAGGAAGGACCTGCGGTTTCAAGAGGGTTTCATCCCTCCATATTCTTCTTAAAGCTTTTTTCTTATTCAAAATAAGACCTTAACCTAAAGTACTCTTTAATGTTTAAATTAAGCCTTATTAGTTTGTCTGTTTTGCACATCCTCCTATTAATATCTAATAATAAAATAATACAATTCAATAACGTGCTTTGACCACCAGGTGTCCCTTTCTATCAGCTCTGCACCGTTATGGTGTAAATACAGCCCATCTACCAATTGGATCAAATATAAAAGTCAGCCGAATTAGTGTTGATACTGCAAGGAGACGTATTGTGTGAAAATAAATGTAAGATGTTGTATAATTGCTTATATATTTATGATCAACGTCACGTATTCAGTTTTGGCGGCAGTTCTCCTGTTTGTCCAGAAGTCTTCTCATCAGGGCTCTATAAATAGAGAACTACGGCAGATATGTAATATTTAATGCAGCCGAACCGTGTATTACAATGCCGTTATGTGATGACTTTCAAAGAGAAAAGCAAGCACACTCGGAATAAAGTATTATTGTATTTTTAAAAAACGTTTTCAGATTTCACATCACATAAACACCAAATCCCAGCATGCATTGCGGATAACCATCCAATCATCGAGCTGAGGATCTTGCCTACGTCTGTTTCCGGTTTCGTTTAATGACCGATGTATTTTGTTATACACACATTCCTTCACATTTACATTTTAATGTGCATTAAAGTATTTCGTGAGGCCTTCTAACATGTTTTTAAATATAACTACGGTTGTAGTTGAATAGTTTGTAAATTAACATGAACCGAAGCTGTTGCTTGGCAACTCAATCGCACAACGTCACGTCTGTTAATTCCACATCCACACGCATGGATTAACATCGATTTAATACATTAATGTAGCCTTTGTTTATGCTAAAAGAGGTGTCGACCAGCTGGGGCAACAAGAAAATCGCTGTAATCGAGTGTGACTATTAAAAAATAAATCATTACGTCGGGGTAGCATTTGCTTGGTATTTCCGGTTATTTCTCCACTGGTTAACATGGCTTAACAATACCGTGTAGCTGTCACGTTTGAAGGGGACGAAACCGTGACATGTTCACGTCTCCCAGCATGGTAAATCGTCACATGTTCACGTCTTGCCGTGATACCGGGTTGGCTTTAGGAGCTGTAGGTGCGTGTGGTACAGTGTGTAGGTGTGTGTGTGTTGTACACAGTGGCGACTGGTCATTAGGGGCAGGTGGGGCACAGCCCCACCTAGTGTCAGCAGAAAGTATTAAAAAAAATGATTAAGAAAAAATGCAAAAAATTTATTAAAATATATATAAAATATATTTTAAGATCATGTTCAATCATCTGATTCGTCTGTACATTGCTGTTTTAGTCAGTGTTCTTCTAATTAGTGTCTACAGTGTGTGCCTATTGAGCTGTTTAGAGCCATGTGGGACAAAACCCGATCCTGCCCCTCCCTCTCCCTGTTTAAGTCAATGGTGACTGTAAAAACTACACTGCGCATGCTCAGAGTATTGTCCTATTTAATGTGTGTGGCAAAAAAATAATGACCATAGGGGCATAGAGCTGCCATCCCCACCATACGTCATCTCACATAATTCAGAGCTGATTGGCTGTAAGTACGTGTGCCGCGAAAAGTGTGGTGTGTGAAGAGGAGACGAGAGAGCTGCAGTGACGCGTCCTAAAACCAGGAAGTAAACTGCGCATGGCTTCCCTCGACAAAAAAGCAATGATATTTCTCCATAGGAATTTAGAAAATAGCTCAAAATAAGATCTGTGGGAAACAAACCTGTTAGATAAATGCACGTTTTGTTCAGCCGGATAATATCCACATGTCTACCCTACTTTTATAATTTTCGAATCATAAATCTATTGATTAGATAGATTAGATTTATGATAGACTTTTGAAACTACAAGAAGATAAGGAGGACTTTTACAAAAAAGTAATAGAGATTTTTGTCCAGAGGGATAGGCAAATGGACTTCATCTTCATGTCAAGGTAAGACTGCAATTTTATTGAAAATGGGATCTTACTAAGAGAGAACAATTAAATATTTAAATGATAAAATTACATCTTTTGGGTATCCTTTTGTTGAACTGTCTGTTTAAAATTAATTGAAGCATCAGATAAAAAAAAAGCTTTTGAAAATAATATTATATTTTTATTTAGGTCAAAATATAATATTTGTAAACCTGAAGAGTCAGAGTCAGAGCCTCACCAGCCATGAACCTCACTGCAGAAGCTTATATATAGACATCTACGTTTTTTGTGCCCCACCACTTTTGTACATATAAAAACGCCACTGGTTGTACAGGGTGTAGGTGTGTGTGTTGTACAGTGCGTAGGTGTGTGTGTTGTACAGTGCGTAGGTGTGTGTGTGTTGTACAGTGTGTAGGTGTGTGTGTTGTACAGTGCGTAGATGCAGTGGACAGACAGGTCTCAGTTGGTTTGGTTTGTAAATAAAACTTTTGGCCGTAATTTATTTCCCTCATTGTAGCGACCAGAGAGGGGGGGGGGGGGATATATCCAGTCTCTGATAGTGTTGCGTTATTATGAGAGCGCTCTGTTTGATTCTGAAATGGTATATATTTATATAAATAAATATATGTGTGTGTGTGTGTGTGTGTGTGTGTGTGTGTGTGTGTGTGTGTGTGTGTGTGTGTCCCCGCCCGCATCCGCAGCCTGTTATTGTCTCATTATACCGCACTGTGAATGAATCAAAGTAAATATATAAGTCATCATGAACACATCTGTCCATCAGACAGAGGGCTGCTGTCCTGTCATCATTAATGGACGTCTCTTTAAAATGACCGCTCAGAGGAGAGGAGTTCTCATTTCTCTAACCGCCTGCTGCTTCCCCTCCTCTCTCCTCGGTTCCCCTCCTCGCAGGGCCGCCCCTCCCTACAGGCCAATCACGCAGGCTGCAGGGGGCCCCGCCCAGAGGGCCTCAGCTGCTGTGTGCAGTTCTCCCTCAGTTCTCCGCACACCCCCGCCCCCGCAAGAGTGAGAGTGAGAGGTGACAAGGGGATCACGTCTGTAACCCGACACCATTGCAATGAATCAACATCTGACCAATCACGGCTTTGATACGGCCACTAGTGCAGGTGAAGAGATGTCGGTGAAAAGACAGTTTCAGTCCAGCGCAAGCTAGAGGGAAAAAAAACAAAACATGAAGAAACTAGAGCATCACTCGAAGGTGGGTTATTGAGTCAAATGTACAACTTGCGAATGTTGTATAAGTCAAATTGCCAATTGCCATATTAAAACATCAGCTGCATCACGACATGAAGAAGGCAGTCTCTGCAGAGCATACAGGCTAATGGAGATGCAGTTATTTCCAGCATTTTATTTACCATTCATTCAAGTATGTTATGCCTTTTATCTGCTAATGTACAGGAGGAAGAGTGATACACTGTCTGTCTAGTTGGCTTACATAACAGTTAACGTTTACAGCCTAAAAAACATGGAGGATTTTTCCCCCTTTTATTCATTTTTATGTCAATTTGCACATTTCATGGTGACGCTCAGCCTCTCCCCTTAACTCCTAACAGTCATCATCATGTCAACCACAACACAGAGAAATACTGATAGAAATGTGTGTGTAGTTGTTGACACATTGCTGACAGAGGGAACTAGAATACAGATTTAAGAAATATCATTTTTTGAGCATGTCATAAGCATGTTTTGTCTTGACTATTACAACAATATTACAATACAATAATATAGTATTTATATTATTGAATTGATTATTATTATGATTATTATTATTAGTAGAAGTAGTTTATTTGCATTAATTATATTGTAATCTTTTTGAGGCTAGTATTTGGCAGGAAATGCAGACGTATTCACCTGTTAACGCATACTGAACGACATACATGCTGTTAGAGATTAAAAGGGATATCTGATCCGCTTTTCAAATCTCCGCGCGTCCCTATCCAGCTGGTTATAATACAGGAAGGAATCCATATCTACAAAGTAACCGTTAACAATAATCTACTTTAATGGCAATATGACAATGCAATACAATCATTACAATACAACATGATATATTACAGTTATATTGTAATGCTTAAAGAGTAATGCCGGCTTACTCCTGCACTGGTTCGCATACTGCAGAGATACTTTCACCCGGGGCAGCATGTGAAGAAGAGACCGAACGCCAGGGATCCACCGGAGATATACCAGAGCAAGAAGGAGGGGTTAGGGTTTAGGTCAGCTGGTCATCTTTTCAGGTCATCTCATTGGGAGACGCAACGCTGGCCAGCAGGAAACCAAACAGGCTCACTTTCCAACAAAAGGTCTCAAGGCCTGCATACCTACACCTCCCCCACAGAGCAATAAAACCCTGTTTACTCCAACCAGCCCAGAATGTTTATAGCCATTTGTAGTCCTTACATTTATGAAAGGATAAAACAGATAAATCAATATAAAACACAAACACAGGTATTGTTTGAACAGTATTCACTTAACTGCTACTATTGATAACCACCAGAGAAACCCAAGGGACCTCTCTTAATATCACAACCACTGTAGCTCGTTCTAAGTTGAATGCAAATCAGGACATGCTCTCACCTTCCCCCATCTTCCTTTGTCCTCAAAAACACATGTCAACAGGCCCCATATCCAGCTCACAGTTTTACCCAAATTATTCCCATTTTAAGCTTATCCATAGTTTGCTAACATGAATAAATACAAATATAACTCTACAATGCACATTTACCATTTACCTCACTGTATAAAAAAGTAACTGTATTGATAATGATAATAAACAGGAATTATATTTGTAAAGTAGCCTACTTTGTTTCCAAAAACTTTTTTTTTACTCCTATCGGTAGGGGGGGGGGGGCTCATCTCACAATGTCGCTTGGGGCCCCAATTTGGCCAGGGGCGGCCCTGCCTCCTCGGCTCCTCCGCTCGCATCTCCTGTGGGCGGGACTAAGTCTCGAGGATAGGTGTCGAGGAGGGGAGTTAGAGAAATGAGAAATAGGCCATAAGGTGAACCCTGTTATCGTTTCAACCCGCTCCACAGAAGTGAAACTACACAATCTTTAGTTCATAAAAAAGAACGAGTCATGCTTATCCACCAAAAAAAATATCGTCGCTAAAATTCCTGCCAATTCTTCTAGGCACGTAATTATTGGCTGAACTAGTCCCTTCGAAGCGTAATAATATCTTGGTCCAAAGTCGTGCCACGGTTCGTCACGTGATCGTGCTACACCAATTGGGTAGCTGCATATTGTCAACAGAAGTGAAAGATGGCGGCCGCCATGGTTACGCTAAACCAGACCAAATGGATTCTAAACAGTGCTGTATGCTTGTTTTATGTCATGTTTTGTCATATGTCTTAATACATCACTAAGTCCGAGGTATTTGCGTTATATACGCGGTATTTGTGAGAGGTTTTACTATCTGGGAACAGAGTTGACCATCGAATCAACATTGACTAGCAGCGTTTATCAGCCAACTCCAGCTACAAACAATTTCCCCACGGGGATTAATAAAGTATATCAAACTCATATTTATCAAACTATCATTCCTGGACTGCCATGTTCACATCGCTAGGTTCATTGGGATTATTCCATTAGACTGAGGACTTTTTGTCTGTCTGTTGTTACCCTGTACACGTTAAATGCACTCTTAAAATAAACATGACTTGATTTCTGCGTCCAAGAAGAAGGTTAACTTGTTACGTTAAGTAATTTAGATCAATAAAATGCAGTACTTCCAGGCTGAAGACTTTTCTTTTTGTTGCTGCTTTTAATTGAACTATTCATATCTTAGACTGCACTGTAACTTTTATCCATGTATTTTTTCTTTTAATGTTTCTTTTATTAGCTTTTCTTTTGAATGACTGATTTTAAATGCCATTTTCTTAATGTCTTTAATTTTTTGTAAAACACTTTGAATTGCCTTGTGTTGAAAAGTGCTATATAAATAAACTTGCCTTGCCTTACTTATACCAATGTCCATTGATTCATTTATTTACTCATTCATCCCTCCACAAATGAAAACAACACTGATGAACCATAAAAACGAGATTTATTACAAATATAAAAGGTATGACATAGAAAACAGTAGAAGGACATGTAATGTAGTATAATTGATTGGTGTCAGGCTGGGCGGAGCGGCTGATTGGTGCTGTGATTGCCTCAGCTGGTTAAAAGAGTCCTGCTGATTATACTCTGTTCTAGTACCAAAAACAAACGTATCTATGAGTGATGTGTGAGCGCGTCGGCCAGGCACTAAAACCAAAAGAACAGAAAAGAGCTTAAGAAAGATGGAAAGAAGGCTCTTTTATTCCTATTCCTCACTGTCAGTGTCAGGGCAGTCATCGTTCTCTTCCTCTGTTTCTTTTTTATTTGCACAATTTGAGCAACGACATAAGTCTGTGCAACAGAGTCCTGCAGAGAAGCATGAACATCTGCCTTTCTCACAGGCAGACTCTTTGCAGCTGCAGTGTATCACATGCAACACACTGTCAGGGGCAGGATTTCTTGTCATCCAGGTGACGTGTAAGTTCCCATCCTCTATTTCCCAACCATATCCAGCAGGTGATGGAGCATTCATTTCTCTTTTGAGACAGGACCTCATTATTGCTGCCTGGTAATTTGCCCTTTTGCAGTGCTGATGGAGGGCATCATGAGTAGGGGGAATGCTTAATTCTGGCAAGGCCGATGATGCCATACAGAAAGCCTTGTACCTAGCATCATTTACATGTTCGGCTGCTGGCTGATCATACAGGTGACATACATACCGGCAAAGAAGTGCAAATGTTGATTGCTCCAAGTCAAAGTTAGTACCTAAACTTCTGAAAGCCTTAAGGTAGTCATCTTTCTCACATGCAACAGCAAATGACTTTCTTTTGCCTTTGCCATAGAAAGCGCTTGTGGAGTCACACCCAGAGAACGTGTGAATTCCAATCAAGGCTGAACACACACTGGTTCCGAGAGCTGATGACACCATGGCAATGTCAATGATCCGTGTCCTGTTGCCAGTCCCTGTGAACACATATAAGCTGCATGGCAAATCTGCCTGCAGACTTACAGCAATGACTGCCACATCAGTGTCCGAGCTCTTGATGACGACAGCTTTGTGCTCCTGTGCAGCATGTTGGGCATGTAAAAACACCCGTGTGTCACATTCCTCATGATCACACTGCAGGTCTTCAACAACATCAACAGACTGTACACCCTCCATGACAGTTACACAGTGGCATTGATTTTGATGGGCAATGTACAAGCTGAGGTTTTTACCCACTGTTGTGAGGTCTGCATGTGTCCATGCCACATAAAGGAATTCGGCCAGTGCTTCCTTATTTTTTCCGTCAGAGAGAAACTTCTTCCACTAGGTTGGAGTTCTCTGATCTGGGCTGAAGATTGTTATTAGTTGTGACCCTGCATCAGCTCTACGGGACCGTTCTAGGCTTTTGATGCTGATGGGTGGATACCGGTCAGTGACAAAATCAATGCGTGTACACTTGTGATGCAAAGCAAGTTGGAGTATGCTCTGCAGTATGGTCTCTGCAAGCTCTCCAAATGTTGCTGGTCTGGATGGCATGGCCTGCATGACTGCCATGCCATCAAAAAGAATGGCACCACCTATTGGAACTTTGTCAACCAAGCACTCTCCACCTTTGCTCTGCAATAGATCCATGAGAGCTGATTTGTTTGTTTTGGCAAGTGAACCATCAGCACTTGCTAATGGATATGACACAGTTCCCAAGGAATATGACAGAATTTCCCTCATTTCAATTTTCCTGCTCTGGCCAAGGATGAGGAGCCTGGAAAATAACTTCTTGTCAGCACGCAAAATCACTTCCTTGCCTGCTGCAGATTTTTTGGGGGGCTTTTTCTGATCACTGAGAGTCTTGAGTTTTTGTGATATTATGGGGGCAAATATGTCAACTGTTTTGGATAACAGTCTCTGCTCCATAAACTCCTTTACAGCATTTTCACCCTTTTCTGAGGCAACAAGCAAATCCTTTGTGATTTCTCCTGTTGCTACTCTTCCAGAGCTAAGACACACAATGCCGTCTTGGTGTACATCAAAAGGGTTGAGCATGGAATCAATAGTGTCCAAGATTCTACTCACAGCCTTTGCATCAGCAGAGATGCGTGTCTTGTCCAGGTCTTTTCTTGTCCGTAGCTCAGGAGATATCCCTGCCATTGATTCACACTGTCTTGCTATCGCGGCTCTTTCATGCTGTGACAGTATCCAGCGATACACTGCAGACCGATTTTGTGTGATCCCTGTCCAGCCACCTTTGGTCTTGGCATCTCTGTTAAGCGTTTGCTCAATAGCCTGGTCGCAAGCAATGGAGGCAAATCCATGAACACTTTGTCGCTGGACAGTCCACTGGCCTTTCACATTCATGTCACTGTGGTAAGAGGGATGTGTGACAGGCAGATTCATCATTTCCAGCCAGTATGCAGGTAAATATCGAGCATAATTTACTCTATCGTAGGCAAAAAACCATGGCATCATTAACCGGACGGTTGACAGGTGAAGCTGCCAGTTTGATTCTCGCGTTGCTCTCACAAACAGGAGGAGTAGCTGCATCATGTCAATGTATGAGCTCCAGAAAGCAAATGTTGCATTCTCTGTACTCCTCCTCTGCACAAAGTCTGCATATTTCGAGCACATATTATCAAACCTCTGATCTGCACTCAAAACATCCATCAATCTGTCTGGAAAGGCACATTCCATCTCAGTGATGACATCCATGCACGCAGCTCTCTCTTGGGGTGGCAAGGAGTCCATGAAGGTGATAAACCGGATGCGCTGCAGACTCTCATATAGAAGTTTATGAGCCCTCATGCTGCGATTGTAGTGATGGCCATTGAGTACCCCATTGATGGATCCTGGGGCAACAACTTCAGATTCAATGAGGATATCTTGCAGACAACACTTTCAAATGTACGTCATCATCAATGTTGACATAATGATCCAGTGTTGGCTCCTCAGTGGAACCTATAATCCAGCTGAGCAGATTGTATAGTCCAATGGGGACAACAGTTTGAGATTCAGTGACATTTACATTTTCAGAAGTGGGAGGCCATGGGCATGACATGCCAGGAGTGTCACTAAGCAGTCTTTTCAAAAACAACGCTGCTGTATACAGTGTCCTTGTGTCCTCATGTGTTGTTTGGCACTTTGTTCTCCCTGTTTCATTGTCGCTGTCTGTCTGGCTCAATTCACTGGACTGTGTTGTTTCCGTACCGGATGGATCTGGTAGCATGTCCACGAGTGCATCCTTTGACAGAGTCTCAGCAAAAACCAGTTCGCAGACGTTGCGCTTGGTGGGCATGTGAAACGCTAGCTGAGGGAAATCTTGAGCCAGCCTCTTCTTCAACAGATCCTGTCTGTAACACAACAAAACAGTGACAATTACGAGTCACAGGAGTACCATCAAAAGCAGAGTGGTGGAGGTGATACAAGACATTACAGACTAGAACCTATCTGCCATACAGCACATTTAACACCAAAGAAGCCAAATAAAGGCCCACATCATCACAAACAACACTACACACTACACATCATGGGGGTTTCTCCAAACAGGCCTGTCATACACATTTTGTTTAAAGCTGGCCTTGCACATGATAAATAATAAGACTTTAGTTTGAAGCATCAACACCTTCGTTTGCTTTCACCATGTCAATGAAGGCCTGCCTCAGCTGGCCCATTCTAAGCACCTCATTGTTGACAAGCAGCCTCTGGCGGATGATCCTCTCACAGAACAGCTTGTAACTGGCATCAAACATTGCCTCATCCCTACAACACATGAATGAGAAGTAAATAAATGGATAAATGAATAAGTGTTGTGATTGTGTGCACATATAACAGAAGGAAATTGGATGTTTACTTATAATGTTAAGTATGTGTATGTGTATATATATATATAGCCATCGCCGACACACACCTGGACTTCAGTCTGGTGGTAGTGCAAATAGGTAAAGCAATCCAAGGAGAAATAACTTACTGTTCTGTCTCTGGTTTGTCAGGTCTCAGCAAAAACATGGTGTACTGACTGTAACAGCTTTTGTGGTACCGCACCTCCAGAGCCACACAGTCTTTGTCTTTTATATGTAAAAGAACACTTTGGTCATCTTTCTTCTCAGCAGCTTTCTGCAATTTGCCTAAACGGGAAAAAAGGACAACTCAATGAGTTTGTTGACGTATCTCTCACACATAATTGTACCTTTCAGTTATTCAACTACAGAGAATGTGTGTGTGTGTGTGTGTGTGTGTGTGGTGTGTGTGTAGTGTGTGTGTGGTGTGTGGGTGGGGGAGGGGGTTTGCTTACCTGCTTTTAATGTTTCAGCCTTACACAGTTGATCCCTTTGTCGCTTGCCTGCTTTGATGATCATTTTCTCCTTCATCTTGCATATAATGCACAGGGCAGGAAGGACGGGGCCAGAGCCTGCGATTGGCAGGCCTGACCTTGATCGTAGCTTCTCTGTTTGGCTTCGGTACGTGCTGCGAGACGTCGATGGGATGGGCTCGACCTCAAGGTCCTCCCTAACGTCTTGATCTCCCTCACGTGCGAGCCGTCTTTCCACCTTCGTCATGGCCTTTGTGTCGGTAAACCTTATGTAGCATGTGTGGTGGAAGCCAGCGTCCTCAGGAATATCTTCGAACTCGAAATCAAGACAGTGCTTGTGGTTTTCAGCCACCACGTTCCGAGAGTCTCCCTTCAAGCCGAGCGACCGTTGTAAGCTTGTCCTG
Source organism: Gymnodraco acuticeps (assembly GCF_902827175.1). Classification (NCBI taxonomy): domain Eukaryota; kingdom Metazoa; phylum Chordata; class Actinopteri; order Perciformes; family Bathydraconidae; genus Gymnodraco; species Gymnodraco acuticeps. The sequence goes on along the minus strand of NW_022989937.1, from coordinate 1,685,902 downwards.
TACGTATTCCATCTTGTATTGGTAAAACAATCAACCTTTTCGTGCTTCACAGACGTAATATGCATGTAACAATGTTTGTGTGTTGACAATTTTGACTTTTTGAGACTTTCTGGTGCGTTTTCCTCGTCTCCGCTACTCGATGAAACCATGGCGGCCGCCATCTTTCACTTCTGTTGACAATATGCAGCTACCCAATTGGTGTAGCACGATCACGTGATGAACCGTGGCACGACTTTGGACCAAGATATTATTACGCTTCGAAGGGACTAGTTCAGCCAATAATTACGTGCCTAGAAGAATTGGCCGGAATTTTAGCGACGACATTTTTTTTGGTGGATAAGCATGAATCGTTCTTTTTTATGAACTAAAGATTGTGTAGTTTCACTTCTGTGGAGCGGGATTTCTTTTCTAAAGGACTTTTCGAGGTTCACCTTGCGGCCTAAAAGGGCCCCGGTGTAATTCAAATGTACCGCCACGCGCAGCACAGACACACAGCTGCTGCCCTGCCGCAGCACCGGAAATGGATCAGAGATGTAACGTTATCTTTGATAATATTTTGTCTCCTCATTTTTCGTCAACGAAAGTAAAGAGAGATTTTGGCATAGTTTTTATTTAGTAAACTACATTTTCGTCTCGTCACTTTTCGTCAACGACATTGCATGATGATTTTGTTGCAGTTATTGTTTACTGCCGTCGGTGCCGTCTCGTCATCGTCTCGTTTTCGTCATGGAAAAAAAGGTCGTTGACGAACATATTTCGTCATTGTTTTAGTCAACGAAATGTAACACTATCCAGAAGCGATCTTTAATACAGGAACCTGCAAGGTGAGGGACACAAAACCTCCAAGGATGATGCCCCGGATGTCAAGTTAGTAACATGCATGTATGGGACATAAAGTAAGTCCATACAGATGAAGAGAGAGATAGCCGCTTGATAGAGCCAGAGCCAGCCCTAACATACTGTACCTATTTACCACTCAGAACTGTTATTTGTTGTATTATCCAACATTGTTGTACTAAGGATTAAAAATCAAGGTACCTACTTTCTGTACTCTGCTTTATTTTAATGCTGGTTTAATAAAGTGCCATTTACTTTCATTTGTTCTGCATCAAACCAACCTCAGAAATGTGCTAACCTGTCAGGAATATTCATGCAGGAGCTGGTGCAGAGGGGGAGTGAGCCTTACTTCACTGTGGGCTGTGAGCTTAACTGCACATCTTAAAATCTGTACAGCAAGTCATTACATGGCCTTGCACTCTATTACCCGACCAATTTACTTCAACTTTACACTCAGATCCGTCGAGGCCAGGCTCTTAACTGTCGCTGTCATTTCTGACAATGTGAGCAGGTGGTAGGTCATTCCATTTTGTGGAAACAGTCTGCCTTGCCATGTTTAAGGTATTAGGAGCAGAGGAGTTTCTATTTTTAAAACCAAAAGGCAAAACCCATTTCCACACCGTGTCCTGTATCTGACCCACACACACATCAGGCCTATGCGTCATTATCATTAATGTCTCAGTGAGTGTGAGGGTTTAGCTATGCCATCTAACTGGTCATTAAAAAACCAACAGTGTGCATATGAGTAGGAGTGTATAGAGGGAAATAATAGAAATGAACAATAATAATACTCAATCATTAGCTATGTTTATTCAAGTTGAATTTCTGATAGTTTGGGTTTGCACCTGCATGTATGAGCTGGTGAGCCAAAAAGCAGCAGGATTTGAAAATAATGAGCGCATAATGGGACATAAAATTAGTTAAAATGCTGAATAGATGGAGCAGGAAAACAGATGGCAGAAATTGTCCTCTTGTCTGTCTACGGATTATTTAGCAACGCAATGACTCGAGGAAATTAAGCCAAGTGACTACGCTTGGAGCTTTACATTGATATTAACAGGCAAAAACTAATTAACAGTTGTCTAATAATGTGGAAACTTCTGTAGTGATCATAGCGGAGGGTGAAGGCTGGTCATTGTGGATAGTCGTGTACTCTAGGTTTTTTTCACAAACCACAATAGCATTAACAGTGTTTAATTGCCTAACTTCACCCTTACATTAACAGTACTGAAAATTAAGAAACATTATATGGATACTGAACAAATACATAAGAACAAATGCTCAAGCCAAAGATCGAAGTGTCAGCTATTTAAGTGTAAGTTGTCTTTTTTAAATTAACTTCTGTGTTAAAGAGGACATACAGTATCATGCTCATTTTCAGGTTCATATTAGTATTAAGTGTCTCTACTGTGATATGTTTAAATGCTTTATTGTTCAAAAAGCTCTTTATTTGTCTCATACTGCCTGTGCTGCAGCACCTCTTTTCACCCTCTGTCTGAAACCAGAGCCCAGTCTGCTCTGATTGGTTAGCTGGCCGGCTCTGTTGTGATTGGTTAACTGCTTAGAGATGTCCCGTCCCTTAGCCTAGGGGGGGGGGGGGAGTGTTTTGGAGAGAAACTTCCTCTGGAGGGAACACAGGGATTGTAGTCTTTGCAGACCATTTAAATTCACAAAAACCTATAGAACACACTACAGGAGGGGACACCAAAAAAAGCATAATCGGGAAATAAAAAGTGACATTTAAGAAAGGGTTAGGGGTTAGGGTTATATAACCAAAACACATCACATATTACAGGTTTTCTGGATATTTGGTGCCTTTTATTGCAACATAGCTTGCCTTTTTGTTGTGAGTTTGAAAAATATCTTATTTAAGTAATATCCAGGTAAAGGAGCAAAGTTCCATTAATTTACGAAACATATTGCTCAAAACAAATTAATCAAAGTCATAAGCAGCAGAGGCTTATATTATCACCATATGTATCAAGGAAGGGTCAAGATCAAAGCACTACATTTCCCATAATGCAACCAATTACATTGTTTTATCCTGCAAGAAAAAAATCACAATTGCATCGTTAGGAATTTAGACAGATCCACAGAAGACATTATACCACTGTATCAGAGACCTTTGTTTAATTCCAGCACACCTGTTAGCGCTCTCTGATGCAAAGAGACTGTTAGTGAGTTTATTATTGATGAGCATCTGAAACACTGTTCTGCCTGCAGCATGCCACCTGTCTGAGAGAGCTGATCATTACTGCAACATCATTGAAGGCAAGAAAATGATCTTGATTAAAAATCATCCTTGACTGGATAATCACTCATCATAGACATGCAGAGGCTGTCAGTCCCCTGAGTTCATCTCTTCCGCTCACAACTTTGCCAACTATCTTATTGCTGTACGTGGTTCGACTAATGAAAACGTTATGCAGCGTTCACAGCTATAGACGGTTCAAGTATTACGCTGTTAGTCTGAAGATCTAAAGCACTGAGGGCTTTGGATTCTTTATAACAAAGGAGACGTCTGGAGGGTATGATCGGGGGAAATTAGCTGCTCTTAGGCCCACATAGAACATGTTCTGGCAGGAAGGCGCAGGCAGGGCCTCCTCCCAGTGTTTAATAAAAAAAGAAGAAGCTCCAAGCACTTTTGAAAATGTGCTTTCTGACTGGGTTTGCACCCTCGCCTTTTATTATCTATTTCTGCTTCTTTATAATTGTTTGACATTGTTTTCTCCCAATGATAACCAAATGGATGTTTATTGCCATCAACAATGTGTATGATTGATCTTTGTTATCATAGTTTCCATCTAAAAGAAATGGCAAATACAAGCTTCTTCTCCAATTTATATAGTGACGTTATTTGCTATTTTTCTGAAAAGTTGAAAAATATTAATCTTGGAGTGCTCGGAGCGGCTGCACAAAAAAAGCCAAGTGTTAAAAAAAAAACCTGGATGCAGCACTTTTTCTGGAGAAGGCATATCCTCATTGAAAACAATTGAAAAAAGACGTTGGCTTTCACAACAAGGCGCTATGTGCGCAGAGTCCCGAGGCACTACAGCCAGCATGGCAGAATAAACTTTGTGAGGGTTCATCGCTGCAGGGGAAGGCTGACTGGACCCGGCCATAGAGATGAGGAGGAAGAGAGCGCTCTGAAGAGTCAGCACTCACAAGGAGGCGAGGCAGTGCAGTGTGTGCCCGCTAACAGGAAGGCTGCATATTCTCACTCATCAGCACTGCGGGGGGGCTTGTTCTCTGTGCTGGTTATGGCGGATAGGGTCTGGAAATGGTGATCATCTGACATGTACAGTGCATGTATGAGATAAGCAGTTAGTAATCCTCACAGGGAAATGGAGGTGTCATGGCAGCAACAGCAATGATGATGAAACAACCCAAAAAAAGATCATTTACACTTTTATCTATCTACTTAAAATGCCTGTATGCCTAGAAGAGCAATTCAAAAAGTAAGCTATCTTGTTGACTACTGAGGTTTATCAATGAATTAATGAATCAAATGTATATCATGTATTGTTATAATATTCATAATAATTCACATCTGTATTATATGTACAGGTACTATTGTGTTTTTTTTTTCTTTTTTACTGTAACCTAGATTCTTAATTTGTTTTTTTAATCTTATTACCCTCTGATTTCAATACTGACATTTCGTATTTTCTTACCTTTTCTTTCCTTGGTTTCCATCCTATTCCGGCGCCGTCTTAACACCTGGATTTATCTAAGGGGTAAATAAAGATTTATCTTATTTTAATATAAATATGTCATTTAATAGTTGCATCCAAATATATAAATGTGCTTACACAATGGAAATAGAACGACGTGATTTTAAGTACAAGTGCACCAGATTCCAATTAAGTAATTATACAAAGATGTGTTTATATAACACATTAACAAGATTGTTAGCAAACTAAGGGAAATAATAACTGTGAAGACGAGCAGTTTGGAAGAGAAGATAACAGAGAAAATTGATCAAAGGATGTAATGAGAAGAAATGGCTTAATTTAAGAGTAGAAAGGGGAGAAAGGAGCGTTTGGCATGAGAGTAGAAAAAGAGAAGATAAAAAAGAGAACATTCACAAAGGGACAATGAGATGAAGATTGAAAGAGTGAGTAGGGGAAATATGGGCTGAACGAACGCTATCCATCTCAGTTCCTGTCCAGCTGCTTAGGAGGGACTGCAGTGCCACACACACACACACACACACACACACACACACACACACACACACACACACACACACACACACACACACACACACACACACACACACAAGCACACACACACACACACACACACACACACACACACACACACACACACACCACACACACACACACACACAGGCACACACACACACACACAAGCACACACACACACACAGGCACACACACAAGCACACACACACACGCACACACACACACACACACACACACACACACACAGGCACACACCAGACTGCCTATTCTGCCGATGGCTGACAGAGATACTGCAATGCAGAGAGAGATGAGGGGAGGGAGCGTGAAAGGGAGGGAGGCAGCGAACAAGGAAGCAGGGGGGAAAAAGCAAAGAGAGGAGGAGACGGGAGAGCGATGGAGGGAAAACATGAAGGAGAAGAGAAGGGCGACTGAGAAGGTGAAAAGAGGAGAGGAAGAGTTGTGAAAACATTAGGATGAAAAGATAGAGAATTAGGGAGGGGCCGGCATATGAAGAAGAGGCGAGAACTGAACGAGAGACAGAGAGATGCTGACACGGAATAAATGTGCTCCGTTAATTCAAAAGCAAACATATGGTAAAGTAAGATCACTGCCAGAGAATACCATTTAAGAAGAACTGCATGTTTTTTTTTGGTGTCACGTTAATCTATCCACATATTACGTGAACAAAAAAACTCAAGTGGACTGTACGACTCTGTTGACTTCTATTGCCCCTTTTCTACCCAACCAGTTCTAGCTCTGTGCTTGTGCTTTTCTGGTTCCGAACTGGTTCTTCTTTTTAGCCCCCTTGTGTTTCCACCGCCCAGATCCTGATTGGTGCTGCGTCATGACATCACCGTTTACGAAGCCGATTTTCTCCCCAACGCCGCTCACAACAACAATAATGGGGGTCTGCGTCAGGTCGATGAATGTGTTGCTTTTTTAAGCAACTACTTAGATAAAGATTACTTGTGGTTTCTGATTCTAAATTAGAATCCGTTTGGCATAGACTGTAGTGTGCATAAATACATTGGTCTTTGAATGGAAGTATTGTAGTCAAACATTTGCATTTATTCATAAACTTTGGTGTACATTGATACACTGTGTATTTTAATCTTTCATAATTAATATACTTAATATTTGTATTTTCAGATTGTAATGTTAAAAGCATTACACATAATATTGTTTCATAAACACTAGTGTACATTAATACACTGTTTATTTTTGGATTTTCATTATTCGTATTTTCAGATTTAAAAAAAAGTTAAAAGCATTACACATAATATTGTTTCATTAACACTGGTGTATATTAATACACTGTGTATTTAGATTCTACATCATTAATACATTATTCATTATTCATATTTTTCTAACTCAACTCAGATTTTAAAGTTAAAATTCATTACACATGGTATTATTTCATAAACTTTAGTGTGTATAAACACACTGGTGTTTGATTTAATGTATCACATTTAATACATTCTGGAAAGCTAGAAAAGTTACATTTCAATTCATAGTTTTTCGTAAAATACATTGCCCATCATATTATTTCAGAGACTCTAGAATACATTTGATACACTGTTGTTTGAACTCATGTATTACAATTAATGCGTTTTTACCAAGCGGCAAACTGTGGGGTAGAGCCGGGAAGCCAATACGGAAGTGCCACACACTGCAGTTCATATATTGGCCAATAGGCGATGGCTGCAGAAAGGAGCAATTTCCATAGACCCCATGTTAAAATGCCCAACTTTACAGCAAAAAAAAACATGTTTCTACCCCTGGCTCCATACATTTTATAATCGATATAGTTAGATTCCACCTTCATGATTATGGATCTGTGAGTGAATTGTTTTCTAACGCGACCCTTTTATTTATATTAGGTCTTAAAGTTTGTGCATAGATTAGGGCGTGGTCACATTGAGTGACGGCTCTGTCAAGTGCCTGCCACTGTTAGCTTCTTGTCTCTCTGCTAGCTGCTCCGTGAAGCTAGCTACAGGGACTCTGCCTGCTCAGCTCATCCAGGAAACAAAACTTGTAGCCGGCCGTGGTTGTTTGTTCTTCATGCTTATATATCGGACTATTGTGACTCGCTCTGCGGTTAAAACAGACGGTGCATGAATGCGGTTTTGCGGTAAGTGAAATTCGAGTGCTTTATTTATGTGTTAATGATTTTAATCGGCTACGTAATGAATGGTAAGGCTTGGGTTAGTTAGTGGCTAGTGGTAGCTACATCGGTGCTAACGATTGTAATCGTAGCCTCCAAGTTAAAATCATAGACTGTATATATATAAAGGTTAAAACTAAATAGACAAGTGTTAAGTGGGATAATACTGTTGAACAAACGGCTTCCGTTTGAGTTTGATAAAATAAGGTTACATCCTTGTAACTTAGACATATTTTATTATATAGGTAGAACTGTATGCATCTAAGGTTAATTTAAATTGGCTATGCTCAAGTATGTAGACAAGCTAATGTCGAAGTAGTGTATGTGAAATCAACCTCACAATAAGATGTGTGTATATTACAATTATTAATGTCATATTTCAAGATGATTACTTAGATATTACAATATGGTTGGTTGAGCTGCAGTTCATTATTGAGCTTACACGTTAATGTCACAGTCATCTGAAGAACGAACCCAAACCTTGTTGTTTTTATTAATTGCATTACCAAATGGGTATCAAATAAACAGTAAGCCTTGGTAACACAATTTCCAAAGTTACAGTAAAATAAAAAGGACCCTGACTCGGACAATACACAATCCAACATGTTCAACAGAAGAGAATCAGTGATATTGTTTGTACACATGGTACTTTACATATATATCTGTTTGTTTAAGGTGTCCAGGTGATGCAGACAGGCTGGACCAGAGAGTGAGAGACAGAACTGGACTCCTCACAGCAGTGAACTTCAGCACAGGTACAAAGACTCTTTTTTCATACTGTACAAAGAATCAAGAAAGATATTGGTTTAAATGAATGAAGTATTGACTTGAATACACTGATATACATTCCATTAAACAATACTAAATACTAGATCACCTACACATCAGTTAAGTTGAGGGTTTTTTTCCATGCAAAAAGTTACATTTAGATATTTAGCAATATGACTTTGTCAGCTTTCTAATTTAATGTATTGAAGGCAAAGATATTTAACACATAGTGAGAACTGCTACTATTTATCTCTCAATATTGTCTGTAAAAACGTGGTAAAAGTGATTCTTTCAGTGAGACAACAGAGCAAGCTTCTATAGCTGCACTACGTTTTGATAACAGTTAAATATTATTTTGATAATAACATATATTTCAATGTTGATGAACTTCATACTGTTCATTCATAATCTGATTGTCTTTGTAGCTCACTGTTGAAATAAAATAAAAACATTACAATTACAAAATAATTATATCTACAGCCCCTAAACACACAAACACACTGCTTTCATAAATAACACACTTGTTCTGCAATAATATGTTTTATGTTTCCTGTCATTTTTGTTAGGAAAGGACATGCCTGACAGACAGGACATTTTCTCCTTCTCTGAGGGTCAAGAAGAACATCCAAGAGGAACATTAAAAGCTTGATGTTATGAGATTATAAGACCAGTACAGGACATTCACTAAGAAACTACTTTTATTGTAAAAACAGTCAGCTGATCGAATGCAGCTATTTCCACATCTACACTCCATCAGCTGATTATTTCTATTTGCCTCACTTTATGAGCTTCACAACATGTACCTTGTTTTGCAACGTCACAAATAAATGGGGCCAATCTTCAGTCAGATGTGAATGTGTAATCTAACATTTTCAGTAAGAATAATGGACAAAAGGAGTGCAAATACATATACAATTTATTGAAATGTGAACCAAAAGCACATATGGACAGAAGGTGTAAACCTATTAAATATATAAGTAAACACATTTTGTCAAATAAAGTGACCGACTAGGCCTGTGCAGTTGGTATCAGCTGTGCCCAGCATGGGCTCCTCCATCAGGCCTGGTCCTCCTCGCAGAGGAAAGACCCTCAGTCCTCCTCGCAGAGGAAAGACCCTCAGTCCTCTCCAAACCAACAGACAGGACGTCCATCACACAGAGGTTTCTCCCTGAAGTCTCTGCAGCTCTCTGGACACCAGACTGTCTCAATCCGTCCACACTGAATATGAGAGGGGGAAAATGAAAATAATAAATGCTTTAGACAATAAGAAACATAAAGTTGACTGTTGAGTTGCTCAGTTTTTTTAGATTGTCAATACTATTACTGTATAACTAATATCTCAGGTTAAGAGGCACATTCAAATAAAGATTGGTCTTTAAATACATTTTGTCTTTTGAATTGTTTGTCTAAAGTCAAGGATCTATAACTGGTACTTAGTTTTAATGATACAGTCTGGTTATTATGCTGTTTGGAGGAGGCCTCACAGGTAAGAGCACTAACTAGCTACCATCACATGTACCTTAGCTTGACTTAAATGTATTAAACGTGTAATTAAGTGATATCAAAATATAAATAACTAATGTCATGCAAACATATTAATATTTGCTTGATTCCAGTGTTGAATTTAGCACAATTGCATACAAACGTTAAGGGGTTTTAAGATTCTGAAGTATTATGCTAAAAGCTCAATAACTTAGATTATTATTTATAGTTTCATGTCCGCTTACCTTAGAAACGTAAAATGCGACGGCAGCGTGCAGATGGGGAGCATGTTAGCTTAGCTTGGTAGCTTTAGCTAGCTCTGGAACTTTCAGCTCGGTGGCAGGGGGTCCCGCCTCGGCTCCGCCTCTTTGCCCTTATTTGGAGCGGGCTGGAACAGGCGGGAGTTGAACTCTGACGTCACTGTCGAGCCGTTAGTGGCCGACTCCGCCTACTAAGGGCTTCACGGCAACTCTGCAGAATCCTATGGGTGACGTCACGGACCCTACGTCCATTTATATATACAGTCTATGGTTTTTACATTATAAATTCCATTTGATTTCTAACAGTTAAAAGCACACACATAAACATTTTCAGAAAACTCTAGTGGACACATTGAAGCATTACACATATCATATTTTCTATAAGGAGTACAAAGGTACTATTCAATGGTTTAGTAATTCATCTTTGATAACTTAATAATTCCATCCAAGTATTTAAGAAATATGCTGTTAACAGATTCCAAGTCAAGAGCATTCTCAGTACCAGGCTCAACTGCAGATATTAAGGAAAGGATAAACATAAGATCAGTTGCTATAACAAAGCCCAGTGAAAGACAGAAGGCATGGAATCAAATAGAGGAACTGTGAAATCAGTGGCAAACGAGAGGATTGATTCCAGCAGATGATCAACCAGGACCAACGAAAGCCCATAGAAAAGCTGTAATTGAATATGAGAATGGAGAATACCCAAGAAAATGCAAGGATGAAAGCCGGACGACCCTCTTGGTATGGATCTGCAAAAAACGCTATGAACAAAGCTGAAACAAGAAAAACAAGAGTTACAAGTCTACTACTCCATCTAAAATAGTTTAGCTAGTTTAGGATTGACAAGCAGCATATATGTGGTTTAAGAAGCAGATCTACCAGTAAAGGAAGACAGTAGAAAAAGAGGCTGCAGTTATCCAAACTCCGAAGCTGTATCCAAGCCTGACCGAAGCGCCACCTCCCTACATGTCAGAGAACAACCCTTTTTCCCAACCTTCAATTCAAGCCCCAACTTTTGGTGTTCTGGGAGGAATATTGGATTTGGAGGGAATCCCCACAGCTAGAAGTGTCAAATAATTGGAGTATGAGGTGAGAATCCTAACCCGTAAATCCAACCAGCTGATTGAGGAAAACAAACGCAACAAAGAAATGAATGATTTGGCAGCATCCATGAGAGACTCCCAATTTCGACAAGTGGGTTTAGGAGCGTTAGAAACACCCATGTCATTCCAGTTACCCAGGAGGAACATGCCCATTAGAGATGCAGGACCACTGACAACTCATGCAAATCAAGCCGAGCCATCTTTTCTTGATCTCCAGCAAAAAGAAGACCAATAACTCAATAAAAGTACAGAAGAGTGACACATGGAAGAGAGACACAAGGAGGAACAAGAACTCATGAGAGAAATAGAAGAGAGACGCAAACAAGTGCATTAACACTGAATGTAGTATAAGAACGATTTCTGTGAAAGGAGGGAGTAAGAAATGTTCTAATACCAAGCTAATTGCTGCTATTTTTAAGAATGACATTGAAGGTTTAAACTAGAAGTTATGCACAATGAAAATACTTTTGTTTGATGATGAACCAATGTTTTTTCTGTATTTTTGACGAAGGTTATGCATTTTTCCATTTTTGATTGTATATTTTTTTATATGAATTATGTACTATGCAATGTTCAGATGAAGAACACATTGATTTCAGTATTATTTTACATACCTTGAAAGGTATGTAAGGAGGGATTGTAAGAAATTAAAATCAATATGATACTTGAATATTGAATGGATCTACCTTTTATTTTGAAAAGCTTTATTTTGAAGGACAACCTTGTTGTTTACATGATGTCACTTCCAGTTTTACATGATGTCACTTCCGGCCACACGTAACCTATGTTTTCAGCTTTTTAGAATGTATCAAATAAAAAGTCATGAATGAGAATATGAGGAGAAAAGGCATGTGGGGTTATACAACAAACACACAAAGTCTAAATCCTCTATTTTTGCGATATTAATCACAGAGGAACAAAGGGGAGGAATACCCGCCCATCGTCGAACATATACACACGCAGCACGGAGACTCGGCTTCTCTTCTTCTAGTCTAGTTTCCACCTAGTTTTACAATTTGTACCTAGTTTACCACCTACAGTAGTTGTTGAAAAGTTATTGAAATAAACATTTCAATGTGATTCAATGAGTGAGTCCGTAGTTTAGACATTGCGACAGAAATGTCAATGTGAAGGACTCACTAGCCGACTAGCTAACTATCGCTAAAAACCCTCAAAGAAACTTGGCGGCAAAGATATTAGCATTCCCAAAGTTGAATGAGTTTGGTGAAATTGTATGCACAATACAGACATAGTTAACATAGTTGAGACAGTTACTGTCAATCTGCTACACAAGCAAAATATATAATTAAATACCATGTGCTATGGAACGTATAGTTGATTACATTAGCTTAGTTGCTCGGAAGTAATGCTGCTGCTAACTTCAAAAATAAACATAATACAAAAGTAGTTATACAGTTTGTCTGACGATGATAGGATCAGACAATGCATTAACTGGCAGGAAAAACAATGCACATGCTGACGTATATAAATAACACAAATAAACCTGGCTGTGCTACCAAATATATTAACTAGCAAAGTTTGGTGACACAGGAAGTGGATACGTAACGGAAATATGTTCATTCTCACAACACAAGGTGGTGCTACCACAGCTTAACAATAGAACATACAGTATATGATAAATTAACTATGAGGGCCAGAACAGTCAATACCAACTCGGTAATATCCACAACAGCGAGAAACTATCCATCCTCTTATTTTAATGTCCACTGTGTTTGTTTTGGCTATTACTGAAAGACAACATTAGCAAACGCATTTCTTTGTGTTCGTCCCTAGACAGAAGAACAACAGTTGCCAACACAAGTTGACACTGTTATATAAATAGTTGCTCAAACATTACCTTTAATTAAAATAACTAATTAATAAACTCTGACTGGAGCAGATGCGCACATAAACACAATCGCAGTCACTTAAAACCAGAGCTAGGTCAACGACGCAGCAATTAGCGATTTCACACACCATCACCTTAATTAGAGTGGAGAATAGGGACACAAAAAAGTGAACACACACATTGATGCCCTCACAATGACGCAGAACAAAACATTAGTATCTGTTTTATATGACCAAAGATGATAAAATTATGTTGGGAAAACTGGGTGGAATAAAAAGAGAGCACAACAAAACATGGGAAACAGGAATGGAGGGAGGGGGGTGAGCTGTGAGCTATAATAAAGGTGCCCACACCAGGCACAGGAAGTCACAAACCTACACGGTAATGAGGGTCTGTGTTAATTGAGGGTAGTAATTAATCAGTCCTGCTGCTAAATAATCCATTTCAAGCCTCTGTGTCATTCTGTCATAATATAGGCTTTACAGTCACCCACCCACACCCTTCACACACACTGCAGAGAAACACAAAAGCGAATAAATGTTGAGTCGCAATGACACATCTTTTCATAATTAAATAAAGAAGAAGCTATTAGTCCCCAACACACAACTTAGTGGACACTCTGCATTTTGTCAGAAACAACTTTTAAATTGTAGCAACTCTTGGAATTAGCAAGTCTTCATCTATTCTTTAATTTCTTACAAAACTAACTCTCTGTATGAATGGCTGATGTAGATTTGAACACAATGTATCTCTCACTAATGTCGGCTTTTAATATTCAGGGTGAAGACAACCACACTATGGTAGTCTACAACTTTAAGAGACTTGCAGCCTATAGGAATCCACCTTTCATGCACACATTGAATTTGCGCCAAAAAGCGGAAACGTGGAAAAATAAGGATAAGCAAATAAATTAAGCGTGTAACGTCCATTCGAGCTCCGAAATAACGAAATAAAAACATGTTATTTTAATAATGTTAAAACATCTTGTTTCGCACCTCTTCTTCTGCAATTATATCATGGTTCTCCGAAAAATTGCCGCCACCTACTGCTTATCTAGATATCTTGATATTTTAAAAAAAAATTGGTAGAATTGGGTATACAATTGAATGTTAACCTGGCTTGACAGCAGAAGTAGTACTGTAATATGTTGTGATGTTTAAAGATTTTCTCTTTTTCTTCCCAACGGATCACATTGTCGAGGTCATTCATCCAATGGATATCATCGATTTAACCGTGGCTATAGAGTGGTGCAGTGACGCATCCTAAAACCCGGAAGTAAGCTGCGCATGGGTTCCCTCCAGTTCCCTCGACAAAAAAGCAATGCAATTTCTCCATAGGATTTAGGAAAATAGCTTGAAATAAGGTCTGTGTTTGACACACATTTACAGTAAGAGACGGATCACGTTTTGTTCAGTCTCCACAAGTCTACCCTACTTTTATAATTTTCTAATCGTAAATCTAATCGCCAGAAGCAAAATGCTAACGTTATGCTATAAACGAACTACAGCAAGGTTGCACGACTTCAACGTCACGCCAACTTAAGATCGATATTCAAAAATACAGATTCTAAATTGTTCAAGTTGAAGCGTTTGTTTGAACAGTTTGCAGGAGGCAGGAACTTGCTTTCAAGCAGAACAGGAGTAAACAAACTTAGCGGGAGTGTTTACGTGTTTGGTGTAATGACGTACAACGGCCTCGACAACTTCTGTAGTCCTATTCAGCCACTTGTTAACAACCATCGTTTTTCAGACACGTCAACTCTTCAGAAATCACCAGTGGGGTCACTGCTGATGTATTTCATGTTGTAGAACAAAACGTGATCCGTCTCTTAAATGTGTCTCAAACACAGACCTTATTTTGAGCTATTTTCCAAATTCCTATGGAGAAATTGCATTGCTTTTTTGTCGAGGGAACCGGAAGTGGTAAAATGCTAACTTACGTCCGGGTTTTAGGATGCGTCACTGCACCACTTTATTGAAACTCAAAATAACTGCATCTGTTTTTTATTTTGTACTTTTTTCAGATCGAGCACACACAATAAAATACAGTGTACAGAGAGTATGTAAAACATTGTTCTCCATAATAAAAATAGATGTACATACTGTAGGTCTCAGTTGTCTGTCAGGAATGTGACAATGTTAACAAGTATACATTTACTGTATAAAACCTTATAAAAGTCAGAATATTAAATTGATTACTAAAATAGAGATTCATCTCTATTTTGTATCATTTTTAAGCAAAAAAACCCCAACAAGGTTGACTTATACTGCACTTTTTATTGAAGGTATTGTTTTTACCTCTAGCCCTCTCTTAGAACTTTACATTGTGCTTTTTTCCCTCAAATTCCTGATATTGAGTTGGATTATGAAGGATTCTCCAACACTATCAGTCTAACATCATCTCAGAATCATTGAGAGCATGCTGACAAAAATAAGTATTTCACTATTTGAGGCTGTCAACTATTGTTAGAAATGGACTAGAAAGTTTGATTCGATAGATGTCAAGACTTTGAAGAACGAGAAATCTTCATGGAGACAGATGTTACAGAAAGCAGATGGGGAAACTTCTTGAAATACTTTGAAAGTGTCACTGTGCTGTACTGTACCATGTGCAATATCCCATCACAGCGGGGGACATCTCGGCACAAAACTGTTGTCAACGCTGGTGCATTATATAACAGATAATGGAAATCCTTTAAATAAACAAAAAGTCATTGTAAGACAACGTGCGTCAGAGCAACCCTGTCTCCTAAAAATAACGTTCCCACAGAACTAAACTGCATTCTCAATTACGTTTAGCTAGAAACGTATTTTCTCCCACGTTACGTTCGTTATGAACGTATCTCAAATACTTTTATTTTCTACATATCTTGGAGAAACATATTTTCTCCCACGTTACGTTTCTTATGAACGTATCTTCAATATGTTTATTTTCTACATATCTTTGCCATTTATTGTCTTGCTTATAATAATGATAATAGTCATTTATAAATATCATTTTAGAGCACACATTTTAAATCAGTAGGCGAGGCTGTAATTTCGCCAGCTGTTACTCTCATGAGCGAGGCAGAAAATAATAGTTTTAACATGCCAAAAAGCTGCTGTGTTGTTTATTGCACCTCAAACATTGAAACAAATCCAGAGATACGTGTTTCTGTACTTCCTCTAAGAAGAAAGGACAGTAACAGAAGATCTCTGTGACGCCAGATGTGGTGTTGTTAATGCGATATGATATCCAGTTTAGGATGGCCGAAGACACTACACTACCCATAATCCCCAGCTATCGTTTGGGACTACAGTCCCGTTGACAAACCCTGTGATTAATCTTCAAGCTCTGGGATTGGATGTTGGAGTGGCAGTGCGCCAAGGTTACGCCGAGCGTCAAGCTCTTTGAAATGGAACGAAACCACGGCAGACTATTCAAAACTGGACTCGAACGCCCCCCGAGAAATACACATGCTGGCTATTGTGTTTCGCAACATGTTCTCTATGGCACGTCTCTACTGGGAATTGTAGTTTTAAAAGACGTTTTCGTTTTCCCCAAAATTAGAAGTTGACAGTATTAAACTGTGTACAGCCCTGGAGGTTTAGGCGATAGGAAACAAATTGGTGTGTACACATTTAAAACATGTAATTACTACATGGGTGAAAATCGCTTGTATCCATAATGGGCAGCATTAATATATACCCACACGACAGCTCATTGTTACTTTGTAATTATACTCCACTACAATTCAGAGGTTAACCTGGTATTTTTACTCCACTACATTTAGTTTAGTTACTTTGCAGATTCTGATTAATGATGTAAAATATAAACAACCCTTAAAGCAGACTTTAGTTACACCTGAGTAAAATTCAGGGAAAGGTGATTGTCAAGTGCCAACAATCAGGAGAGATATTTGATAGTTGGTGCTTGAGAAGACTAAACATTTATCTGCAGATCTCTATAAAGTATATCCATTACTCGTTATTGTCTACTAATAGTGAATTAAAAACTGTATAATGGCTATTTTGCACATGCCTTTCAAGATTTTAAGATTTTCTAAGGTTTATTGACATATCATATACACAACTACGGTGTAGTTATGCAATGAATGAAAAACTTGGGTCGCAGCTGAGGTTCCTCAACAGTGCATTACAAGACATCTATCAATATATGTTAAACTGTCAAATTCTGCACATTTCTTATACTATCTATATAATATCAGTTAAAATAAGTGCTTCAACATAGTTTTAGACGTTAAGTACTTTCTCAGGCTTAATATTTATCTGTAGATAGATACCCCCAAAGCTTTTTTCTTATTTGAAAGAAGACCTTAACCTAAAGTATTCTTTAATGTGTTAATAAAGGTTAATTAGTTTGTCTGTTTTGCACCTCCTCATATTAATATCTTTGTAGGCTACATCCAGCACTAAACTGTTTTATTGTAGAGATCACTACAGTATCTTCTTGGTTTTTTATATTCTATATTTCTATCATTGACCTTCTACTTTCCCCCTATGAAGATATGTAGGCCTACTCTTAATATTGTTTTCATCAAATAACATTATTCAACAAAAATAACATTATTCAACAAAAATAATTCAATAACGTGCTTTAACCACTAGGCGGTGCACACAAGGTACACACAGCATACTAATAATAACTTTGAATTATTAGTGTAGGACACTTATGTATGTATAACATCTGAAGATGTGTAGTTTTATTCATGTTTTTACATAATTTTACAGGATATTGCTATACTATTTCTCATGTTTTACTTCTACACATTAATATCTGATTTGTAAAACATCACAGACAGAAAGGCATATCCGTCATTTAATGGTATGCTATTGAAATTGTGATTCCATAGATGTGTCTCCCATCACCCAAATCCCCTGACTATTCTCTCAACTCAGTATTTACATTCTTATATTCAAAGAAAATCAGGTTCTTGGGTAATCTGTTCAGTGGGTTTGTGGTGTGTTTCGCTCGAAATGTCCCTTATAGGCCTACGTCTGTTTCCGGTGACTTTATTTACGGCTAAAAAGCCCAAGATTATAGAATTTAAACGAATAAATAAAAACAAGGATAATTGTGTGTTATTGTTGAGTAAATAACAGTGTGTTATTTAGAAAAGAATAACAAATTAGAAGGAAAAGATTTTTAAAAATACAGATTTCAGTATTTTGAGGCTCTAAGCCCCATTTATTTTCCTCACAGACGGGAAAAAAAGTCTGACATTATACGATTTAAAATAAAAACAAATAAATCAAAAGATAAAACACTGGCATGTAATTTACGTTACAATAAATAGAATGGTTTTGAATAATAGATGAGAGTAAAATCTAAGTCACTTTACAGCCCCGCCCACTTTTGGGGAAACCAACGCTGTCATTTGAATGGCGATCAAGCCTGAAGCCACAGAGCTCTTCTGTTACTGTCCTTTCTTCTTAGAGGAAATACAGAAACAAGTAACTCTGGATTTGTTTTAATGTTTGAGGTGCAATAAACAACACAGCAGCTTTTTGGCATGTTAAAACTATTATTTTCTGCCTCGCTCATGAGAGCAACAGCTGGCAAAATTACAGCCTCGCCTACTGATTTCAAATGTGTGCTCTAAAATGATATTTATAAATGACTATTATCATTATTATAAGCAAGACAATAAATGGAAATGATATGTAGAAAATAAACATATTTAAGATACGTTCATAAGAAACGTAACATGAGAGAAAATATGTTTCTATAAGATATGTAGAAAAAAACGTATGAACGTATCTCAAATACATTCATAACGAACGTAACGTGGGAGAAAATACGTTTCTTGCTAAACGTAATTGAGAATGCAGTTTAGTTCTGTGGGAACGTAATTTTTGGGAGACAGGGTTGGTCAGAGCTGGTTACATTCTGCCTTTGCTTGGGACAGGTTGGGTTGCTCTGCAGCGTTATGCTAAAGACCTACAATATAATTTAATTGGCTACCAATGTGACAAAAATAACAACCTGAAACTGTCTCAGTCAGAACAGAAATTCCCAGAGAACATCCTGTGAGACTCTCTAATGATTCAGTTTGCTCTTTGTCAAAGTTTTCAAAAACTTTCCCATGACAATGTAATAATGTCACAATTCATTTAAAGCCAGAACATTCAGTACACTTTCAGAAATGCAGAGAGAAGGGGCTGCTACAAGGGCACTTCTAGTGTAGAGGCAATTATAATGATTGTTTTCCTTTAGCTTAATAGATGTATCACTTAATGCAAGGTAATGAAATAGAGTGGACTTTGACACTGAATAACAAATCCTAGTAACAGGGTTCGTTTTAGCAAAGCTCCCCAATCTGCTACAGCAGGACCTTAATATATTTGCTACATATGCTTCAGGCTTTAAACACAGTTTTGCATTACTTTCATGATTATTTTTCTCCAAATGAAACCACAAATACCTATTTCAAGTTAAAGCACTAATCAATATGTTTTAAGTAACACCGGGCAGAAGTGTAGAGTTGTTTGTTAGAGTGCATGTGCATAGTTAAGTTGTGTGTTGTTTTTTTAAGATAGGGCTAGGGTTAGTATGTCAATTACGACTCTACAGCCAAAATAAGCCAAATATAGGAGTCAGTTGTCTATAACTTGATTATTCTTTAAATGAATGTAGGTGTGTTGCACAGATTGAAGTGTTGGGTTAGCATGTTCGTTACTTTCTTTCCCTCATCAAATTCGGGATTCCCCCCCCAAAATGTACCATGTAAAACGAGGCAGAGGAGGGCCGCAGCATTATCGGCTGGAGGAGAAAGGAGGACGGATTTTTTTACATGTGCACAAGATGACAGAAATGTGAATAGTTTTTGGCAGTTAGAACCCATAGTGATATTATATATCTTAAGGTGGAAATGCAGACTTAAGTAGAATAGGAAAACCCCAAATGAAAATCAAAGGAGGAAGGATTGAGACGGGAAGAACAAACCACTACAGATGGCTAGTGATCTAGTGATTCTAGAGATATAAAAAAGGATAAGACATAAAAATGCATAACTGAAAACCCTAATAGAATACATGAAGCACATATTAAATGAGGTTGCCAATGCAGTCACATTGACCATGATGCAATGAATGAGGTCCCAATAGGCCTGAATTGACTAGTTCAGTCAGACAACTCACGTGTTTCAACTTTCTTCATATGTTTATTATAAGCAGCATATCGTTTGAGTTTGGCGTCTAGGCTCGGGCCTCATCACTCCACAGATTTACAAAGAACATTGAGTGATGATTAGATAACTATTCTCCGAGCCTACAGGTGGAAGCTGGGGTGGAGCGGGGGTGGTGGTGGGGCAGGCGAGCAGCAGCAACATGAAACACAGCAGCAGGAACATGAACACAGCAATAGCAAGTGAACACAGCAGTGGCAGCAGCAGCAGCATAGCGAGGCAGAGGCAGGAAGACCTGGCAGCTTGAATAGAGCGGCATGTTTAGGATAATGTGTTTGGTTGGTTGTAAGAGGGACGAGGTGCGTCACGTGTTAATGTATCATTGGTGCTCGAGTTGACTGCCTGAACTAGCTCGCAGGCTTTGCCCCATATATAAGGAAAATTAGACTTATGAATCCCTGTAAAAATGATGTGTCCTTAATACCAGAGTCAAATCAGGTCGTAAAGCTGAAGTAGAACATAGGTCAGAAAACATACATTTCTCAGATTAAAAAAATAATAATTTCAATACACTCCTCAAGGCTCCATCTTGGGGCCTCTTCTCTTTAACATCTACATGCTACCACTGGCTCAGATAATGAAGAACAACCAAATAAGTTACCATAGCTATGCAGATGACACACACATTTACGTGACAATTTCACCAGGAGACTATGCTCCAATTCAAACACTGAGTAAGTGCATTGAACAAATCAATGACTGGATGTGTCAGGACTTTCTCCAATTAAACAAAGATAAAACTGAGGTAATGGTTTTTGGAGCCAAGTCAGAACGTATAAAAGTTAGCACTGAGCTTTAGTCTGCAATGTTCAAAACAACAGATAAAGCCAGAAATCTAGGTGTAGTCATGGACTCTGACCTGAGTTTCAACAGTCACATTAAAACTGTTACTAAATCAGCCTACTATCACCTAAAGAATATATCTAGGATTAAAAGACTGATGTCACAGCAGGATTTGGAAAAACTTGTCCATGCTTTTATCTTCAGTAGACTCGACTACTGCAATGGTGTCTTCACAGGTCTCACTAAAAAATCTATTAGAAAGCTGCAGCTGATTCAGAACGCCGCTGCTCGAGTCCTCACTAACACTAAGAAAGTGGATCACATTACTCCTGTTCTGAAGTCTTTACACTGGCTTCCTGTGTGTCAAAGAATAGATTTCAAAATACTGCTGCTGGTTTATAAAGCACTGAATGGTTTAGGGCCAAAATACATTTCTGACCTCCTGCTAAATTATGAACCATCCAGATCTCTCAGGTCTTCAGGGACTGGTCAGCTTTCTGTCCCCAGAGTCAGAACTAAACATGGTAAAGCAGCGTTCAGTTATTATGCTCCAAATATCTGGAACAAACTCCCAGAAACCTGCAGGTCCGCTACAACTCTGACCACTTTTAAATCCAGGCTGAAGACTTTTCTTTTTGTCGCTGCTTTTAATTGAACTATTCATATCTTAGACTGCACTGTAACTTTTATCCATGTACTTTTTTTCTTTTAATGTTTAATTGACTGCCATGTATTTTTTTCTTTTAATGTTTATTTTATTAGCTTTTCTTTTTAATGACTGATTTTAAATGCCATTTTCTTAATCTCTTTCATTTTTTGTAAAGCACTTTGAATTGCCTTGTGTTGAAAAGTGCTATATAAATAAACTTGCCTTGCCTTGCCTTGCCTTACACTAATTTATTTTTTCATGATATTTTCAATATAGTATTCTATGACTTTTTTCATATTTTTCCGCATAAAACACTATTAATGTTCTATTACTTTTGACATACTATACTCAGATTTTTACATAATTTGACAACCAATAACCTATAATATATATATTTTTTCCAAACTAGACAATGACTTTGCTACAGAAGAGGATTAGGGCCACATGATTTTTTTTTTTGGAGGACTTGGAAAAATGTATGTTTTTTTTTTTTCCTGAGAAAAAAGTCAGAATATAATAATCATGTGGCCCTTACGGTGGCCGTGAAGTGCAAGACACCACAGCATTTCACAAAACACAACAGCATTTCACAAAACGCAACAGCATTTCACAAAACACCACAGCATTTCAGAAAACACCACAGCATTTCACAAAACACAACAGCATTTCACAAAACTCCACAGCATTTCACAAAACACTACAGCATTTCACAAAACACAACAGCATTTCAGAAAACACAACAGCATTTCAGAAAACACCACAGCATTTCACAAAACACTACAGCATTTCACAAAACTCCACAGCATTTCACAAAACACCACAGCATTTCACAAAACTCCACAGCATTTCACAAAACACCACAGCATTTCACAAAACTCAAAAGCATTTCACAAAACACCACAGCATTTCACAAAACACTACAGCATTTCACAAAACACTACAGCATTTCACAAAACTCCACAGCATTTCACAAAACACTACAGCATTTCACAAAACTCCACAGCATTTCACAAAACACCACAGCATTTCACAAAACACCACAGCATTTCACAAAACACTACAGCATTTCACAAAACACCACAGCATTTCACAAAACACTACAGCATTTCACAAAACACCAAAGCATTTCACAAAACACTACAGCATTTCACAAAACACTACAGCATTTCACAAAACTCCACAGCATTTCACAAAACACTACAGCATTTCACAAAACACAACAGCATTTCAGAAAACACTACAGCATTTCACAAAACACAACAGCATTTCACAAAACTCCACAGCATTTCACAAAACTCCACAGCATTTCACAAAACTCCACAGCATTTCACAAAACACTACAGCATTTCACAAAACACAACAGCATTTCACAAAACTCCACAGCATTTCACAAAACACCACAGCATTTCACAAAACACTACAGCATTTCACAAAACTCCACAGCATTTCACAAAACACTACAGCATTTCACAAAACACTACAGCATTTCACAAAACTCCACAGCATTTCACAAAACACTACAGCATTTCACAAAACACTACAGCATTTCACAAAACACAACAGCATTTCACAAAACTCCACAGCATTTCACAAAACACCACAGCATTTCACAAAACACTACAGCAT
Source organism: Gymnodraco acuticeps (assembly GCF_902827175.1). Classification (NCBI taxonomy): domain Eukaryota; kingdom Metazoa; phylum Chordata; class Actinopteri; order Perciformes; family Bathydraconidae; genus Gymnodraco; species Gymnodraco acuticeps. The sequence goes on along the minus strand of NW_022989937.1, from coordinate 1,662,984 downwards.
TTCACAAAACACCACAGCATTTCACAAAACACTACAGCATTTCACAAAACACTACAGCATTTCACAAAACTCCACAGCATTTCACAAAACACTACAGCATTTCACAAAACTCCACAGCATTTCACAAAACACCACAGCATTTCACAAAACACCACAGCATTTCACAAAACACTACAGCATTTCACAAAACACCACAGCATTTCACAAAACACTACAGCATTTCACAAAACACCAAAGCATTTCACAAAACACTACAGCATTTCACAAAACACTACAGCATTTCACAAAACTCCACAGCATTTCACAAAACACTACAGCATTTCACAAAACACAACAGCATTTCAGAAAACACTACAGCATTTCACAAAACACAACAGCATTTCACAAAACTCCACAGCATTTCACAAAACTCCACAGCATTTCACAAAACTCCACAGCATTTCACAAAACACTACAGCATTTCACAAAACACAACAGCATTTCACAAAACTCCACAGCATTTCACAAAACACCACAGCATTTCACAAAACTCCACAGCATTTCACAAAACACTACAGCATTTCACAAAACACTACAGCATTTCACAAAACACTACAGCATTTCACAAAACTCCACAGCATTTCACAAAACACTACAGCATTTCACAAAACACTACAGCATTTCACAAAACACTACAGCATTTCACAAAACACTACAGCATTTCACAAAACTCCACAGCATTTCACAAAACACTACAGCATTTCACAAAACACTACAGCATTTCACAAAACACTACAGCATTTCACAAAACTCCACCACAGCATTTCCACAAAACACTACAGCATTTCACAAAACACTACAGCATTTCACAAAACACTACAGCATTTCACAAAACAACTACAGCATTTCACAAAACTCCACAGCATTTCACAAAACACTACAGCATTTCACAAAACACTACAGCATTTCACAAAACACAACAGCTTTTCACAAAACACTACAGCATTTCACAAAACTCCACAGCATTTCACAAAACTCCACAGCATTTCACAAAACACTACAGCATTTCACAAAACTCAACAGCATTTCACAAAACACAACAGCATTTCACATTGGACGGAAAGGGTATTCCTTTAGGGAGAACACATCTTGTTTATGATTGGACAGAGCCAGCCAGAGAAGCACTGCTGTGATTGGTTGTTTTTGCTGCCAGTCAAGAAATGACGCTTCGTGATTGGTCAACGCCCGACAGCAATATGTCCCAACCGGTCCCAACACATCAGACGTTAGCACACACTCAGAGCTCACAGCTGAAATGTGAAATGCTGTTGTGTTTTGTGAAACGCTGTGGTGTCTTGCACTTCAGGGCCACCGTAGACCCTAATCCTCTTCCGTATTTTTCCATATATTCAACATACCATACTGTGACTTTTTTCATAATATTTTCAACATACTATATTATGGTTTTTAAATATTTTTCAACGTAGGAAACTATGACTTTTTGCGATAATAAAAAAAAATTGACACACTATATAATGACCCGTTTGAACATTCTTTACTGTGATTCTCATTATTTTAAATAGTGCAATTTGACTTTTTAATGTTTTTGACATATCATTTATGGTATCTTGACATAAGTTGTCAGCAAGTTTATCAAGTGCTTGATTATAGTAACAACCTGATGGCCTCAATCAAAGCTTTAAAAGGTCAAATGAATGTGCTCAAGGGGTTTCTCGACAAACTGCTTGATGTGTAAATCGGCACCTGTAAGGCAATAAAAACTTCATGAGGTGATAAAATGCAAAAGTCTTGTTTACAGCTTGTTCTCTTGCCCGAGAAGCACAAATAATCAATGAATGCTGCTTTGAAGATTTCATTACATGATCAAAACAGCGATACCACGGGAGAGGAAAATCAAGGATGTTGTGATGTACAGTGAAATGTGCTCTGATGTTTGTAACACTTTGCTTCCGCCGACAGAAGATGATATAATAAACATCCATGTAAATTGAAGCTCCGAATGTCAGAATCAGAATCAGGTAGGTTGAGACGTACGAGGAATTTGACTTGGTGAAATGTGATTGGATAAAAGAGAGCACCCATGATTAACTGATTAATGCAGCTGTTGAGTGAATGAATGTTTGTATCAGCATGGGTGTCATTCCCACTGGGGACAGGGGGGACATGTCCCCCCCACTTTTCAAAATCCCATTTGTGTCCCACCCACTTTTAAATGTGTTTATTATTATTTTTTACACAAGCGGTCATCTTCACGGAGTAGCGTCTGTGTGGCACGAGCGCATCTTGTGAGAGAGAGATAGAAAGAGAGAGAGACAGAGAGACATTGAGAGTTATGTTACGGGGGTTGTTGTTAGAGATTAGTAGCTGTTTCAACAATAAGGAGAGGGAGAGCTCTTTCCTGTCGGACTTTGAGAGGCTGTGGCCGTGTCTCAATTCAGGGGCTGCACCCTTCGGAGTACGCAGCCTACGCGGTCCACGGAGGACCCAGCCCAAGTAGACCGGATAGGCTGGACCTAGCGGCCTACGAAATGAGACGGTCTAGCCTACGGAGGGCTTCGTATTTACGTCACGTGATACGCGCTGTTCGGTTGCGCTGCTCCAGCAGCCTGCTAGCAAATTAGTTTACAAGCTAACTCAGCTGAAAAGGATCCAGAATCTTTACTTTTACATTTTACATTTTTTGGAGATCACCGTCGGCGATGAATTAAAGAGGACCATGGCCAGGTAAATACGATGAAGCTGTTCCTTTACCCCCCAGTAATGTTACATTAGTAAGTTAACAAGTAAATTATATATAGCTGATGTAATTTAATCACATTATTTCATATCTAAAATAAGTCTTAATTTGTCTGTACTAATTAAACATGTTTTTTAAATGAACAAAAGCATGTTGTAGCTATAGATTGATTCTTAACAATATTAGTGTTCTAATCTTAATAGCTGTGGTTATAACAGTTTATATTCTCCTTCTTCCCCTAAACCTGCCCAGATGATGTCCCACTGACCCCAGGTCCAGCAGCACCATGACCCCCCGCTCTGCTGAAATACACAATTAAGGCGAGACACCCCAGGTGAATAGGGTAATTTTTGTAACTTAAAGGTATCAGCTAGAAATTTCTCCAGTTAATTACTTACAATAAGGCAATTGTCTTTTGTATTACAAGTTTTCTGAAATAGCATGTTTAAATATGCAAATTATCCATTATCTCATAAAATATGCACATATTTTAACACATTTCAGGAATCGAAATCTGAACTTTGGATATAGCCAGATTCAAAATTCTTGTTTCATTTTGTAGTCATATTAGTATCTAAGGCTTTTACTTAAGGGATATTGGATATCTCTTTTTATCACTCCATAAATCAGAAAATACTGTCAACAGCCCTAAAATATCCATTTTCGCCATGTTTTTAGGTATACAATGTTGTATAATTCAGACTATGAATTATATATGAACAAACCCTTCTGTAAAAGCCTTCATAATATTGATAGGAATATAACTGGAAGGTTTGGTGTATGTACGTGCTACTGAAGTTGAAATTTCGAACTCAGAGTAGGAGAAAAAACTCATTTTGAGAAAACGACCTTTAAAGATTGCAGTGAGGCGCTAGCTAAACCCTCCTGTTCTTTGGATGACAGCTTGCTTATCTACGCACTCCGTGAAGGTATTTCATGTTCAGATTCATTTTTTTTTTTTATAACCTTGTTTCGTGCAAGTGACAATTATTGTCGTCTTCTCTGTGAACGTTTTTTTCGCCGTTCTTTTGGCATTTTGAGATTTCAATTTCTAGCTGAAAGCTAACCAGGAAGTGTTTTAGCACACCACGTGACGCATCTGAACGAATCACGTTGTCAGAAATTGACACCAGCCAATGAGATTTTGTTTCTTGGTTTAAGACCCCTTTGTGCTTTCACGATTGGTTGCTGATACAAAGGAAATGACCATATTTGGATCCGATGAGATTGTGCAGGAGAGACACAGCTTTCCAGCGATACCTCTGTTGACATGGTGCACACAGCGGTCGCGGTACTTTATGTTACGTTAGAATGCTAACTTTTGGTGAATTTAGGAGAAATCTACAGACGCAAATAGACAAACTATAGTAAAATAAACACTTAAATGTGTATTTTGTACGTTTTCCTTCCAAAAGCCTGAAAGAAAACATGTTCATGGAATCAAAATAGCACAAAATCTCAAAATTGACCAGTACTTGAAAAACGATGTTTTTGCCTGCCGTGTCTCGCCTTAAACATTTTCTATGATCTATTTTTTGTATTAATAACATTCAACTGAAGACAGTTTAATGGCCTAGAGATTTCCTATTATTCCACTGCTTATGTACACATGTTGTAAAAAATGGTTAAAACCTCAGTAAATGAAATAAACAATGTGTGTACAATTACTATTTTAATTTAATTTTGTATTTTCATCTGATCACAAAGTAGAGGTAAGAATATATCCATCCCTCTCTCTGCAGCTTCATGTCTTCTATTATTATAACTTTCATCATTGAGACAGAGGAAATCAATCATGTTATTTAACATCACCGGCAGTAAAACAAATATCAGCAAAAGTGTGTTTATGGAGTTGTTTATTTTTATTAGATGTGCAGCAAGTATATAGAAGCAGCTGTTTGGGGAATCAGACAGACTCAAGCTATAATCGTTAAATATCTATTAAAATAAAGGACACATACAAAATTAAACTCTGAAACTAAGACACAAGTCTGTAGGACGGCAGTAAGCAGAAGTCTGGGTGGAAGATGTTCCTGATCGCCGTTTTGCTTTCTCCAGCACCTCGGGGGGTCCAGGTGGATGCAGCTCCGTCCTGATGATCCGCTGGGGTTAGGGGTCGTTCTCCAGCACCTTGGGGGGTCCAGGTGGATGGCAGCTCTGTCCTGATGATCCGCTGTGCACTTTTCAGATTAGGGGTCCTTCTCCAGCAGATCAATTTCTCCAGAATTGTCCTAATTACAGAGAAAAACAAGAGTGGAATAAACCGAGTGCTGTCAAAGCACTGTGCGGGTTGAAGAGACGCTATTGCCGGCGTAATGTTGTCAGAAAACACACCTTGCCTGGTATAATAGCTCCGATTAATGCATTTCACCGTTGCAATGGGAAATACAGCGTTAATACGTGGGCGCGCGGCCCTCGTGAGAGTGGCCGCGGTGCGTTCAGGGACCCCCGCAGGAGAACGGTGGTTTACGTTTGTAAACTCTAGTTCTGGAGTGAGGTGTGTGTGTGGGAAAAATGCATTCAGTAAAGACTATTGCATTTATCCCAGAGTAAGAGTAATTTCTCTCCACAATTCCACTTTTCCCCATAATGTCCGTTTCAAAGAGACGGCATTGTGAGGGCGGGCCACGGTGCGTTCAAAGACCTTAGTAGAGAGGTGAGATGAAGGGAGAGGTGCCGGCACGGAGATCCCGTGCCCGCGGCGCCCTCCACCTCTTCGGCCCACCCCGTGGAACCGGCGTCGGCACTCACAGGGACGGGCTTTCCGTCTTTACGGATCTGGCTGGCGGGGGGAGAACATCTCTCCGCCCGGGACGAGGGGGCGAATCCCGCCTCCTCCCTGTATAATGCACAGATCACTACGTTTTCTAATAAAAATGAGGTTGATCTGTATCCAAATCTAAGTGTCTTTTGTTTCCACAAAGGCTACACTTAGGCCTACACACAATGTTAACCGTACAAATTCCCCATTCGCTGCCCCAGCTGTAGCTCCTGTAAAGGAGGTGGCTAGTGGGCATGCGCAGAGAGGGATGAACCGCAGGGAGTGCTATCTAAAGGAGAGCGCTATGCGGTTACAGGGACATTATGGCCGGCGTATTGCTGTCAGAGAACACACTACGCCTAGAGCAAAGACTCCAATGCAGTTTACCCGTAGTGGTAAAGGCTGCATTATGGCGGAGCCTGCACTCACACAAGAGTGCGTGGCGGTGCGTTCAGGGACCTTAGTAAAACACACTACGCCAATAAAGACTCCGATTAATGCTGTTTACCGTAGTGGTGAGAACAGCATTAGGGTGGAGCGCGTGCTCTTGTGTGCGTTCAGGGTCCTCAGTAAATAATCGGTCCTTTTTCTGTGTCAACCCTACATGGGCAAATCTTCCCTTCGCGGGGAGTTTTTGCGGCGGAACGGGTCACCAGAGAGTATCACAGCTTCATAGCTGCTGCCCCACAGCTGAGGGCCTGTCCATTAACACAATGTTCTGGGGAATGGAAACTCAGCTGTGTGCTAACAAGGTGGAGGGACAGGAGGACTGTACCACATGTCTATACACTGTACCACATGGACCACTGTCTTGTGGGTGTCCCACACTCACCTCTTTTTAATGGCATGCGAGAGGTAAATCTGTTCTCCCAGGAGGAATTGTGTTTCCTCTCAGCAGAGATTCAGGCTCTGGTGCAGAAACAGGCTGTGTCTGTTGTGCACCCTCAGCACAGAGAAAAGGGTCTTTATTCCATGTACTTCCTGGTTCTCAGGAGGACAGGGGAATTCAGACTGTAGAGTTATATTTGTATTTATTCATGTTAGCAAACTATGGATAAGCTTAAAATGGGAATAATTTGGGTAAAACTGTGAGCTGCATTTGGGGCCTGTTGACATGTGTTTTTGAGGACAAAGGAAGATGGGGGAAGGTGAGAGCATGTCCTGATTTGCATTCAACTTAGAACGAGCTACAGTGGTTGTGATGTTAAGAGAGGTCCCTTGGGTTTCTCTGGTGCTTATCAATAGTAGCAGTTAAGTGAATACTGTTCAAACAATACCTGTGTTTGTGTTTTATATTGATTTCTCTGTTTTATCCTTTCATAAATGTAAGGACTACAAATGGCTATAAACATTCTGGGCTGGTTGGAGTAAACAGGGTTTTATGGCTCTGTGGGGGAGGTGTAGGTATGCAGGCCTTGAGACCTTTTGTTGTAAAGTGAGCCTGTTTGGTTTCCTGCTGCGTTTCCTGCTGCGTTGCGTCTCCCAATGAGATGACCTGAAAAGATGACCAGCTGACCTAACACCAAACCCCTCCTTCTTACTCTGGTATATCTCCGGTGGATCCCTGGCGTTCGGCCTCTTCTTCACATGCTGCCCTCGGGTGAAAGTAGCTCTGCAGTATGCGGACCAGAGCAGGAGTAAGCCGGCATTACTCCTTAAGCATTGCAATATAACTGTAATATATCATGTTGTATCGTAATGATTGTATTGCATTGTCATATTGCCATTAAAGTAGATTATTGTTAACGGTTACTTTGTAGATATGGATTCCTTCCTGTATTATAACCAGCTTCATAGGAACGCGCGGAGATTTGAAAAGCGGACCAGTTATCCCTCAAAATCTCTAACAAAATGGTGACCCGACGTCTATAACGAAGCTGAGGAAGAATTCAGACGCTTTCAAACATCTCAGACAATCAGCAGGACTCTGCAACTTTGCAAATAAGGTAAGCAGACGATGAAAGTCGCCTGTCTGTAATTGGATACGCTAAAACTTTAGGATTGTCTGTAGGCGTTTCACAGTGTTTTTATAGTTTAAATGGAATATACAATGCATATTTTACTATGTTAGGAAAGTTATATACAAAACGTAAACGTTGATCGACAGGTAGACGAAAGTCCTGCGTGACGTAAAATAGAGCAGTTTGGCGCGGATCTGCAGGTGTTTATTCCTGAGTGGCGTAGAAATGGTGCAGTTTGTGTGAATGCGAGGTTTGAATCCTGCACGGCAAAACCTGAAAACTCGATATATCAGATCGAGTCGCCGTTTAAAACTGGGGTTAAATAACAGACCAATGCTAAAAGCTTAAAGCCAGAGGTCTGTTATATATTAAACCAAGGTAGAGCGTTTCACTTTGTCTGGAAACTTCTGCTGCTGCCATCTAGTGGCTGAAAGGGGGTATCACACCCTTGAAACTTCTGCTGCTGCCATCTAGTGGCTGAAAGGGGGTATCACACCCTTGAAACTTCTGCTGCTGCCATCTAGTGGCTGAAAGGGGGTATCACACCCTTGAAACTTCTGCTGCTGCCATCTAGTGGCTGAAAGGGGGTATCACACCCTTGAAACTTATGCGAGCTTAGAGTTTAATCATTACATTGCTGGCCGGTATTGAAGACGGGAAGCACGTTCCCAGTATATTAATTATAACTGATTTTGGTAAACTGGTACAAAACAATAAGGGATTGAACATTTTTTACAACGACAGCACCAGGAGATGAGTAAACTCAAGAATCTGTAGAGTGTAAATACATTGTGCAAAACACATTTTACACTCGAACTGTTTGCAAATGTAGACAATATAAATAAATGTTCAGAAAGAAGACATAGGCCTACACTTGATTCAAAGTTCATTACTGTGATCCGATTGGTGTGCTCTGCAGGTTTACTATTGTTCGAAGTAACAGTGGGATTTAAAATGAGAGAAGATATGGAGATGTTCTTTCATAGTGTGTGGAATATGTGATGCTGAAAACATGTAAGTATTTCAGAGTTGTGTTGGGTAAATATGTAACAATGGATGAAACAATTTTTGGAGTGAGTTTTTGTAATATCATAAGTAGACATTAATTATGTTGTTTAGATGGCATTTAACAACTAAGACAGATAGTATGATTAGAAAGAGACAGAGTGGAAAGGGTTGGATTTATTTAACATCAGTGTGCTAGACTTCTTATAGGTAATGTGTACCGGGACCTGGACTCCCCCTCTGAGTTAGAAAGGCTTTGATCCCGACCCTCCAAGCAGACAAAAGACCTAACCCAACAGGAGACTCCTCCTTCTCCATCGTACAGACAGAGAACCAGAGCTGAACCAACAACAACAACAAGACTACATCAAGACTGCAGCCAGAACTATCTCCACCTGTGGCATCCAGAACCAAACCAGCATGCTGACAAAGAGGCAAACTCTCATCGGTCCCTCAAACAGGACATGAAGTTCCAAACTGCGCCGCGAGATTTGGCACAATAGACATGAGAGCAGAATCCGCCCTCCATAAAAACAGCAGAGAGACTGTAAAGGAGGAGTGCAACAACAGTGGCATGATGGGGCTGCAGATGTGACTGGGCCAATGGCTGCCTACAAAAGTTACAGCGGATGGATTCAACAGCTGATGGACTGAAGAGAAGACAGAATCAGAGGAGTTGGCATGGTCGATTAGAAGTGAGGAGGCCGGGGTCACGGCTTGAGAAAACCAGGGGAGGAGGAAAGGAGAACGGGAATGAGTGAGTTACACATAAACACACTTATTCACGAAACGCACATTTAAATAACTTGAATTAACTTCATAAATACAGAAAGACAGAAAGATTTATTAATCATTTGGTAAATTAAAAATAGCAGTAAAGAGGAAACTATTAAAGTAAAATGATAATCATCCTAAAACACACTGACAGAGTATAACCATATTCTTCAATATTTTCATCATGTTAACAATTCATTCTTTAAGACATTTTTATTCACGTGTGAATAAAGTAGTGATCTCATTGGTTACAATATTGATCACCATTAAAAGGATAGTTTTAGGAACCACTTTATAGGACAAATCTTTGTTTGTATTAATGGCTAGTGCCAAGCCACATATTAAATTCCAATCTAAAGTGTTGATTTCACCATTGTGGCATAGTTATTACCAGACTTCGGTTTTAAATCCTTGATAAAGGAGGGAGTAATTGTTGCATGTTCGGACACCCAAGGTTCCACACACTGCTAAAGAGTTTAACATCGTTTTTTAAGTAGACCAGAATTATAATGAGCTATGAAATGCAGAGCGACACAGATCCTAGTAATGTTTTGACTCAAGATAATAGTTATTGTACAAAAGTTTCTGAAATAGATCATTAGACATTTTAATTAGTAGTGGTACTCGAAGGAAGTGAGTTTTGTACCAAGTTTCAGGAAAAGTGGGAGGCGGAAGTCCCAATGACAAGTGAGAATCATCTTGAAAATGATAGTTGAAATCGTGACATATTTTTGTAGACAAAGGATACTGGCCTATGCTGAAATGTCAAAGTCTCTGCAGAGCACGACACATGGCCAAAAAAGACGGAGACCAACTGACCTTTGACCCTGACCGACAGTGTAACTTGACAAGGCACTGTGGATGACTGACTCTGGGGTGGACCTGACCAAACTTGACATGACAACCAGACAGTGTGAGTGTGAATGAATGCCGGCATGTGATCAGTGTAACTGCATGATTCTAAAACAATAACTAACCAAGCATGTTTTTGGACTAACATATTATTTTGGAGCTCCAAGGGAAACGAGAGGTTTCCTAAAAATTCCACAAAAAGGGGAAACCGCACATGTGATATTTTCCTATCACATGAGTTGGCGGTTTGCAAATGTAAAAGCTGAAGATTCTGTTTCTTTTAGGCCTGAAGGACGGAGAGGAACACTTCTTTTCACTGAAGTGTTCACTGTGGAAATAATGATAATAATGTTCGTTATGTCGCTAACCAATTACCTGACAGTTTTTGTTCCCCTCCCATTACAGGGTTTTGTTACACATGATTTCATGTGTAAAAGGGGGGAGTGAGTATAATGTATAAATGTCAACATGGCTGTAAAATTCACAATTTAAATTTTTCTTTTAAGGATTGACAGAAACCTTCCGCCCCAACCCAGATGTTCAAACTGAGCATTGAATGTAATTAACCTGCTCCATATCTGGGGATAAGATACTGTTTGATGAATGTTGAGATGTTTCTAAATATTGATTTGAATTATAACAGGTAACAAAGAAGCAGTGGCCAAGGGGCTACTGTGAAACCGAAGAAGTTGACCTGTGATAATGAAACAATTTTGTAATATTTTAACAGACATTAGAGTAACTGAGGTTTGAAATGTAGAAAGAACATATTACAGTTAAAGCTAAAACATAGGAGTGTATTGAGACAGAATTTAATTTAGACAACATCATGTAACTAGCCTGGTAAAGAAGTAAGAGCCATATACTTTATTATTTAGGTCATTATAGGGATATACATTTCATCTAAATTTATAATAGAAAGACATTTGATGACAGTTTGTTGGAATTCTGTATTCATTTTTTCAGCGTGATAATATCTAAGCACTGACAGGTAGAAGCAGTATCACCAGGAAATCATTCACTTTGTTAGCATCGTGATTTTGGTTGTTTTTGAATCCATAACATTAGTGTGTTTCTTTACCAGAAACATTAGCAGTTCATATTATATTTGGATTTTAAATAGGATTTCATTTAAAAATAAACACGGATGCTTGTCAGAAATTCAGAGCTATTGAAATATGTTATTTAGTTTACCTAAAGATGTTGAGGTTCTTATTTAGTTGGCACAGTCCAAGTATTAAGATTCTGAAGCTGCACTGGCAGATAGGAGGGCTACAATTAATTTGGAAAACCTGTTCACAGACGGCTGTTGTTTCAAGACACCCCACCAACAGGCTCCAAGTGGGTCAAAACAGCTGAGCGTAGGCTTGAGGGAGTTGTATCAGATTTCTCCACACAGGTCGCTGGCGCCAAAAGGGGGACCCGAGAAGCACGAGGACAAAGTGGCTCAACCCCAGGCTCTCCGACCCCGACCGAGTGACCCAGCGGACCTCTTATGCCGTCTGCCTGGGAGAAAAGGGGGACAGCTCGTACCACGGGAGCCAGTGTGCGGCGGGGAAACCACCTACTAGGACCAGGGGACGACATCAGGACGGACGTGGCCCTGGCAGACGTGAACTACTCGGAAGCAGCAGACTGGAGGAGCAGGACCCTGGAGACATCTCTACAGCATCGACCCGGAAGCCGCCATCAGCGGGCCGGAGGACGAGGAGGAGGAAGACATCTCTCTAGCAGGCAGCCCAGAAGCTGCCGTCAGCGGATTGGGAGACAAAGACACGGCAAGCCAGGACGGCACAGGGAACTTGTCGAGGCAGCAGAGGAGTCTACTTCGCTCTGATCAGTTCTACCCGTGAAGGGCAAGCTGCATCTCCCCCTCCCTATTAGCTGTCCTTGTGGGCTATTCCTCCGGGGGGGGGGGGGCTGATGATTCTAGCACTCAGCTACCCCCTCATGGTTCCTTCACTGCCATGGAAAGTGGTGTTCGGTCTCCATGAAGGTTTCAAGTACTCTGAATACCAGCTTCGGATGGATTTACGGACACAGTAGAAAAGAATGACCGTGGGTATATTTCAAAATGCCTTGTCTAAGTTTATCTCTGGAGAAGGAGATAAAAAGGGGGATTTGTAGAGTTATATTTGTATTTATTCATGTTAGCAAACTATGGATAAGCTTAAAATGGGAATAATTTGGGTAAAACTGTGAGCTGCATTTGGGGCCTGTTGACATGTGTTTTTGAGGACAAAGGAAGATGGGGGAAGGTGAGAGCATGTCCTGATTTGCATTCAACTTAGAACGAGCTACAGTGGTTGTGATGTTAAGAGAGGTCCCTTGGGTTTCTCTGGTGCTTATCAATAGTAGCAGTTAAGTGAATACTGTTCAAACAATACCTGTGTTTGTGTTTTATATTGATTTCTCTGTTTTATCCTTTCATAAATGTAAGGACTACAAATGGCTATAAACATTCTGGGCTGGTTGGAGTAAACAGGGTTTTATGGCTCTGTGGGGGAGGTGTAGGTATGCAGGCCTTGAGACCTTTTGTTGTAAAGTGAGCCTGTTTGGTTTCCTGCTGCGTTTCCTGCTGCGTTGCGTCTCCCAATGAGATGACCTGAAAAGATGACCAGCTGACCTAACACCAAACCCCTCCTTCTTACTCTGGTATATCTCCGGTGGATCCCTGGCGTTCGGCCTCTTCTTCACATGCTGCCCTCGGGTGAAAGTAGCTCTGCAGTATGCGGACCAGAGCAGGAGTAAGCCGGCATTACTCCTTAAGCATTGCAATATAACTGTAATATATCATGTTGTATCGTAATGATTGTATTGCATTGTCATATTGCCATTAAAGTAGATTATTGTTAACGGTTACTTTGTAGATATGGATTCCTTCCTGTATTATAACCAGCTTCATAGGAACGCGCGGAGATTTGAAAAGCGGACCAGTTATCCCTCAAAATCTCTAACAAGACCTATTCTAGATCTCCGCGGCCTGAATCGCCACATTTCCTGCAGGAAATTCCGCATGTTAACTATGAAACAGTTACTGGGGCTTGTGCAGCCAGGCAATTGGTTCACCACCATCGACCTGAAAGACGCGTACTTTCATGTAGAAATTGCTCCAGAGTACAGAAAGTGTCTGCGTTTTGCCTTCCAGGGAATAGCCTACGAGAACAACAGGCTGCCGTTCGGCTATTCCCTATCCCCACGCACATTCAGCAAATGTTTGGCCACAGCGCTTCAACCGCTGCGCGCCCACGGCATGAGTTTTCTTTTACTAGACGACCTCATAGTCATGGCTGGGTCCCGGGAACAGGCAATGTTTTGCACAGCACAATTGATCACACACCTAACCAAATTAGGCTTTGCGATCAATTGAAAAGAGAGCACCCCCATACCTCACCAACAGGCATTGTAGTTGGGAGTAGTGCTCGATGCAGGCGTGCTACGCGCCACCCTGTCAGAGAGCAGACGTGCGTCCCTTCTCCGGGCGGTTCACAGGCTGCGACAGGGGGCGACAGTGACAGCTTTAACTGTCATGTAGACTCTGGGTCTCATGGCGGCTACTCACGTTGTGGTCCCGCTGGGGTTACTGCATATGCGCCGCCTGCAGAGGTGGTTCTCCAGCCTGCGTTTGGATCCCAAGAGGCACAAACAGCGGCTGATGACCATCCCCCCCCTCAGTGGAGGGCAACCTCCGGTTTTGGGGGTCCCCGGATCACCTCCGGAGGCGGTCTCCACTGGGACGGGTGACCTCCTACATCACAGTGTTCACGGACGCATCCAGAACAGAATGGGGAGGGACCTGCCTGAAGAGGGCTATAGGTGGGCGCTGGGCTCTAACAGAGTTTCTACACAGCAACCTCCTAGAGCTACGGGCGGTAGTGTTAGTCCTCCAGCATTTCATGCCCCTAATGCAAGGGAGACATGTATTGGTCAGGAGCGACAACAGCACCACAGTGGCCTATATCAACAGGCAGAGCGGAGTCCGCTCCGCCGCCTTGTTGACCACAGCGGAGAGGCTGTGGTTATGGGCTTCAGAGGTGGTGTTAGCCCTGAGAGCCCTCCATATCCCGGGACTGGAGAACAGGGGGGCCCACCTCATGTCGAGGGGCGGCCCCCTGCCAGGCGAATAGACGCTTCACCCGGGGGTGGTGAAGCAGATCTGGGCCCAGTTTGGGAGAGCGGAAGTGGATCTGTTCGCCAGCCGGCGCAACAACGTGGTTCTCCATGGCCCTGGGCGACGACCCGCCCTTGGGGGTGGACGCGTTTGCACACGAGCCATGACCAAGGAAGCTGCTATACGCCTTTCCACCGCTGCTTCTCATTCTCCCTCTCCTGGGGAGAGTGAGGCGAGAACATCTGTCAGTCATCCTAGTGGCTCCGGACCGAGTCGGGGGGCCGTGGTACTCAGAGATGACACAGATGAAGGTGGGCCAGCCCTGGGCGGTTCCCCAGTTCTGGGGGGCGATGTCTCAAGAGGCAGGTGCAATCGGGGCGTTACCCACTCTGGGCCGTCCTCTCCAGGCTTAGCTCCTGAGAGGGACAGGCTGAGACAGGGTGGATTGTCTGACAGTGTTATTCAGTCTATCCAGGCAGCTAGAGCTGGATCCACCACAGCCTGTTACAGGCCAAGGTGGCTAGGATTCCAGCGATGGTGTGAGGAGCGGAGAATAGAGCCCCTATCTTGTGAGTTAGGCTCTATTTTTTCCTTCTTACAGTTACTGGTGGACAGAGGACTAGCTCATTCTACTATAAAAGTGTATGCAGCAGCCATCTCGTCCTGCCATGAGGGATTTGGCGGCAGGTCAGCCTTTAGTCAACCACTGATGTCGCGGTTTTTACAGGGGGTCAGGAGGCTGCGCCCAGTAGTGCACGCCTCCACCCCACAGTGGGACCTGCCCCTAGTGCTCGAGGCTCTGGCCTCGGGGCCGTTTGAGCCTCTGGAGCTCTCCTCTCTGAAAGCATTGTCGTGGAAAACAGCTTTGCTTCTTGCCTTAACGTCAGCCAAAAGGATGTCCGAGTTAACTGCTCTGTCGGTGCACCCGAGCTGTTTACTGATTCGGGGTGACCGGAGCAGCGCAACACTCAGACCGAACCCCTCCTTTGTGCTCAAGAGCCTAAGGAGTGCGTTCAGGTCGAGGGCTATTCAGTTAGGGGGTTTTAGTCTTACCCCCCATGGTGGGGCCAGGGAAGCTAAACTGCACCTCCTCTGCCCGGTGCGTGCGCGAGCATGTTATGTGGAGCGCACGGCTGCCCTTAGACACACCGAACAGCTGTTCGTGTGTGTGGGGGGCGGTGTGATCGGGAAAGCTCTGTCCAAGAAATGCCTGGCAGGCTGGCTCTGCGAGTGCATTGCACATGCCTACGGACAGGCAGGGAGAGCCTGCCCTACGGGGGTTCGTGCGCACTCCACACGGGCTGTGGCTGCGTCGATAGCCTTATTCAACGGTGTGAGTGTGGAGGATATATGCACAGCGGCGTCTTGGTCGACGCCAGGCCCCTTCATAAGATTTTATCTCTTGGACATGTCGGGCTCTTTCTCCTCGTTTGTGCTTGCTGGGGCAACACAGGACTGGTAGGGGGGGGGGGGGGTTGTGGGTCAGTTGGCATCTGACCCCCTCCCCGGACATAATGCGCCTTCGCTGTTCTTGGGCCCTCTGAGGGTCCCGGGATGGGCGAGGGGCGCGCTGGGCCCTTACAGGGCTGGAGGGCTGCTCTCCTCCTGCCGAGAGGAGAGCCCTCCACACTTTAGTCCACACACTCTGCACGGGGTCAGTGTTTGAGTGTGGGGCATGGGCTCTGGCGCTCTCCCTGTTATCCTTAGGGATTCAGGGAAGCAGGCGTGTAGTAAGCCCATTCGGGGCCGAGGGGGCTCTCCCCATCCGTCTGTGGGCGGGGGGGGGTCCCCCGGCACTGTTTTTTGAGCACACTTTCTGCGAGGTAAGCGCAGCAGGGTGTGCTCTGTCAGCCACAGCCCAGATTTCTCCTCGGTTATAACCGGGTTAAAGGAGAATGTGGGGCAGCAGCTGCTGACCATAAAAGCCGGTCAGGGGCAGTAGGGTGGAATGTTGTTGTTGGACAACAGTGCGCGTATACATCGCGGCTCCACCCACTGTACCCATAGAGTCCAGTAGAGGGCGGAGCCTGTGAGAGATATAACGTTGGGTTGCGTATTGTAACCCTTGTTATATTAGCACAGGCGGAGCCCTCTACTCAGGGCACTGTCTGTCCTATTCCGCTCGCTGAAGAGAGGTGTAGGATGATAGTCAGGAGGCGAGGCCTCCTTTTATACGGTGTGATGCGCGCGCATTCAGGTAGGCTCGCCCAAGGCCGGCTACGTCTATAGAAGTCTCAGTGGGAGAATGCTTGCATAGAGGGTAGTACCCATAGAGTCCAGTAGAGGGCTCCGCCTGTGCTAAGGGTTACAATACGTAACCCAACGTTTCATAATAGCATTCTACATGAGGATGAAAAATTAAAGAAAATAAAACTAAGTTTAATACTTCAAAAGGAGTGACCCATCTGTACGTAGACTGGGCATCCCATATAACCTGGCTGAGCCAATATAAAATAATCAGCCAAATAACTTTTCAATACATTATTGATTAACATGTTTGAGGTCCTTAGGTTGGCAGTAAACATAAAGCTCTCCCAGGTTAGGCCAAAGGGTGCATTATATGCACACATGAACTGTATCAACTCAAATGGGAATTTTCCTTCACATTGAATCAGCAATCAGAAATTGTGCAAATCAAATCAACTTTAAATCAGTCTTTGAGCTGCTTGAGTTGAAAAAGCAAACAGAAAACCTGCACAGAACACTGCACTGAATCATTCAAGGTAAGGCTAAACAGCATACGGCCTATTAGGGAGTGTCTTTCAGTCCCTTCAGTTTGTCCGTTAGCTGTCTCTCTAAAGTCTCCAGATGTCTTTCCTTTCCCTTAGCAGCTCTTCGAAGGCCATCGGACTTGGAGATGAAGCTTAGTTTTCCTTGTGACTCAGCTTTTTCTGCGTTATGATCAGCAGACTTCATGAGGACCTTATGTCTTCCTCCATTCTCTTGTTTGGCTTTTATCTGTGTTATCTCCTCCATCAGTCCTTTCCTCTTCTGTGTCTTCTTCTCATCTTGCTTTAGACATCTTTGGTCATCAAGACACATGTGATACTTCTGCCTGGCAGATGCTGCAGAGAGGAGCAGCTCTTTTGTGTAGGCTATGTTGAGCAGCCCTCCAACACTGTGCACATGGTGCATTATTCAAGTGTACTACTTCTACTCCACTACAGTTCAGAGGTAGATAGTGTACTTTTACTCCACTACAATTTAGAGGTAAATGGTGTACTTCTACTCCACTACATGTATTTAATCCCTTTAGTTACTTTACAGATGTGGATGATTGATGTGAAATATAATCAAGTGTTAAATCAGACTTTAGTTCCACCTGGAGTAAATTCACAAGCTACCCTGCAGTATACAAAGTCATTCAAACTAGCTGCACCTTTACCAGCTTTGAGAACACTTTCATGATCAATCCTTATAAAACATATCATATATATAATTCTGAAATGGACCAATCTGCACAACGACTACTTTTACTGTTGCTACTTTCACTATATTTTGATGAGAATACTTTTCTATTTTACTTACTACTATTTAACATTTTGAATGAGGGACTTATTCTTGTAACAGAGTATTCCTACAATCGGGTACTTCTACTTTTACTTAAGTACAATATATGAGTAGCTTACTCATGGGCGTAGGAAGCATTCTGAATGTGGGGGGGACATTTTTAAAGGGGGGGGGGGGGTGTGTGGGGTTCCTCCCCACGAAAAAAAAAATAGATTTCCTGTATTTTGGTGCATTTTAACAGGTGGTTTGATAATTTGATGTGGCTATACTAGCATGAGGAAAATGATGGGTACATTTTGTAATTTTATCCAGTAGTAAAGAAAGGAAACATATTTGATTATTAATTCAGAGCCGTCTTTGAATTAATAAAAAGCAGTTGAAATGCCCATTTGTTGTACATTTATATAGAACAATAAATATGTGTGAGTGCATTGAGAAATATTGTTGTGGAGTCATAAATCGCAAAATACATTTGTGAATCCTTCGGTGAGCATTTATTAATATTGAGACTGATCTGACTCCATACAGATTAAGTTCACCTAGGAATGGTATCATTGACTTAAATGTTGAAATAAATGTTGCTCTTCTGTCTATATTGGTCACATGATGCCCCTTGACTGAAATGTTTCCTGTTCAATATCCCCACTGATTTCCTTAACATTCTGGGATGAGAGTCCACATCACAATTTACTCTAAACTGTCATTTCCCTTTCATCACTTACCTCAGCAATGGACCTCTCTCCACTGTCCCTGTGTTCTGCCTCTGACTCACTCTCAAGCGCCTAGATGTCAAGAGAGGTGGTGAGGTGATCATTATTCATTGAGCAGTATACTCTTTCACATTGAATCATAACAAGTCATACTGAATGTAAATACAACTGACTCTAAAGTAAGTCCCAGTCTGTGACATTGGACATTTTGAAGACTCAAAGTCCCAAGCAGGTAGAATATTACCTAGTCTATGTAATGTGCACAGGAAATAAATAGTTAACTGAACACTGGGATGGAAATTGCCTATCAGTAAAACATAAACACACACAAAAAGCTTCTGAATGATAAGTATAATTAAAACATAATACACATTACCATTTTGAGAGAGAGTACTACGTTAAAGAACTCAGAAAATAATCTCTTATCGAACCGAGGCTCCAGTAAAACACACTGACTGCGTCTCTACGTGGACATCATGGTGTTTAAATGAGCATAGAGAGATCGGGTTATTCATGTTCCCTGTTTACATGATAAATACTAGTAACCTGGCATTTCGATGCCTTTTCTCATCTAAACTATTAAGTATTTAAATCTCTCTATCATGACATAAAGACGAAACTCCTCTCCAGAAGTGAGACGCTTTTGCCGCCGCCATCACTGTTAACTGATTAACTGCTACCAGCTGATGACTTACTTTCCTCTTCTTTGAAAAAAATGTTCTTATGTCCATGTTGTCTGGGGGAGAAAACATATCAAACCAAGAGATCGTCAGCTTTGATGTTCGCTGTATTAACCATTTCCTGAACATTTGGTGTGTGTGCCTTACCTCCGCTACCGGCATCGCTTCATACAACAGATCTAAGCTGTCCAACTATGGCAACACTCCTTGAACATGCTCGCGCTATGGGAGAATCTGCCTTGGTACAAAGTAGCAGTGAAAACATGGTACGGAGTTTCATTGATTTGGGCATTCTCTCAATAAGCAAGTGGAATGGATTTGACAGTGAAGCACTGACACAGCGCTCTGCAAAGTGCGGCGAGTGGATAGACCGATTCACGGACTTTCCACATGGTAAAAGTGGGGGGGTCTAAACTAATCATTTGAAAAGGTGGGGGGGACTTGTCCCACCCTCATATAATGGCTGTGAGCCTACTTATTCCACCTCTGGTAGCGTATTAGTCTGAATTGTAGCCACAAAATCACGCAGAGATGCATAAAAATAGACTCACAATGGTAAGAAGTGGAAAATAATATTTACAAATGTGTACAATGATTTGTAGGTAATGTTGATGTAACCGGTCTGGTTTGACGCCACATGTGATCTCTGCGTTGTGTTGTGTTGTGTGAATGCAAACGACTTATTTCTTGCCAACAAGGATTTATTCCCTGTGCAAAACAGAATATAATAATTAAAGCAGGAAATGGCTTCATCAGCTTTCTAACTTCACACTTCTCCTCAGTGGGGCCTGAAGCTAACTCAGGAAAGTATACAGAGTTCTAAATAATACAATTAACAGATATACATCTATCCATGGTGGCAAACCGGCTTTTCTTTGTAAACCAATATACACAAATATAACCATTAATTTACACTTACATAACAAACAATACAATTTAGTTACAAAACACGAAAAGAATACCCACATACCTGTGCAAAACAGAATATAATAATTAAAGCAGGAAATGGCTTCATCAGCTTTCTAACTTCACACCTTCAGTGGAAGAAAACACGCACATGTTAGGTTAGCATATAGCTAAACTTTAGAAAGCTCCCAAACACTGTTTGAAGCGCTGCACATTATATAAACTACAGTCACACACGGCAACATATAGATATTAACTGCAAATAGGTTTGGCTTGTGTGAAGTGTAACATTAAACAATCTATTAACATATAAAATACAACATTTATGACACCACTCGTCCCACTTACTTCTCCTCAGTGGGGCCTGAAGCTAACTGAGGAAAGCAGCATGTGCCGGTGCCAAGAGTACCAAAATAAAATGTACTTTTCAAAATAAAAGCATCTAAAAAATAAAGTGACAGTGACAAGTTTTACAAATAAAGTATGGACAAAAATGATTTTACTGAAATATAAACAAGTGAAGTTATACATTGGTTACATTGACTACTCAAGACACCTGTCTTATACATCTTCAAAGGAAGACTGTGTTTCTTCTACAATTACGTGGGATTAAAGGAACATGTAGTTTTACTTGTATAATACTACAAGACTTTATATAACAGCCTGTTTAATACAATTATCAACCATAGCGACGCAGTCAAATCCTCAGTTTATCATTTATAGCAACATACTAACAAGCTAATGTCTAATTACAACAGTGAGTGCTTCCTCCTCTGAACACCACAGGATGGTGACTGTAACCATCCTGTGATGTACTGACATAGGTACGCTCCTCTGAAATGATTGTCGCCTGCATAAGCAATTATCCCTCATTGAGTTCGCTATTCAGCTAGCTAACATTACTATCTTAAACAAACGTAACATGCAACGTTAGCCTAATCCAAAATGCTCTACTACGGCGTACCTTTCAAGTGGCTCGTCAGCGCAGACTCGCGCATCGTGAATAACTGAAAGTCTTTTTTGCACACTTTGTTTGCAGGAGGCTATTCGTGGGGTTGATCCACGTCTTAGTCATGGCTTGTATTTGTCTTCTGCTAGCCAACGCTCGTTGAAACGGCAACTTCCTGGCATACTGTCATCTATCACTCTCATTAGAATGCCCAGGTTACACGTAAAAAAAAAACACATAGCATAGCGCGGGAAGGACGGAGCGGAGCTGTTTTATGTAGAAGCGAAGCAATTAAGCGCTCTTCGACTTCTTTCTTTTCTTTTAATCTAAAAAGCGACAGCAATTTCTTGTAAAAGTAAAGCATTTACAATTTCAACAGGGTTCATACACTTTTTCACCAATGATTTTCAATGACTTTTCCATGACTTCTCAATGACCTTTACCTAATTTTCCATGACCAAAAAAAAAATTACCACTGAAAATGGTTTATTTTAACATGGAACAGGAACATAAGGTCTGCATATGAAACATGTAGTGCCTATCTACAACAAATCAAATAGTAGGCTTACTAGCTTCTACACGCTAAAGAAACTGTAGTCAGGGAAGCAAACTCAGGTATGAAAAAGGTGACAAGGATCCGAGCCCCCCCCCCCCCGACCCCACGGAATATCGGCTTTAAAATGAGGAATAACAGAGGATTTTAGCAGTCAGAACAACTAAAGCAGCAGTCAATAATAACAGAAACGCCAAAGAGTCACATCTAATAGAAATATATTAAAGCATTTATTTGAATTGTGTAGCAGTCAGTTTATAATTCTGGCAGCACTGTTGAGTATTTTGAAAATGTATTTTCATGCCTCTGTGCAAGGCTTAGTCTTTCTATCTGTATAGCCATTGGTGTAACTAAATTCATAAACTCAACAAGTACTATACGTGGGTACAATTTTAAGATACTTGTACTTTATTAAGTATTTCAATGTTTTGCTACTATGTTCTTCTACTCCTCTACAGTTCAGAGGTACATGGTGTACTTTTACTCCACTACATGTATTTAATCCCTTTAGTTACTTCACAGATGTGGATGAATGATGTGAAATATAATCAAGTGTTAAATCAGACTTTAGTTCCACCTGGAGTAAATCCACAAACTACCCTGCAGTATACTAAAGTCATTCAGACTAGCTGCACCTTTACCAGCTTTGAGAACACTTTCATGATCAATCATTATAAAACATATCATATATTATTCTGAAATGGACCAATCTGCACAATGACTACTTTTACTGTCGCTACTTTCACTATATTTTGATGATAATACTTTTCTACTTTTACTTGAGGAACATTTTGAATGCAGGACTTTTACTGAAACAGAGTATTCCTAAACTCTGGTACTTCTACTTTTACTGAAGTACAAGATCTGAGTACTTCTACTTTTACTCAAGTACAATATCTGAGTAATTTTACTTTTACTCAAGTACAAGATCTGAGTACTTTTATTAAGTACAAGAGCTGAGTACTTCTACTAAAGTACAAGATCTGAGTATTTCTACTTTTATTAAGAACAAGATCTGAGTAGCCTACTTCTACTAAAGTACAAGATCTGAGTACTTTTACTCTAGTACAATATATATACTTATACCACTTCTGTTTATAGCCTATGAAAAAAACGAAGGCTAAAGCTAACGTTAGCAGATGCTAGATAGCGACCATAGCATTGCGACAGAAAAACGTTTCAGTTCACATCACGCTCTGCCGCTCTGCTCTGAACACCTGAACGGCCCGTTCTAACAGCTGTTCACCAGCGGCTCAGTCTGTGCCACAGTGACTCCGCACAGTTAACGAACACACCGTAGATAATGTAGCTAACCCTCATCCCGGAGCAGCAGAGTTCAGCCGACAGGCAGGAAGACTCGAGCACACAGCTCACGCTTCATATATTAAAAAATAACACCATGCGTGTCATGATGGCCCATACTGTAACAGCTCGCGACCGCGGCGGTTAGATAAAATGTAAATTATATTTGACGCAACTTTAGTTACATTTCCATGACTTTTCCAAAACTTTGGGAAAAATATTGTTTTCCATAACTTTTCCAGGGCCTGGAATTTGCATTTTGAATTTCCATGACTTTTCCAGGTTTTCAATGACCGTACGAACCCTGTTTCAAGCACTTTGTCCCAAATCCAAGCACCATTCCCAAAATCCAAGCACTTTTCAAACCTTGAAAACACCACATTACATTTCAAGCATTTTCAAGGATTTCCAGCACTCGTACGAACCCTGCATTTTATAAATCCCACCGTACTTTAGGCTATACCGGTCTAAATATGTTCAATGTGGTCTATTTATGTAATATAAAGTATAACTTATCTATAACAGAGCCAAGATCTCTGTAAACTTCTGAATGTAATTAAAAACAAGTGTAAACAACAGTGCAGTACGTCCAGCTAGCTAGTTAGCGTCACATATTTATCCGTATTATTTAACGAAAATGTACGTTTTAATGCCTCTTGGGTTTGACGTGTGTAACGTTAGTTAATTTAAAGTAAGTTAAAACCCAATACTCACATTTATTAGTGATTCCTCCGCTTGCTGCTGATTTTAAATCCACTCTGCTGGGGAGACCGGAAGCCATTTCATTTGAAAAAAACTCACTCTTCCCTGCGCGCATTGCACCCTGGGATATGGTAGGCCGCGGAGTGTACATCAGATGTATCCTTCAAATTGGGGATAAGTAGGCTGCATTCGTGGGCCGCATTCGGAGTACACATGCTGCAGAGCAACTATTTCAAGAATACTACGTCATAGAGCAGGGGTGGGGAACCTTTTTCCTCTCAAGGGCCATTTCAATGTTTTCAACATCTTCCGAGGGCCGTACAAATTATTGACCTAGCTTAAAAATACTAAAATCACAGCCCACTCATTTCACCTTTCTTTCATGCTGTGCAAAGAAAAAGCAACCTCTTAATCCAGATATCTCACCATGACTCATGCATGCACGTGCACAGTTGTGGCATGACCACCAAAACAGAAAAATATGGACACAAGATGTGTGCAAATGTATTTAGACTCCTATCCATGTGAACATGATTTAAGTGGGGGTCCGGGGGGGGACCTAACCTCCTCTAGGGGGGTCCGGGGGGCATGCTCCCCCGGGAAGATTTGTTTTTTAAATGTTGAAGTTAAAAAACCCTGTGTAACCCTAACCCTAAAAGCATCAATCTGGTGAACTTTGAGAGAGATATATGGATACATCTCTCAACACCCAGATGAAACACAACTGAAAGCAGATTTTCTTTTTCTTTATGGGTATTTTACAAATCACTCTCCTTTCATCTGTATTCTTGTTTATTAATAACAACTTTTTTTTACTGTCATATAGTATTTTATACCTGCTTACTTTATTCTCTTATTTGTTTTATAACTATAATGATCATATAAAGATGTGCCTTTGCCTCACTGGTTGTAGACAAAGCTTCTTATATTCGTTAGCATAGCTAGCTAACCAGATGCTAATAACAACAAAGTTATTGACTGTATGATCAGTATGACAGATCGCCACTGGGCTTACAACTAAGACACAGCCACGCAAAAACTGCAGCATGTGTACGACTCCTTTGGGTACTGCAATGTTTGGAAGTGCCGGAGCGGAGCTGCGTTCTGGTGCTCTCCGTCAGAACTACACCCCTGTCAGACGAGACATATACCACGTGATGACACGTTAGGCTTGTGTTGTGTTCAAGGACCCTGACCTTGGCCAGGAAAAACAGGCACTCACTTGTTTAATTATTTTGCGGTCTAGATTTCTTTAATTTTTTTATTTTTTGCGTGTGTTTATAAATTACCTCGAGGGCCCAGGGTCGGCGTCATGGGGGGTCATTCGTGGGCCATGCCCCCCCAAATGAGTCCCTGTGCCCCCCCAACGCAGGGTGGGCAAGCCTTATTGCCGCTTTGCCGTTTTTTTTTTAAATTATATAAGTTAAAACGTTTCCACCAAAAGTTTTTTGTGTGAAATACATCAGAAATAAAGAATACACATTTGTATTCTTTATGTATTCTTTATATGAAACACAGCCTGAGGTGTGCTCACTGCTGCTCTCTGATTGGTGTGTTGCTTGACCAATGACCCCGACTTTTGTTTTGTTATCATTACGTGGCTGTGTGTTTAGATGAAAGTCCAGTGGCGATCTGTCCATCTGTTACACTGATTATACAGTAAAGCCATCGAAAATAATATGATATACAGTACAGTACAAGTACATGGGTCTCTGTGTTTCATTCAAGCTCGGCTCTCTGTGTGTGGCACGAGCGCATTTTGTCAGTGCGCGAGCGGTAACGTGGAATATTGTTGTTAGCATCTGGTTAGCTAGCTATGCTAACGGATATAAAGAGCTGTTTCTACACCAAGGTGGAGGAGAGTCCTCTCCTGTCAGACTGAGAGGATCTTATAACGTCAGCTCAGTGAGGTAAGGACTCTCTCAGTGTTTAGATAGTTCACTTTAGTGTAAGTTATCTCAGTGGGTCTCAAACGGTTTGGTGACCATTTATGTAAACAAGTATTTGCGAGGAATAGGCTACCTTTATATGATCATTATAGTTAGCCTATTAAAGAATAAGAGAATAAATGAAAAACGGGTATGAAATACTATAGGACAATAACACAAGAATACCATTTAAAAGGGGAGTGATTAGTAAAATATCCATAAAGAAAAAGTAAATCTGTTTACAGTTCTGTTTCATATGGATGTTGAGAGATGTATCCATAGATCTCTTCATTTTGCTCTCAAAGTGCACCAGATTGATGCTTTTAACTTTAATATTTAAAAAATAATCTTCCCGGGGGAGCATGCCTCCAGACCCTCCTAGAGGAGGTTAGGTCCACCCCCCACCTAAAACATGTTCACATGGATAGGATACTAAATACATTTGCACACTTTTCATATGGTGGCCTATGTCCATATGTTTCTGTTTTGGTGATCGTGCCACAACCATGCATGCACAGGTCATAGGTGCTCTATAAAATAGCACTACACCCCTGCAATGTGTGTGAGAGACAATAGCTTTACAGCATGTTTTTTTAAATTGAAGTTGCGTTGGTGTTTGTGTGTTGGTTGTTGACGGCAGTGTGTGCCCCCCCTTGGTAAATGATTTCCCCCCCATTTGATTTGTTCTAGAGCCGACCCTGCGAGGGCCACACCAAATGGTATCGCGGGCCGTATACGGCCCGGGGGCCGGAGGTTCCCCACCCCTGTCATAGAGTGACGCAAAATGCTGGGCCTTTAACATGCATTTAAATAGTCTTTCGGCGCCACTCGATGACGTAGTATACTTGAAATAGTTGCTCTGCAGCAGTTTTACTCGCGATTGAGAAACGGCCACGGCCTGAGAGGAGAGAGAGAGAGAGAGAGAGAGAGAGGAGAGAGAGAGAGAGGAGAGAGAGAGAGAGGAGAGAGAGAGCGAGAGCGAGAGAGAGAGAGAGAGGAGAGAGAGAGAGCGAGAGAGAGAGAGAGAGAGAGAGTATCAGAGAGGAGAGAGAGAGAGCGAGAGAGAGAGAGGAGAGAGAGAGGAAGGAGAGGAGCGAGATGAGAGAGAGAGATTGAAAGAGAGACTGAGAGAGTTACGGGGGTTGTTGTTGTTAGCATCTGGTGCTAGCTCGGAGCTAACGGAGATCAGAAGCTGCTTCAACAATAAGGAGAGGAAGAGTCCTCTCCTGTCGGACTGAGAGAGATAACGTCAGCTCAGGGAGGTAAAGGACTCTGAGAGATTAGGTTGTAAACTTTAGTCTAAGTTATCTCAGTGGGTCTCAAACGGTTTGGTCATCTATGTAAACAAATATTTCCATCTATGTAATATTAGTTGTATATAAAATAAGTTAAGAAATCCTTCCAATGTGTACAAAATAAAAAAACAGTTTGAAAGGGGAGTGATTAGTCAAATATGCATAAATAAAAAGAAAGAATGCATGTAAGATAAAGATAGGAGAGAGGAGTTTATCAATGATGTGTTATTGCTTGTGAGCATGTTCTAATTGTTTTTTAATTATTGAAATATATACAGTTCTGTTTCATATGAGTGTTGAGAGCTGTATCCATACATCTCTTAATGTTGCCCTCAAAGTGCACCAGATTGATGCATTCAAGCGTGTTCAATTTAAAGAAAAAAATCTGTGCATGCCCCTGTACCCCCCTAGAGGATGTGAGGTCATCACAAATAAAACAGGTTCACATGGATCGGATACTAGATAAGTGTACACACTCATTATATACACTACACATTTTTCTTGGATTTGTTAACACTATAGTCCCAAATATATTTGTAGAAAGGCAGGAAATGGAATTAAATTGAGAAAATGTTTCATCACGGAGGACCCCCTGTTTTGTGTTCCCCCCACTTCACAAACCAAAATTACACCCTTGTGTATCAGTCTTGTTGCAAAAAAAATCCTATATGGTACTTTCTGTCATCATTACAGTAGCTGTACAGTCACATGTAGAAAGATATTCACACATGTTTTGAATAAGTTGAACATCTACAACCCTGTTGGGTTTAAAATGATCAAAACAACTAATTATTTGACCTAAGAAGTCCCACAATCCAAGTTACTGGGTTGAAATGTTGTATTTCAAACTATTTTGAAGATCAATGTTAATGGCATCTGGCTACCAAATGAAGCTCAGCGCAAGTTCCTTCAGGAAAACTGGGTGTACATCCATTCACTCCACAGCTGTATATAATAGGCTCATTATGGGCGTTCTCTTTTAACCAATCACATTTCACCACAATTTCCAGCAGCCAATCATCGTGCTGCAGGGGGGGGGGGGGGGGGTTATCTAATCGCCAAAGACTATTAACATTTATATAATATGCCGTTTGTGTCAATAAATGTTCTTTAAGCAAAAAATGAGTCCCTCTGGATTGAAATACTGTCTACTTTGCAGATGGTAGCAATTTTGGGCTTTCACAAAGCTTAAACACATTTCTGTTAGGCACACTGGGCTAAAATTGTTCCTTTCAAGACACAGACTGAGAAATTACCTTTTGATTTCTAATTTTTCTTTGATTTCAATACCTTCAAACCTTTTCATTGTCATATCATTGTTGGAAATGAAACAATTATTATGAGATGCAGTATGGTCTGTGTAGAGCTGACATTTAGACGTTTTACTTGAATTTGTAACTCCCAAACACAGACACAAATATTTGGATATACCTGGGCCTATAAAGACCGGACAAGTCCAATTTATCCACTATCAACTATTAAGAAACAACACAAACATTAGATCACCAAATGCTGAAGAAATAAAGGAAACCAAAGTCAAGATAAATAGGAACCA
The DNA here is from genome assembly GCF_902827175.1 of Gymnodraco acuticeps. Lineage (NCBI taxonomy): Eukaryota > Metazoa > Chordata > Actinopteri > Perciformes > Bathydraconidae > Gymnodraco > Gymnodraco acuticeps. Next base: position 1,634,693 of record NW_022989937.1, on the reverse strand, counting down.
GCAGTATCTCAGTGACTAATTTTTCCCTTCCGTTTCGAAGACAGTACCCAAAAAAACTAATGATTTATGATTGATAAATAAAGACATTCAGAATTTTCGTTAATGGTGAATGTTATTTTGATGATTCAGATGATTTTGTCATTTAAAGTGATTAGAAGTTGAACAACTAGACTGTGCCTTGAGTACAAATCAACCTTTTTCAAAGCACTTTTTTAAAAGCAGGGTACTTTGGGGACCATCATTTTCTCTATTCTTACTTTCTTTTTTAAAATCTCTTTGAACTCATGTTCCTACAAAACCACACTCCTTTTGAGTTTAATTAGAACTGACTAAAATGATTCCCATCTCATAATGCTTTTAAAAGCCCTTAACAAACGCATGCATACAAAGCACGCAAACAGCTCTCAGACTGACGAATCATACATGCACTCTACATTCTACTGTCAACATCTTATAACTTTCTGAAGTTACATATTGTATGCAATACATTCAATATTTACATTCAATTTGCTCGAAACACGCATATCAGCACTTATCCTACCAAGCTGCAATACACTAATTAATTAATTAATGTACACACAATTAGTGTAACACATTGATCATAAAGCATAATGGAATTGGTTTAATTGGCAGAGAGAGATATTTGAAAGGTGTGTATTTGCACATACAGTTATATACATAGATGCAAAGGATGTTACGCTACACTACATAAGTTTCAAGTGACAAGGAGACACGTAGATGCAACTGGATTTTGTCAACACTGATATTCCCTTGCATGTCTGGTAATTGGTTCAGGCGTCTGCAAGAACATGTTTAAACAAAATAATGGGGACATGTAATGTGGGAGGCTTCCATGTACAGAATCAAACACACACACACAAATTATTCATGCACTTTCATATTGTGCAACCTGTGCGTGTCTTCTGTATGTGTGGAAATTGTACTTGTCGCTCTCAATCTCCTTTTCTAACTATAGCCGATCAATAATAAAGGAAGCACTCACTGCTTGGCACACACACACACACACGCTCTGTTGTGGTTTTCCCAGAATGACTTTTCCCCAATTTGCATCATCGTCTTTCTGACATCTCCGGGTTCTTTGTTTGAGGTCTTTCTTCTGATCTCTTTCTCTTCATCTGACTTGTACATTACTTTATTATGTATACACTCATTACACTTCTTGGGAAAATGGGTTTCCAGGGTAAAAATATCCATACTTCAGAGTTTTACAAACAGAGTGGTGCGGTGATGACATATTTTTGTAGGCCGGCCCAGAAGTTAGCATAGCAAGGGCTCACTTGACAAAAAGCAATGAAAATTTAAGTAAATACAACTTTATGATACTTACATGTTTTGTTCAGCAGGATCATCTCAACATGTTTACACCACTTTATGATTGTTGAAGCATAAATGCAATCACCAGTAAAAAGCTGACTTTAGGCTATAAAGGAACTACATCAAGGTCGAATGGCTGTGTATCACCACGTTAAGCCAAAGGCGGACTTGTGTCCGTTAGTAGTCTCATTTAGTCACTTGTTAGTAACCGCTGTTTTTATATAGAATCTTCTGACTGCAGTTTGTGTTTTCACTGACAAATGTTATGTTGTAGAACAAAATATAAAAATGTCCTAAGCTTGTGTTAACCTTACAGCCCATCTACACTACAGGCATCGAAAAATGCTTTCAACGCTTCGCCCATTCATTTGAATGGGGTGACGTAGAAGATTTTTAAACTTCGCCGAACTGCATTGTGGGGAGCATGGCATGGCTTTGCAAGCATCACGAGCATCTATCGGTATCAAAAATTGAACAATGTTCAACTCTGGGGGTTGATGCTTGGCATCGGCCAATCAAATCCCGCGTATGCAAATCTGACAGTAGAAGCGCTAGCCAATAAAACTGCGTGTATGCTGGGAGAGACTACGCAGGTCATTTCCTCATATTCAAAAAAATGGAGGGAAAATTCATTATAGCGGTAGTGAATCACCCGGTGCTGTATGATCAGTCTCTGTTCATCTATCGGGATACAAACCGGAGGAGCGAGGCATGGAGGGAGGTGGCAGAGACAGTGGATGAAACTGGTAGGTTTTCGCCTGTTTGGGGATTTTATATCCAGTTTACTTCGTTTTAACATTGCTATTGCTTTGTATGCCGGGGGCGGGCGGGAGATTCCTGATTGGTTGTTGGTCGCCTTGGGCGCGAGAAATCGCCAAGCCTCAGACACGCCCAGCTTCAAGATTTTGTTATGCCTGTAGTGTAGACGGGCCGTTATACCTTATTTTAGGAATCTAACCAAAAACACACCCAATAAATGTTGACTTCGAAACGATAACCGGAAGCAAAGTTATTTCTGGGTTTTTTGGACTCATTCCTGCACCACTCTATAAGGCAAAGGACCTACGTTTTTAAACTACTGCGGGGCATTGAATAAGCATAATTCCCATTATGGCTTGAGATGCCTGGTGCAAACTAGAGGCTCAATGTCTTACTTTGTCTTCCCTGTCTTCTCCTCCAAATATGCACTGACATTTGCAGCTTTCATATAAATCAGCTTTACATTTTTATATATCTTTGAATGCTTTGCATTAAATTCCTAATTTTGTAACACACTCCGTTCATCTTCTTTTTTCTCACCTATTTCCTTCCTTGAATTTCAATGTGTACTCACAATTTATTTTCCTGACACTCTCAAAGGTCTGCGAGTGGGATGGTTGTTAATCACTGCATATGATTAAGAGAATTACAAAATTGGAAAAAAAGATCTGAATGAATAATTGTGTTAGCCTGTTAAGCCCTGAGCCTGTTTTTCAGGTCTCAGGCTCGAAAATGACATTCCCAGAACAAATGACCATAATTATCTTCACTTCTAAAAGGGGTAAATTAATAATCTTTTTTCTCAAAGCAATGATAAACCTGTGAGTTGGATGTAAAAGAGTCAGAATCAATATAGATTTGTTTTATTTTAAAGTAAATTCAGATTGAACATAATAAAAAAATGTAAATTATTGTGTTCGTCCAAAAAAAAGTATTACTTATAGTGAAAACCACCCTTGAAAAGCTTTAGGAATTCAAACTATAACATATCATAAGTACCCTGTATCAAGATTGATGCAAAACAAGTTCAATTTGACCTTTTTAGAGAGATTTAGCACAAAAAAATACTTCTGGGGTCATTTGGGTGGATTTGACCTATCTCTGGCCCCGCTTGGTCGATTTTGATGATTGACATCTCCCTCTTAAGCCCCACGGACCCGGTTCCGGGGCCAACATTGTGTCATTTGCAGGAGACAACGTCTAAGGAACCTTAATATTTAATAAACTATGAATATTTTATATCCATATAACGGGAAAAAACTAATTTAACTGATCTTTTTCATTTTTTTGACGATTTCCCTTCGATTCTATTGGCTCTAACGGTCAGAAAGAGATGTCACATGTCAAAATCGAGCAAGGGGGGCTAGAGATAAGGAAAATCCACCCAAATGGCCCCAGAAGAGGGTTTTTTTTGCTAAATCTGTTTAAAAAGGTAAAATATCACTTGTTTTGCATCAATCTTGATACTTATTATATGTTTTAATTTGGATTCCTAAAGCTTTTAGTCTACTAACCCATCATCCAAGGTTAGTTTTCACTATAAGTACAAAATATGTTTTGGACGGACACTATCATTTACAGTTTTTTTCCATGTTCAATCTGAATTTTCTTTAAAATAAAAAACATCTATATTGATTCTGACTTTTCTACATCCAACTCACAGGTTTATCATTACTTTGAGAAACATTTTTATTAATTTAACCCTTTTAGAAAGGAAGATATGGTCATTTGTTCTGGGAATGTCATTTTCGAGCCTGAAACCTGAAAAACAGGCTTGGGGTTTAACAGGACCGTTAGAGCCAATGGAATTGAGGGGTCTACGGAGCATTTCCTGGCACGTCACCGGCAGTTACTGCCCCTACCTTTTGCAGCCCCGTGGCCTAGCAACCAGCAGCAGTCACAAGTGCCGGTAATAATTTCTGACATTAGGCAAAATATTTTCAAACTGTTTTTTTTGTGTTGCTGATTCAATTAATTTCTGACGCCGCAACAGGCGCACTATCTATTTCAGATTAATGGAAGACCATTTCCAGGTAATGATAATATCTATTATCATATGATAATAGATATTATATAAAATATATATGTACTGTGTTTTTAGCTAACAGTAATGTTGATATTAGCCTATAATACAATGATTATAGCTTGTGTATATAAACATGCCTATAGAGATATATGTATACACAAACACAGAATATATGTATGTACTGTATTTTTAGCTAACAGTAATGTTATTAGCATATAATACTGATTCAGGTTGAGTATAGCTTGAGTGTATATATATAGGCCTATATATATTTATTGATATATACACACACATAAATATATATATATACATATATATATAAACATGTCAATAGAGATATGTTTATACACATAAACACAGAAAGAAAATATGCTCTTCACTTATTTAACCCTTTTCTCTCAACCAGCTAAGGCCCCTGTACTGCAGGATCTACTTAAGCGTCCCTGTCAGTGTTAATTTTGGCAGCTGTTTTTGATTTAGTCTTAGTCTTTAGACGAAAATGGTTATTAGTTTTAGTCACATTTTAGTCATTTCTATCCTTCATAGTTTTAGTCTAGTTTTAGTCGACGAAAACTCAAAACGTTTTAGTCTAGTTTTAGTCTAAATGTTTTCTCTCTTTAAACCAATTCAGTTAGGCAAATACAGGTTTCTGACATTGGAATCAAGGTGACAGCATCAAGTGTTGAAATTCGTAAAGCAACATTTCATTCTCTTAACACTTTACTTGAGTAATATCCAGTGGCGGCCGGCCCATAGGGGCGCCACTGGATATTACTCAAGTAAAGTGTTAAGAGAATGAAATGTTGCTTTACGAATTTCAACACTTGATGCTGTCACCTTGATTCCAATGTCAGAAACCTGTATTTGCGGCCGGCGGGCGGCCGGCCCATAGGGGCGCCGCCCCACCTCTTCCCACATACAAAAAAAAAAAATGTAATTAAAAAAAAAATATTAAAATAAAAAAAAATATATATATTTTATATTTTTATTTTTAAAGGGATAGTGGAAATCCGCGAATTTTGGGTTTAACTTATGTATTTTTATTAAAAATAAGCATAATAAACAATTTTTTTTAATTTCATGCGCCTAGTTTCATTTTATTTTCAATTTTACTGCGCCCTCTCAATGAAACGAAATACTTCGGGAATCGTCGGGAATCTTCGGGTGATGACGAGAGCATAGGAAGACGGGCACAAACAATGGCGGACATTCAATAGCATTTGCATGTGAATAGCCGACCTTTATTATGGTGAATAGATGTGTTTTGTATGGCTGTAGTGCGACAGCAAATGCAGAGAATGGCGTATCGACGCATGCGTTTCCAAGAAAGCCAGCCATTCGTCGTCAGTGGGTGAAATGTTTGTGCAGTTAAGATAGTAATAAGGGCATTTCTACCGTGTGTTGTGTGTAAAAAAGCGTTAGCATTAGTTAGCATTGTTTCGCTCAATGCTAATTCAAAGGCTTGGTATTACTCTTGTGTTTTTTCTAGCTAACAATTGTTCTTATTGTCAGTTAGCGGAGTTTCTTACCTTTAAAAGGGTATGAAACATTAATAGTTTCATAAATGTTAAGAAGCCCTGAGACATGTGAGAGAAAAAAAACTGTGGGAGGGGTCCACTGGGGGGACCTTCGGGCTTAACTGGTTAACAATGATTCATATTTGTAAAGGCTACAGGTGATCTTAAGATGCGTGAGCTATGCTTAGGGACCTACCAGTCAAGATTATTTGTGCGTAGGGGTGCATCATCTGGCGCCTGGTCCTGGTCATCCTCGCCATTGCCCATGCCGTGAACCATCACCTCGGGCTCGGGCTCGAACAAATAAGGACGTAATGGTCCATCGTCTGGCTCAATATTGTCACCATCGTCGCTTACTGAACCGGATTCAGATTCAGTTCCTAAAACGACATTTTCGTAGGAAAGCCGAGAGGATGTTTCTGACTCGCTATCATCACTGGATACCTCGTACAATCCTTCTTCTTTGTCTGGTATATTTGCCCTTCCACGTTCATTCTGCATAGACGCCATGGTTTGTTATCGTATCGTCTTCCTAAGTTTTCGTCACTTCCGGTTTGGCTGAGTCGAACATTTCGTTTCTAAAAAACTTCGGGGAAGCTGCAATAAAGTGCTTCTAACATGCGTAAGGCAATTATTATATTTTTTTAATCAGGTGTGATTGTTTTGGTACGTAATTATGCTTGTATATAAGTTAAAACGAAACTATTTGAGGTTCCATTTCCACTATCCCTTTAATGAACAAGGTAAATATCAAACAATTGGTATCAGTAAAATGTATAATCTACAATACAATCTCGTTTAAAATTGTGTTACGATGTCTAAAGTTACTGATAAGTCACATGTTTCCTGCCTGGCCTTGCCCATGGCATTAGTTTATCATTACCGGGCGGAGCCCCCGAGACAAACAGCAGCAACCAGCATGTTGCAAAAGTCTCAATAGTAAACTGTGTCGCCGAAACATAATTTCAGCCAATCAACGCCGTCAAATATTTTGGTCACGAGGGCGCTGACGTTGGCGCCCACGTTGCTTACGTGCCTTGACGTGAGTTTTTTTGTAGACTCGTGACTCGTGAGTGACCAAGGTGACGCATTATTTAGAATGGTGTGCAGGTGGAGTCGCCGGACCTCGGTCCGCACCCAATTCCGTGCAAGAGCTACTCTCCAATCCTTTCGAAAGGAGAAGTTTGGGAGATAAATTGATACTTAAAGCCCTTGGACCCGACCAGCCCGATTTGTATATATCACAGCAAGCTCGTGAAAAAGACAAGACGTATCAACGAGGCTAGCTGGATGCAAACAGGTAAATGCTATATTTTGTTTCCCATGCTTGCTCTTCAAACAGCCGGGGACAGATACGATCTGTTCAGAAACTGGACAAAAGTTAAACAAGTACAAACCACAGACTGTCTGTGTCATGGCGAATACAGTCGCTGGTTTATTTATGTCTGTATAGGCCGTTGTTATGAGTGTGGCGTGAGCATATACAACGTTAGCTTAGCCTGGTCGACCCAAGCTCCATTTAGAAAGCACGCATTTTAAAAGGGTTTTTCGCCTGCCGTCTGTCTGCAGACTTGTCAAGCATTAATTCATGGTTTTTACTAACCGGTATCAGTATGTTGTTACTTCGGCATCATTTTGAAACGTGTATTACAATTTAATCCCGGTAAAATATGTTCATTTTGTTGTAGTTGTAGCTCCCGAGCCAGCGCGTCTTGTTTGAATGATGCGAGTAAACACAGCTGGCAGCCGCGGTGAAACTCGAGCGACTAGAGCGATAGGAGCGTTTAGAGCGAAGCGAATATTCGCATTGCGTCCAGTGTGAACGCAGCATAAAGCGAGCTCCGCGCTGCACTGGAAACGCGCCATTACATCACCAGAAGTCCTAATTTAAGGGGTCATTTCTCCCAAAAAAAAATGTGTTTACTCACTATATCAACAGCCCCACCAAAACTATTTTCCACCAGCCGCCACTGGTAATATCTAGGGATGGGTATCGTTAAGGTTTTCTACGGTACTACTAGTCTTATCGATACTGCTTATCAATCCGGTACTTTAACGGTATTCTTGTATTTACTTTTTGTTAACCGAATTAATTGCTTTATTTAAATATATATAATTATGTTAAAATATTGTACTGTACTTGAGTAAAAGGTTGAGGTACTTGTGTAAGGGAAACTTCTCTGTAGCTATGCAGTGGGAGTCACCGACTCAGGAAGGAGACACGGTAGGAGCAGTAGCTTTGATGTCAAACACTGATGATTTATTGGAGTTTCGGCAGGAGCATTCACATCACAAATCACAGCAGTCCCGGTGAGACTGCACGGGTGGGTTGCCACGTCAATTCTAAAGAACTCTACCTCAGACCCATGTATTTAACTTGTTCTGAGAGCATCATCAAACTGCTCAACACACTCTCACTCCCTAAGCGTCCAGGAACGACGTTTGGTCAGTGTCCGTGGTGTCCAGTTGTGACGCTCCTAGGCTCCTTCAGCGTCATAAAGGGACGCAAATAGCTTTCAACTGATTGCAATGTATTCCCATCTGCGGCGGGATTTGACACTCATGGAAGCACGGCATTCGTTTGTGTCGGCTGCCCTTAAAGGCAATGTGAGCGTCCATTCCCATTGGATAACGGAGAATTGTACACCCGGAAGTAAGTATTCCTCTTACTGTCGATTGATTTTACAGTGATATCTGCACTGCTCATCGACTAAAAAACACCAGATTATCCTTGTTAATTACACAACATTGATTGGTTTAAATTGTGTGCAATGCTTTTGTATTTTTCCCCTTCGATTCGGAGAAAAAAATATTTTTTCGGAGTAAAGGATGGCAGAAGATACTACACTACCCAGAATCCCCAGCTATCGTTTGGACTACACCATGTGCTCTGTTTGACAAACCCCGTATTTTTTCACCATTCATTCCAATGGCTGGCGTCTATGTCACGTGATCTTCACATTTCTCCCTGCAGAAAAAGAAAACATGGCCGAACTTCATTTTATTCTCGGTGGAAAATGCCTATTTTAAAGTTAGTTTGGCCATTAAAATGCGTTTTGATGTCATTTGATGCGAGAAATATGAGTTGTTATTTCAGATTATGTGTGCAGTGGATGTACATGATCTTTAGTTTGCTAGTTATTACGAAGATTACTTCAGGAAATTGCGACGTTTTCATTGTTACCAAGGTGGTTGCTAGGGACGCTGCTATCGATATTATTTCTGTTATGTTGTGTAACTGTTTAATGGTGTTATCTTTATTGCTACCCCCTTCCCCGTCAATGTATAGTGTTGGTCCACAGCGCAAACATATTAGTTTAACAAAATCCGCATCTAAAGATAGCCTACGTTATTTTCCCCTGTGCAATTCCAGTCTCACATCTCACAGCACATCGTAATTAATAAATACCGGAAACAGACCGAAAACATTTAATAAAAAAAAAAAAATAATACTTTATTCAGAGTGTGCTTGCTTTTCTCTTTGAAAGTCATCACATAACGGCATTGTAATACACGGTTCGGCTGCATTAAATATTACATATCTGCCGTAGTTCTGTATTTATAGAGCCCTGATGAGAAGACTTCTAGACAAACATGAGGAACTGAAAACGTGACGTGGATCATAAATATATCAGCCATTAAACAACATCTTACATTTATTTTCACACAATACGTCTCCTTGCAGTATCAACACTAATTCGGCTGACTTTTATATTTGATCCAATTGGTAGATAGGCTGTATTTACACCATAAAGGTGCACAGCTGATATAAAGGGACACCTAGTGGTTAAAGCATGTTATTGAATTTCATTATTTTTATTATTAGATATTAATAGGATCCTTAGAAAGTATATTCATTACTCGTTATTCTCTACTAATAGTTAATTAAAGACTGTATATAATGACTATTTTGCACATCCCTTTCAAGATTTCAAGATTTTCTAAGGTTTATTGACATATCATACAGGCCTACACAACTATGGTGTAGTTCTGCATTGAATGAAAAACTTGGGTCGCAGGTTCCTCAATAGTGCATTACAAGACATCTATCAATATTTGTGCATACCTCCAGCAATGTTAACTATGTTGAAGCACTTATTTTAACTGATATTATACATAATGTATTATACTCTTATAAGATGTATGTAGATATTTCATCTCCGGCCTTGTCAGGTCAATCAATAAATAAAGAACACAGAATTGTTAAATATAAAACACAGAATTTGTGTGATTATACTAAATGATTTACAAATAAACACCACTGCATATTTACAACTGTTACACATGCTGATGTAACGCAAATGTTCCAACTTGGGATCAATAAAGTATATCTTATCTTAAGCTGATCGATGGCTTCTGCCATATTTGCAAAATTTGCCTCTGAACCTTGACAAGTGCATGTTTCAGGCTTATCAATTAATGTAATATAATGTTATCAATTAACAACAGGGGTCACAAACATAAGACCAGCTGTTAAATAAAGCTCTTCTGACCTTAGCTGGCATGTTTGTATATATATTAATGCTGCCCATTATGGGCACAAGCAATTTTCACCCATTTATTAATTATATGTTTTAAATGTGAGTGTTTCCTATCCCCTAAACCTCCAGGGATGTACACAGTTTAATACTGGCAACTTCTTATTATGGGAAATACGAAAACGTCTTTTAAAACTACAACTCCCAGTAGAGACGTGCCATAGATAGAGAACATGTTGCGAAACAGAATAGCCAGCATGTGTAGTTCTGGGGACAGGGTGGGGGAGGGGGGGACGCGGTGGACCCGTTCAAATCCAGTTTTGGACAGTCTGCCGTGGTTCCATCCCATTTCAAGTGCTGTTCGAGAATCGGCGTAACCCTCGGAGCACACTCTCCAATCACAGAGCTTGAGGACTATCACGGGGTTTGTCAAACAGAGCACATGGTGTAGTCCAAACGATAGCTGGGGATTCTGGGTAGTGTAGTGTCTTCTGCAATCCTTTACTCCGAAAAAACATTTGTTTCTCCGAATCGAAGGGGAAAAATACAAAAGCATTGCACACAATTTAAACCAATCAATGTTGTGTAATTAACAAGGATAATCTGGTGTTTTTTAGTCGATGAGTAGTGCAGATATCACTGTAAAATCAATCGACAGTAAGAGGAATACTTACTTCCGGGTGTACAATTCTCCGTTATCCAATGGGAATGGACGCTCACATTGCCTTTAAGGGCAGCCGACACAAACGAATGCCGTGCTTCCATGAGCGTCAAATCCCGCCGCAGATGGGAATACATTGCAATCAGTTGAAACCTATTTGCGTCTCTTTATGACGCTGAAGGAGCCTAGGAGCGTCACAACTGGACGCCACGGACACTGACCAAACGTCGCTCCTGGACGCTTAGGGAGTGAGAGTGTGTTTAACTGCTGCATAACAAGATAAAATCATAACACCTCTATCAGCTGACGTCAACAGGTAGGAACATAGAATCATAACATCTCTATCAGCTGACGTCAACAGGTAGGAACATAGAATCATAACATCTCTATCAGCTGACGCCAACAGGCAGGAACAGGGAGACAGAACACTGAGAGCACAGCAGCCAAGGTTACGAGGTGCGTGCGCTCAGTCAGGACAGTTTGAAATGATAAACTGGGTCAAAGTTATGGGCCTTGGAAAATATTTCCACAACAACTTGTACTTTACTGGAGTATTTAAATGTTTTGCTACTGTGTACTACTCCACTACAGTTCAGAGGTAAATGGTGTACTTTGACTCCACTACATGTATTAATACCTTTAGTTACTTTACAGATGTGGATGAATAATGTGAAATATAATCAAGTGTTAAATCAGACTTTAGTTCCACCTGGAGTAAATCCACAAGCTACCCTGCAGTATACAAAGTCATTCAAACTAGCTGCACCTTTACCAGCTTTGAGAACACTTTCATGATCAATCATTATAAAACATATCATATATATTATTCTGAAATGGACCAATCTGCACAATGACTATTTTACTGTCGCTACTTTAACTATATTTTGATGATCATACTTTTACTTGAGGAACTCAAGTTCCTACACTATATGGTATTTTTTTACTTAACTACAAGATCTGATTACTTCTCCCACCTATGCACACCTGATGTGATAACGTTACTCGTAATTGGGGCTGGGGCAACAGAGCTACGAGTTAAGGCGGTCGAAAATTGTGCATTTCTCCGACTGAATATGACGCCTTTTGGCCGGCTGTTTGGACAGACTACTGTACTCGTCTCAACGCGCTAACGCGAAAACACTATTGGCAAACGATCTTTGTCCACATCGAGCCAGAGTGTCTCTATACTTCTGAACGCTCCGTCCCCGGCAGATCTCTGTGTGCCGCTGCAGCGTCTGTGAGGCCCCGCCCCCCGCACACAGAGAGACACAGGGAGACACAGGGAGATCGCTCTTCTGGAGTAAAGAGAGCGGAAATAATGATATTGCAAGTTAGAAACGTAAGATGCATTTTGACAGACAAGACGGACAATTGGGGGGAAATACCCTGCATTTTGAATGTCCGATAGTCCACCATTAACACCTTAGTCCCGTCTCGTCTCGTCAACGAAAACTAAATATACATTTCGTCAAAGTTTTCGTTATCAAGAATCTATTTTTAGCACGTCATCGTCTCGTCTTAGTCATGTAAAAAAGGTCGTTGACGAACGTTTTTCGTCATAGTTGTCGTTGAAATTAACACTGGTCCCTGTCCTGGACAGGTTTTTCAATGACCAGGACACACGCCCTGATTTCATGCTGAGCAGGGAGTCCCTGAACATGCTGCTGGACCTCCTGGGTCAGGACAGGAGACACGGCTGGGGGGCCACAATCGAGACCCTGGTGTTCCTGTTCTGGCTGGCAAGTGGGGCATCATGCAGGGTGGTCTCCAGAGTTTTTGGGATGCCTAGATCCACTGTACATCGGATTGTCCACAGAGTGACTGAGGAGGTGGTGGCAATTCACCACCAGGTCATCCACCTCCCCAGGACAGCAGAAGACCTGGAGGCTGTGTCTAGTGGGTTCACAGGGCTGGCCAGACACAGAGCCTTCAGAAAAGCTGCTGGAGCAATCGACGGCTGCCATGTCCGCATCGTGCCACATGACATGGCTTGGCCCAGTGACCATCATCGAGCGTGCCTTTGGGATGATGAAGACACGATTCAGGAGCATCTTCCTGCAAGCGCTGGAGGTGCACCACACCTTTGTTCCTCAAGTATAAGTAATCACTCATTAGGACATTTTAATAATACTGAAGAGTAGATCTGACATGAGTTATTTTTTGTTAGGAGGTAAACATATATATTTATATATTTCTGCCAATTTTAAACTTTCAGGTCATAACAGCATGTGCCGTCCTCCACAACATCTGCATTGGGGCCGGCAACATCATGGCCCCAGAAGAGGACATTGTGGAGGATGTAGCGGAGGATAAGGGGGAGAATGTGTTGGAGGCAGTCAGTGGTGCTCCTTGGCGGGACCAACTGTCTGCGGAGGTGTCTGACCTGGAGGAGGTTCCTGGTGACCACGATTATGTGTAAAGGTATGTAAAACAATTGAAGAGCTGTGATCAAATAACCTTGTGCAATATGTATTTACATATTTTGTTCTTATCTGCTGCTGAAAACATCTTAGTGACATGGCAGCCGTCAATTGCGTCCGCCCTGCAAACCCTAGCCCTAATGGACAATCCGATGTAAAGTGGAGAGAAGCATCCCCAACACTCTGGAGACCATCCCAAATGAAGCCCCACCCACCATTAGAGGACACCAGGGTCCTAATTGTGGCAGCCCATTCAGGTCCAGCAACACCACCTGGGACTCCCTACTCAGCCTGAATGTGTATATAGTTTAAATGTTGTTTTATTTGTATGTTGTTTTATTTGTATGTTGTTTCATAAAATAAATCATAAGTTTCATATTGCTCATTACTTATTTTTATTTATGTATCTGCTAATTTTTCTAGGAGATAAAAAAGCCTGTTATGGTTCTCCCTGCTCTCCTCTGCCTCCCTCTGCAGCTTCATGTCCTCTCTGATGAGGTCCATTAGCCCATCTTTTATTTTTATTTTAGGCCGTGATGGCCCTGCCTCAACCTGATCCTCGTCCTCCTCTTGGTCCCCCACTGCTGAACTTGGCACGCGTGTCCTCTGGAAAAGAGGATATTAGGACAGGCGGGCAGATGGAGGGTCTCTGTCCTAATATCTCATCCATTTGGACAAACCATGGCCAAGTTGCAGCAGTGGGTTTCCCACCGACTCCCTCTCCTGACCCTGGGTATTTGCAATCCTAAAAGTAGAGTAAAACAATCATGGCAGTACAACAACAAAAAACAGCAGATAAACAAATGTCAGCAAATGTGTTTATTAACTTGTAAAACTAACACACTTTATATCTTACACTCCCCTGCAGGCCCATAATCACAGATAGAATAGTAAAACATCTAGTATTATGAATAAAGCAATAACAATATCACAAGGATACACTTAGGAAGAAATCTTCCTTTTTTTTTAATGGAGACATCCCTACACAAATAAAACAAATAAATGTACCCATATAGTAGTTGTCTAATTAGAATGGACTGTATGAAATGAGGGATGATTAATAAAATAAGAACGATACAAACTGGATATTGTGCCTTATCTCCAAGCGATGCTCGCGGAGAATTTTGCCCCAGTGAAGAGGGATTCATTCTCCCCACGCATTTTTATAAATTGAGCAGTCTGCTCCTTGCTCCCTATCAAAACAAATTGTTGAAGTAAGATTTGTATAACAAAAGCAGTTAACTTTAACGTTAGCTTTATAATGAATCCCAACAATATGAAAACCAAACATGAAAAAACTCATTCGTCACCGTCGCCCATTGCATCCTAGGATATAGACTGCGGAGGATACGTCAGATGTTGTTAGCAAAGCATGTTTGTGCAGATCCGATAAGTATATCGAACGATTTATACCTAGAGTTCTGTGCTAAGTGCGTTAGCATTTTTTCGCTCAGGGCTCATTTAGACGCTTCTTGTGAGACTTGTGTTTTGTTTTGGTAAAAATGGTTCATATCGTCAGTTCAGTTTCTTCCCGTTAAGTGAGTATGACACATTCATAGTTTATAACATTTTAAGAAGCCCTTAGACACAGTTTCGTGAAAAAAAATCGCTTATAAGTCGCAATTAGTGTGAGGCTCCACTAGCACAACAAGGTTTAAAGCATTCAAACATCTGCCAATTAGCACTTGTACAAGCCAAAACTAATAGGAGTGTCATTAGGTTTGCAAGTGTTTGATCAGATTCCAGTTTTGTTTTGATGATTTCATTTGAAGTCAATAGATTAACCAAGTCAATCTAAATTATTTTAATTGTTGTCAATAAAGTTCACTCAATGCCACAAATGTCCACTTCATGTTCTTCCTAGAGCAAGTCTGGGCACTATTACTGGGCAAAATGCAATAAGCGCTGTGGATATCCCTCTCCGCCCTTTCTCCCCACTGGACTATCCCACACACTCAGACACTCAATTCCAGCACCAGACACTTTTTTATGCTGCTATGGACAATCTTGCACTAATGTACATCCCCAAAGATATTGAAGTGACTGACTGATTTTGCATATATTAATTGTTGTGTTTTTATCTTAATGTGTGCATATGTGTAAATGTGTCTGTTGATTGTGTATAGGATATACATATTTGTATAAGTGTATTCGGGATTGTTGGAAACGTTATCTTGATCTCTCTGTCTGTACACACCAACTGAAAGATTGACATTAAAGTTGACTTTGGATATGAGTAATTATTTCTTTGTGTACATATGTTTGACTTCATGGAATTTAGTATTACAATTAAATGACTGGAAAACAGAATCACACAGGTATTACTAACACAAGAAATAGAAGATTATTTTGCTGCACAAATGTTTAATTATTGTAGCATCTTTAATACTTTCACCTCCACTTCCTGAAGCTAAACCTGGAAGAAAAAAAACTCTTAAATCCTTCAGTAGCCACCATCTGCAGGAGTGAATTAAAGATGCCTGAAAAGCTTACAATCCATATGCTGTATTGTTTGTCCCGCTGTAGTACTACACTGTGTTTTATGATGATATTCTTTGTTGGATACAAATTAACATTATATTGTGTATGCCAAAATACATTTACATAGTAGCTTACAGCAGTGGTTCCCAAACTTTTTGTGCCCAAGGCACACCAAAGGACAAGTAAAAATCTCAAGGCATACCTATTGTGCAAAATAGCCCTTATAACATGTGTTATCACTCATATCATGTAAAATATCTGTAAATGTGCATAATTATTTACTAATGCCAAATACAATGTGACAAAGACAACTATATTACTCATGAAATATTTATTAACGAAATATTTCAGAAATTAATTTGAAACTTTATCAAATTAGGCTTCATCAAAGCAGTAACACACTCATTTAAACCAGACAGGTCACAACATAAAAAATGAGGCAAAGGAAACTCAGCAGAAATTCAGCACAGAGAACTGTCAATGCAAGGAAGCTGCATTGTCCATGGTCCTGAACTACAAATTATAAATGTAACATTTCAGCAATCAGCATTGAAACATGTGCTATTGTAAATATTTTTGCCGACTTACAAATTCGTTACTTTACTCACCGAGCACTTACGAACTGCGCATGCGTGAGTGGCAATACATTTCCTTACCAGCAGGCGGCAGTAGTGTGTATTTGACATTCAAAACAGGCAACAACCGGAAGACAGAGAAGAAGAACAGACTACGTGATATAAACAAACAACAAATAGCGTGTGCATTAGCTTCACCTTAGCATGTGTTCTTTGCAGGTGTTTGTTGAGGTTTGATGTGGTGTTTACAGCAGTGGATAACAGCTTCTGGCCTGGACACAGTTTGCACCTCACCGTCACATTCCTGTCTATTCTTCGGACGAACTCAAAATAATGGGCATACCTCCACCCCTCGAAAGTTATCGCTGACTCAGCCATGTTTATGCAGCACTGCACGTGGAGATGTGGACGCGCAAGTCGCGCAGATTACGTACATATAAACGTACAAAGTACTGATATAGTAAATAAAAAAATTATTATTTTTGTGTAGTTGTATATTGCAATGATGTATGTATGGTTGTCACAAAATCCCACGGCACACCCGGACTTGCCTCACGGCACACCAGTGTGCCGCGGCACACCGTTTGGGAACCACTGGCTTACATCATTGCAGATTTCTCAAATGGCTTCATATAAACGCAAAAAGCAAAGAGTACTATAAGATGCTATAATAAATTGAATTTAATAAATAAAAAATAGAACATTTAATATTCCTATATTGCCTTAACCTCTTAAGCACGGTGGACCCCCCCCCCACCGTTTTTTTTCGAGACTGTGTCTCAGGGCTTCTTAACATTTATGAAACTATTAATGTGTAGCACCAGATTAACGGGAAGAATCTCAACTCACTGAAGATATGAACCATTTTTACCAAAACAAAACACAAGGGTAATACCAAGCCTCTGAATTAGCACATAGCTAAAAATGCTATCGCACTTTAGCACAGAATTCTAAATACAGATACCCTTATTACTTTTCGAAACTGCACATACAATATATCCGATTAAAGCTGAGACTCCATAGATTATTTAAGTATAGTATCATCACTGAGTGATCCGAACTCCAGACAGGGGAAGCAAACACAGACATCACAACACGTACCTTTACGGAGCTTTTACGGGAGATCGTCTCACCGTAGCTATCAATCTGATCAAAAGACGTGTTCAATGGCATTAAAACGTGGCTGAATCGGTTGATCCATAGGTTAATAATGTATCTGTAGCTTTTAAACAATTATTTATAATCGGAGCCAAAAAGTTAGCTGCTAATGGTATCCACCAGAGTGTATGCAGCTTCCGGTTTTGGCCATGCATCACTCTCACTCCTTATTTGTTCATGTGTTGGTGTGTGTAGAACTTCCCCTCGATTCCATTGGCTCTAGCGGTTATAAAGAGATTGCATTCGTCAACATCGACAAAAGGGGGCCAGAGATATTGAAAATCCAACCAAATGACCCCAGACATTTTTTTTATTTGCTAAATCTCTCTAAAAAGGTCATATTTCACTTGTTTTGCATCAATCTTGATACAGGGTACTTATTATATGTTGCACTTTGGATTCCTAAAGCTTTTAGTCTACTATCCCATCATCCAAGGGTAGTTTTCACTATAAGTAAAAAATACTTTTTGGACGGACACTATAATTTACAATTTTTTACTATGTTCAATCTGAATTTTTTTTAAAATAAAAAACATCTATATTGATTCTGACTTTTCTACATCCAACTCACAGGTTTATCATTACTTTGAGAACAAAGATTATTAATGTAACCCTTTTAAAAGGGAAGATATGGTAATTTGTTCTGGGAATGTCATTTTCGAGCCTGAGACCTGAAAAACAGGCTCAGTGCTTAACAGGTTAAATCATCAAATGCTACAACAAATATTCACAACAACTTTTGTTCAGTGTAACCAGGAATCGATTTATGGCTAAAACAAACGGGGGGTTACGTATTGTAACCCTAGTTCTATAAGCACAGGCGGAACCCTCTACTGGACTCTATGGGTACTGCCCTCGACCACCCTATGCGAGCGTTCACCTACTGAGAAATCTATAAACGTAGCCGGCCCCCAGGGACGGGCCTACCTGAGTGTGCGTGCAGGCCCACAGTATATAAGGCGGACTCGCCTCCCGCCCGTCATCCTACACCCTCTTCAGCGAGCAGCATAGGACAGACAGGGCCTCTAGTAGAGGGCTCCGCCTGTGCTTATATAACTAGGGTTACAATTAGGGCTGTCAAGTTAACGCGTTAATAACGCGCTAACGCAAAAAAAAATTAACGCCACTAATTATTTTAACGCGATTAACGCATGTATATTTTTTGTCCTCGGTCGCCCCGTAGTTTCAGAGCGCATCGAGTTTAAAATACCATCTACAAGCTGATGCTGACAGCCCGCTCCTGCCGCCCGCTTGTGGCAGACCACACTTCCACGCTCACCGGCAGGCACCGACTGGCTGTTGGGAGGACCGGGAGGGTGTGTGTATGTGTGGCCCGAGCGAGCGAGAGAGAGACCTTCCGTGCATTGTTGTTGTTAGCATCTGGTGCTAGCTAGCTGCGCTAACGGATATGGAGCTGTAGCATACCCGGCGATGACCTCGTCCCTGTCAGGTCGCTCATAATGGTGCAGGGTCCACAAAGACTTGGTCGAAGATGAGGTCCATCAAGTTGGCCACGTAGCCTGTGCAATGTTAAAAAAAAGCACAACAAAAAATGTGGTTTAGATTAGTATATGCATGTAAAAAACTGAAAGTTCTTTCTAATTTTATATTTGTAAATAGTTGTATAATAAATATTTTAAACACTTACGGAATGTGGGGTCAGTCTTTACTGGTTTTGCTCTGCATTCTCCCTTCCTGGCCTTTGGGAACTGCAGTTTATACAGAGGGTTTCCAGTGGATGTTGGCTTGTGGACGCTCAGCGTTTTCATTGTAGTGCAGGGCTGCCAGGTACAGTCTTTCATTTCCGCCATGATAAAAAAAAATGTAAATAATAGCAAAGGATGTACAAATTGTCACTAATTAGTAAGTATGTGAGGTGCTGGCCTGTAAAGAAGAAAACATAGTTAGAACAAAATCATCTCAATTTAGTATTCAGGATGAGAAAATACTATTTGGATAAATATCGTCTGAAATCCCAAAAGATGGGGCTTAAAACTCTCTATTTAGCAAAGCTCTTTGCTTAGCCTTTTCCAATCTGAGTTAGTTTTGAACCGTAACGTGCATGCTGTGTTTCTGACTCAATACAGATGATGTGTTGGAGAGGGGCTGAGCTCAGTAGACTGACTGTAATGAGTGCTAGCCACTAATTAGCCTGTTGCTAGGTAAGGCCTTGTCAACAACAACATACCAACGGGGCTTTAGCTCCGTTTTACTCGTGGTGTGTGTCCCCCCTGCATACATACACACAGTGTTGTATCCTAACACACCCCCATTTATATTCATGTGCGCAAACAAGTAAACACACAAAAGCTTTTACATATAACGCTGCAAAAAACGGCATGTCTCATTAGCGTAGCGTAGCTTACAGATCGATGATATCTGATCGTTCTTACAGACTACAATCACAAAAGCTTTTACATATAACGCTGCAAAAAACGGCACTTACCTACAGAAGATTACGTTTGTTATTATAACTTACTCAATATGATTTTAGAGGATACAAAATACTAATAAATAGGAGAATAAATACTTGTGTTATCGGCTAGGGAGTGGCTTTACAGCCTTCACACAGATGGCCATTACGGCAGTATGTCTGAACATGTTAGCAAATGCCTGATAATTAAAATAAAAGACAAAGCAAAGACTGCGGAGCGTACAATATAAAATGTTATAAAAACATATAAACACCTAACCGATTACTATTTGGGTTTGAGGCGACATTGATACGGCGAAGCTACATGCTACATGCTACATACTACAAGCTAGAGATAGCTTTATCAGGAAAAACACCGCTAAATAAAAACTTACAGCTTCAAAATTGGATGTGTCCTCACTGGCCTGCTCCCTGATGGTTGGTATTGATCCCGGCAATGCACGTGGCCGTGGCTCATTCCCCTGATAGGTGGAGAGTTGACCAATAAGCGGAGCACGTCTCTTTGTGACGTAGGAAAGTGTTGAAATCTGGATCCGTTTTTTTCAGATCCGTTTCAGCCACTTTTTTAGAGATTTGACGAAGGAGGAAAATAGAGAGGGTTGTGTTTTCTGACACTTGGTGAGTTCCCTGGAACACCGGAGACACATATTCATGTATAAAAGACGTCCAAAGGTGCATTTTGCATGATAGGTCCCCTTAAAACAGAGGAGCGACATTTCGCCACAACTGCGCCAAGCAGCTCCCGTTCGAGCATATGCCTTGAGTTGCACATAGCTCCAACGATCCATCCATCACACACACATACACACACACACGCACACACGCACGCACGCACGCACACACGCACACACACACACACACACACACACACACACACAGGTTGTTGTGTTTAATATTCATGAGAATATATTTGTCATTGTTCAAATGATAATAAACATTAGCATAAAGCATATTTGTCCACTCATATGTTGATAGGAGTATTAAAAACTATATTCCTCTAAGGTACATTTAGAACAGATCAAAAAATGTGCGATTAATTTGCGATTAATCGCGATTAACTATGGACAATCATGCGATTAATCGCGATTAAATATTTTAATCGACTGACAGCCCTAGTTACAATACATAACCCCCCGTTCCATCTCACACAGGCTCCGCCCTCTACTGGACTCTATGGGTACAGTGGGTGGAGCCCCGACGAATAAACGCCCTGTCGCCCCACACATCGACCCACCACACTGTAATATTGTAATCCTGATAGTAATCCCCAATTTTTTTAAATATCCCCTGATTATGTTTTTTTATGAAAATGTAAGTTAACAGTTGTATCCCGATTACATAATCGTCATAGATAACACGGCAGGGTCCGTTACAGTTTGTTTTCATCTGATTTCAATTAAACAAAGTCTTGGCTTTCAGAATATTAAATTTGTGTGGGCAAATTCAGATGATAAATACAACTTTGAAGCTTGTAACGGCATAATTACAAGCGGAGAACGGAGTAACATAACGTCACAGCAAGCATAACAACAGCCGGTGTTTCTCGTGAGTGTTTTCCCCGGGAAACAAACACAATACACACAAACGCAAAAATACACAAACACACAGACATATACACACACACTTGCGAGCTTCCCCCAGACTAGTAATCCAAATGAAAATATCTTCCCTCCGTAGTATTATGATAATTTGCTCCGCTAATAATCAATAAGATCGATGGATTCCAGAGAAGAGGAAACTTTAAAGGCCTTTTTCTCAAAATGATGACTCGGTGACAATCATTATATAATGTGACATATTTTGCTGAATATTCAGAGTACAAAAACAATCCTGGTATCATCCAGCAGTGTATACAACTCAAAATGTGTCTTCGGGTCAATGCGACTGATTTCGATGGAGTAGGTCACAAATGTAGTGCAAAGTTAGACTTAACTGTTAACAGCATTATATCAGGCGGGAGGCGAGAGCTTCGAAATCATTCATTCTACATGAGTAATGTAAATTGGCGGTAGCTTAGCTAACAGCTGCTAATGTTAACGGTCTCATTATTTAAAACGGTGCCTGCAGACTAGAGTTGATTTTGGATTTTAAAAAATGTTATTCAAGGCCACTTCCGTAACGTTACCCCCTGTCGAATGATTGGAAAGAGGAGCGCTTTTCACCCTGAGTCAGTGTGAATGAAGCCTAACAATTAACATTAGCCCAAGTCATGGGAGCGGCAGCTAAAACAGCAAACTAATACATCTTTCGTTGTCAGAATAACGTTAATCTGATTGACTACGGCTAACGTTACCCCTACAATAACGTCACAAATATTCTACTTGCTAACGTTATAATTTGTAGTTGTTTAGTCATACAAATTAAAACAAGAAGACAAATATGAATATTCATAATTATTCACTTGGTGTCTACTTACAGTACCTAACGTTACCGTCCTGCGGAGAAATGTTGCCGTGTTCGATCCATGGATGTATAACTCTTGCATCAATCGGAAACGGTCACGGTCACGCTTTTCCTGGAGAATATTTTCAAAAAGTCGAGGGTCACGAGGCTGCATTAAACCCATGAGAAGGCGCGGCCTATCTGATGACGAATCGAAACCTAAGATCATATGCGGACCAGACAGACTCAATGCAAAGATATACTCTGAGGGAGTCCATCATCCCAGGATAAACACTCCACAAGTCAACACCAACACCACACCAAAGAGAGGTTCTGGTGCACTCTGAGAAGTGTACTTTATGTCCATTCTACTCCAAAATGTCAAAATTTCTACTCTGGTCATCAGTACTCTGGGATTTTAATACTTTGGTATTTGCTGTGTGTGATCTCTTGGATGGGGCCCCGTTTGGAGGACTCCCATCACCTGAGGATGGTCTCTTCTGAGCATTCAATTGAGTTGTGTTCACCTGATTAGAATATAATCAATTTAGATACATGTCAAAAATATTACAGTGAAATATTAAAAAATAATACAAACCACAAGCAACATTTTAAAGAACCTGCATGCACATTGGAGAATACGGAGTGGCACCGCCAAAGCACTTGATTCACACACTAACAGATTGGTGCACATACAAGACATGGTGTCATCCATCCTGGTTTAGTATTGTCTAGATGATAGTTGGCATTTAATTCCCATTGTATTTAGTCTACAGAGGCAGAGAAAAGAGCCATTTAACACTAATCCTCACCAAATAATACATTCATTTGTGAGCAGATTGGGAGGATTTAACGCCAGCTCACAACCAAACAAGACGGGAGTGAAATGGATGCCACCATGTCTGTGAGTGTCGGGGAAGAGGGAAAATAAAGTGATTATTTCACAGTCAATGAGACACATATCACAAGTTCCATTCGAGTGTTTATTTGGTGTGACATCTCATTTAAAAGGTGTTTTTAATCATCATATTTCAAAATAAATTATGAAATTTGTCAAATGGAAAAGCTTGGTTTGTAAGCTTTTGTAATTACAGCCGGCTGCTAACACTGAGATGTATTAAAAAGTAGGGCCCGATAAAACTGGAGACTGGCATATGCGTCACTTAAAATGTTGAAAATGTTCTGAAAATAGCGTGCACAATGAATTGTACACTTTGAGAGGTGTATTATTTGAGAAGTGAATGTATTTGCACAAGAGAACATGTACAATCTTAAAGACTGTTCACACTTTTTGGGTGTATTTCTGCTAACCAAAATGGTGCAATTTGGACCTGCGACACGTTTAAAATCAGTATTTATTGAATAGAGAACAGTAAAGCATGGTTTGACACGATGCACATTCATGCTGAAAGTTTTGTGGTCTTCCACTAATTGACATTCAGAGCTCAAATTCTCAATCACCTTTCATTAACTCATCCCCCCTGTTGCTGTCAAATATAATGAAGCACAAGTATTATGAAATAGCGTTTCATAAAATGTTTCGTGCTGAGACATACAGTAAAAAAGTGATTTAATCTCCACTCAGAAACACTTGTATCCCATGAAACCCTGCCAAGACTACTCAAACTATTAAATACAATGACTTTTATTCAACACCTGTAGTAAAAATACATCTACAATATATAATTTATTTCACTTTAATTCTTAATCTTATGACATTGAAAATTTGGATTTAGTAAGAAATTAAAATCAATGTTTAATGATGTATTTTGGTTTAAACATACAGTAATCTTAAAACTGTTTTATTGTGAAAACATTTCCGGTTAGATTTCGCCTGTGGCTAAAGTTTATTTTGAAAAGCTATTCCGGAAGGGATCTCCGAAATATCACCAGTAAGCTAGACTTCCGTTTTTGAGTAAACAACTATTGTAGCCGTTAAAATGCATTAAATAAAAGTTATGAAAGAGAGTAAGAGGAGAAAAGGTGTGTGAAGCTATACAATGTACAGACTACGTCTAAATCCTCTGTTTTACGCGATAACGGACATTGAAGACCGAGGTGGGAGGTCCCCCTGCGTCACCAGCACGCCATTTGAACCTTATGTCAGAGACTCCATTGTCTATTACTTTTTAAACTTCCTCCTGGGACGCGAGCACAACGAACAAAGCTAATAATTTTCCCTTCTTTTTTCCCAGAAGTACCTGTTCGACTCGATTGAACAGCAATACAAGCCATACAAGACATATAATATAATACAGATAAGATGACTGACATTGATGGAGTGGCTGCATCTGGAACTTTAACACACCTGCATTATAATGAGGTGGCAATGATAGAAAATGATGGATAGCTCACAGCATGGAGGGGTGACATGGAGGAGGGGATCTGAGGTGAAGTGAGGCAGGATAGAGATGCAGATTTCAGGGAACAGATCAGCTGTCACCATCTTCAAATGTTTTTTAAGTTTATGACTTTAGCATGTTTCTCTGCAGTATACCTGAGAGCAACACACCCGGGTGCTTTCCTTCTACGTCATGGCCTTTATCTGCTGTTATTTGAGTGGTGATCACTACAAATTCTTACTTTTTTTTATCTACAAAGATCTCAAATACAATAGTTTATCAGGCAAACACTGTACAATGTCATTGGAGGTCATTGATTTATGTTAACATATGAAATTAAAAGCAACAGGTGATTGAAAAGGGACAAACTCCTCATTACAAAGAAATTATTATAAATGTTGTTATATCTCACAGGCTCCGTCCTCTACTGGACTCTTGGCAGCATGTCCTTTACCCCCGCTCCTCAACGACGCCCATCAAAATCACTGCAGAGACGCGCACCATCTCCCCCGTCTTCATCACCGCGCCTACGTCAACCACCTCCCCCCCCTGGCAGCATGTCCTCTACCCCCGCACCATCTCCCCCGTCTCCATCACCGTGCCTACGTCAACCACCTCCCCTCCCTTCAAGAAAGCATCTGCAGTCTCCGAAGCCTGATAATAATGTGTGTGTACAAAACACAACAAACTCTTACTGATATGTGCTGGGTCCAGGCTCAAGAGCGTATGGCACTCTCAACTCTTTCCAGGACATGTCGGGGCCCTGCCTGCCAGTAGCTTTGCCGATATCTGTGTTGATAGGTAATAGATTAAGAGCTGTGAATCATCTTAGAAACAGGAAGCGCTCAAACGTTTGTGTGAGTTTATCTAATTTAGCAGTGATTCCATGTCAGCCACAGCTTGTTACAAAAAACATGACTGATAGTGTGTTTAACAAACTTAAACTAGCTTTATTAAATGTCAGGTCTTTGGCAGGAAAAACATTTTTAATCAATGATTTTATCACTGAGTACAATCTCGATTTTATGTTTTTAACGGAAACTTGGATTGAACAAAATAACAGTGCAGCTGTTCTTATCGAATCAACCCCTTCCAACTTTAGTTTTATGAGTCAGGAAAGAATGCATAAGAAAGGGGGTGGAGTTGCTATTCTGTTCAATGATTCCCTTCAATGCAGGAAGACATCGTATGGAAACTTTGATTCTTTTGAATATGTGGCCCTTCAGTTGAAATGCTCCTCGGGAGAGAAAAAACGGGTGAAAAAAGCCCCTTAACAGGTTAAATGGGAATTAAATCATTTTAAGTGTTCCCAAAGCCCCGGTGTTCTGCAGTTTGTGTGGGCCTACTGTACTGTTGCATAGTTTACTGTAGAAACTATGTCCAGGACAAGGTGTTTAGAAGTTTTGGAAGATTCATAGCTAACCACACTGAAGATTATGGAGATATTGATCAGTCTTCTCATATTTCTAAGCCTCAATTTGTCCTTCCCCCCCCCCCCATCACCAGAAGTCATAATTTAAGGGGCCTTTTCTCAATTTGTTTTACTGGGGGAGCATCCCACCGGACCCCCCTAGTATTGTTTGGTCACCATTTCCACAGCCCCACCTAAAATATTTTCCACCAGCCGCCACTGACTGGCGTTAATAGGGCGATATAGCGGAACAGTTTTCATTTTTAGCTGTTTGACTATGCCCCAGTCCATAAGACTCTCGTGAGCCCCTGAGTCTATAAGCACTAGGGATCGACCGATATGGCTTTTTCAAGGCCGATACCGATCATTAGTAATCAAGGAGACCGATAACCGTAGCGTCAGAGGAGAATACATGATTTTTATAGCGAGGATCTAAGAGACATGCCAGCACCACCATCTTTGTTTCTTCCAGTTTTGAGAAACGTTTGACCAGGCTCTCCCTCATGATTTGTTATGTTAGTTGTTATGGCTCACCTCTAGTGTCACTTCCTCTATTGGGATGAGAGTTTCGACCACATTGGACACAATGTCCCACTGGTGAGAATTAGGACAGGCAAATCCTCCGTGTTCACCGGCGTAGATGCTAAGAGCACGCTTT
The DNA here is from genome assembly GCF_902827175.1 of Gymnodraco acuticeps. NCBI lineage: Eukaryota > Metazoa > Chordata > Actinopteri > Perciformes > Bathydraconidae > Gymnodraco > Gymnodraco acuticeps. The sequence continues at coordinate 1,608,056 of NW_022989937.1, read as the reverse complement.
TGCTCCAGTGCTCTTTGCAGCATGTGGAGCGTTGAGTTCCACCTGGTCGGGACAGCCTGGACTAGGTTGTGTTCTGGCAGGCCAAGGTCCTTCTGAATGGCCCTCAAACACTGCTTGGCAAGAATCGAGTGGTGGAAATGGGTGGCACACCTCTTTAATATCGCAAGGCAAGGCGAGGCGAGGCGAGGCGAGGCGAGGCGAGGCAAGGCAAGGCAAGGCGCTTTACAAAAAATGAAAGACAATAAGAAAATCATTAGTAGTTATACACATACCACTTCAATCTCATTAGTATGCATATAAAGTGACAGGTGGTGTGACAGGTCACACATCTCCCTACGTATTAAGCCCCGCCCCTTCCGGCTAAGCCCCGCCCCTCCAGCGGAAGTCCCGCCCCATAAACCCCACCCCTTCCGGCGGATGTCCGCACTCTCGTTTGCCCCGGGGCAAACTGAGTGCACGAAGGATGTACAGGCAATAAGGCTGTAAAACTCCTGAGCTCTGTGAAGTGTTTTCACTTATCTTTTTATGTCTTGAGTATGTTGCATTATTGGAGAAGCTTAGGACCCAGGGTTAGGTTTAGGGCTAGGATTTTCATTGCCTAAACAACGCTGTTGTGCATACAGTATGTCAATACAACTTGGTATGTTAAATTGAAACTTGTGTATATGTTGTCCAACAGTATAATCAACCAGTGCTGCTATAAGCTGCCATCACGTCTCCCCCTGCCACGGAGCGTCAGGGCATTGGAGATGATGGACAACCTGAATGCCTCTAAATCCATCTGCCCAAAATGCTATGCGAGATGAGGCTCAAGCCACACCTGCAGGAAAAAGTGCATAATAAATAAATCACTAAAAGTCAATATCACTCTGTTATTGCCACTTCTGTTAACAAGGTTACCATTGAATGTCTTAACTTTTAAAAAATGGTTTAAAGGAGTATGTATGAGGAATTATCAGAATACCTTTATTTGTCCCACAGAGAGGAAATGCATATTTGTTACAGCAAGTGAAGAGTCAAATATAGTGGAGGAAATAAGTATTTGAGCCCTTGCATATTTTGTAAGTGTACCCACTTACAAATAAATTACTGGTTTATTTTAACAATGAGAGTAAGCATATCAAAAAGAAAATCCAGAAATTGACATTATATAAAAGATAAAAATTGATTTGCATTAAACTGTGGGAAATAAGTATTTGATCCCCTTGCAAAACATGTCTTAGTACTTGGTGGAGAAACCCTTGTTGGTCAGCACAGAGGTCAGATGCTTCTTGTATTTGGTCACCAGGTTTGTGCACATCTCAGGTCCTTATGGTCAAGAAAATAACTCCATTTGTGGTGGAGCAAAAATCAATATGGTGCCTCAGTAAAACCAATTCTTTTTAGACGCCTAATGGTGGTTAGAAAACCGAAAAAGCCGTAATCTTTGCTCATTCTTTAGTGCACATACTGAGGGTCGGGGTGACGGACTGCAGGCTGTGTGGCAGCCTGTCGAAGATTTATTATGAATGTTTTGTTTACAATACTATTACTATATATGAGAGCAAAAAAATAAAACACATTTTCATTTTGTAATGGTTGTTTAATTGAAAACACAACATTCAACACACTTTCATAAAAACACATTACATTTTACCAAGTTAATGTCGTAGTGCATACAAGGTAATAGACTTAACGATTTGCACTGCTGCTTCTCTCCGCGTTTCATTGACAGTGATCGGTTTATCGTTCAATTCACATTGCCCAAGTAGATGTTTAGGGGTCTCTTGGAAGTAAACAAATGCATTTTTTACATCAGATAAATGCATTAACATCATATGCAAATTCTCTATCCTTTCACCCGCAACGATTATAATCTGCTTTGCTTCTTCTTCGGTTTCACCGTTATTAGCTCTGAATGTAATCCTTTCTGGGGCTTCTTGTGCTTCTTGTGGTCTGTTGAATACCTGGCGTAGGATTTGTTTAGCTGTAAGGACAGGTACCATATAATTGTCTTCAAAAGCTTTGTCTATGTCGTCACACGTTTTGGCATATCCTTCGATGTAATGACAACCGATACTAGAATAGAGATCCTTCAACAGTCTTTTAATGCATGTTCTGGCACTGTCACCAATTTGGGCAATTCCATAGTATCGTGCTTTTTCTCTCATTATATTGAAGCAAAGCTCTGCCATTGCTTTTGGTATTTGCTCAACACATTCGCAGCAGTCGGTTAGCGGTAGATGCTCTATAAGATTATTATGATCCGGTAATGACTCAACAACACCATTACATTTCTTCACTTTGTTACTTTTTCTTTTCACCTTCCTTCGTTTTGTCTTTTTGGTTTTCCGTCCTTTTCTTTTCATTCGCATTCTGCGTTTGCTTTTCATTTTTCTTCTCCTTTTCATTTTTCTTCGTTTTTCTTTACTTTTTCTTTTCTTTTCTGCTAATTGTCGTTTGCGATCTTGGCGAGTGGTATGAGATATACTGTTTCTATAAAGGTTATCTATAATACCATCTTTTAAAGAAAGATATTCTTCATATGTCATGTTATCGTGGTCCTCTTTTGTCCTAAAGACCTTACATGGATATGATATAGAGGAGGGCTCTTCTTCGGGAACATCCTCTCCCCTACTTTGTAACATCCAGTCATTAAGCCCATATCCGTTATCCTGGTGATAATAAGGGGAGGCTACATCAGACTTGTTTTTTCTCAGATTCATGGCTACTTTCAACGGTCGTCTTAGTGGGGGTCCATAGTTTTATATGATTTGCTGAGTGGGATGGGACTTATTGCGTTGAGTGGGAGGAGTCATCTGTAGAAAATACTCTGTTTTATTAGATTCCGTAAAAGCATCTGACTCTTAATGGCAGTTTGTGATTTTGAGGCTATTTCAGTGAAACAAGGCTGTTTTTGAAACATTTGGCAGATTTATGCTTAAATTCTCTGAGAAAGTTACTGAAGGATACACTTTTGTGTATAAAAGCTGAAAAGTAGATAATGAAGTACTTTGTGTCCGTAGATTTCATTAAGAATCTGACTCTTAATGGTCCTCTCTAAATTTGAGATATTGTACATTTTGTTTTCTCAGTACATTAAATAAATAAGAATACATTTGAATACAAATGTCTACAAACTAGAGAAAGAGACTTTGCATCTTTATTTCAACTTACTGGATTGCCACTTGAAAGGTTGTGGTTACTGTGATTCATGTTTGTCAAAGAATCTGATCATACAGATGAATAACGGTTTTGAATGTTTCTCCTGTCTCTCACTATGTCTCATGGTGTGAAAACTCAGATCGAATGACTGTAAATTCAGTTGGTCTCTACAGTGCAAGTATGTTTACAGTTGCTGCCTCTGAAGGGTAGCCTGATGCTTCTTGTTTACCCTTCAAAAAATGTGTGTATATAGTTTCTGAAGTAAAAATCGGACATGTCATTCAGGAAATCGTGTTGCCTCTGGCCGGGGTGACTGACTCGGCACCCATTGCATATTTCTTCTCTGTACCGATGTATCACCCCTCTCCACAATATCAACCAACACCGATTTCACTGTGTCCATAAACAGAGACGTTTTGGCCCAAGGAGCAAAATCAGCAGCAGTAGTATTGCAAGATTCGGGTGTCCAAAATGGTAATGATGATGGTGGCAGTCCCGGAGTCTGTTACTGGCTGCAACTCGCGGGGGGAGTCTTGGTTTTTCTCAGCTCCATGTCTAGTTTACAACGGTCGTCTTATTGGGGTCCTTCGTTTTAGATAATTTGCTGAGTGGAGGGTGGGGTTTATTGCGTTGAATGGGGGGAGTCATTTTCAGTGAAACAAGGCTGTTTTTTGAAACATTTGGCAGATATATGCTTAAATTCTCTGAGAAAGTTACTGAAGGATACACTTTTGTGTATAAAAGCTGAAAAGTAGATAATGAAGTACTTTGTGTCCGTGTGAAACCCCCCTACAGAATGTCAGTCCCTGTGTAAAAACTTTTTAGTGACACTCTGCAGATTTGTGTGTAATTATCTCCCAAAAGATACACTTTTTATGTATGCAAAACCTTAAACATTTATTACTACAATGGAGCAATCCTGTTTTGTTGACATCAATGCTTTATTCTCTTTTCTTGTGTTACTAAGATACTTTTAGTTACACTTTAATGGATGCAAACCTTTTTAACCGGGTAAAATATCCATTAATTTGTAAGGAATTCGTTTTCTTTATGTCTCTCTAAAAGGCAAGTTTGTGATTTTAACACTGTTTCGATGAAACACAGCAGTCTTGATAACTTGACATGACTAACATTACTTTTCTAAATATGTGTTTTTAGAAGCGTTACTTTGATTTCAAGGCTGTGATGGCGAGAGTTTAACAGTCAATGGCATCAAGATGGTGCTCAAGAAGGACATTGTCATCCACCTTATTGATCAAGTGCTCATGCCAGACTCAGGTTAGACTTGCACATTTCCCCCTTATTAATGATTACCCGATTTACTACATTAATACATATATTGTTTTTCTGTAATCCATATTTGTAATGGTGTTTAAATTCCCTTTGTGCCTCAAGCTAAACAGGTGATGGAACTGGTTGGAAGTTCCCAGTCAACCTTTGGAGACATGGTGTCTGAGCTAGGCCTTTCTGCTTCCATGCAATCTGCCGCTGAGTACACTTTGCTTGCCCCCCTCAACACTGTCTTCAATGGTGAGTAACATACTGGTGATTCAATAAAGCACGGCCCTATTTAGTTGGTGGCTGAAGACAAAGCCTGGGTCCATTCTCTAGACTCTATTCTAGTCACATTCTGGAATAATTGGTGATATTTAGATTTGTTTTGTATTTACCCCTCATGTGCTGAGTCATTAGTCAATATGTGTCACGATCTGTATGTGTTGTTGTTTTGTCTTGTATTTTTCTATCTTTGGGTTTCCTGTTTTATTTTGTAAATTGTTCACCCCCGTTTCCTGCCTGTTGCTTTCTGTCTGTTTTCCCTCCCTGATTACCCGATTGTGTTCACCTGGTGCCTCTGTGTTTTCTCCTCCCTCCTCACCTGTGTCTTGTTTGTGTGATTAGTCTTGTGTGTATTTAAGTTCTGGTTTTTCTGTCTGTCTTTGTCGGTTCGTCTTTCGTTGTTGACTGTATTCACCGGTGAGTGTTCTGTCTGTCCTAGTTCTATATTTCACTATCCTTGAAATAAAGGTATTATCAGTTTATCTGCATTTGGGTCCTGCTTCCTTCGCTCTACCGTGACAGAACGAACCGACCAAGAAATGGACCCAGCAGATGATCCATTTGAGGTGGAACTACAACATTTTTCCTTTTATTTGGCTTGCTGCTATGATTGGTGTAAGGGAGCGTCCAGTGTTCGGCAGAGGGAGGCTGCTCTGGTAGAGGCGCACCGGTTGGCTATGGAGAAACCAGACTTGGTGAAGTTCTTACCTGGCTGGATTTTGGACTTCCTCTGGGTGTGTGATTTCCAGCCTGCTGAATACAACCGTCTCTGTGTGTTCCGTCTGGAGTCAACCAGTGCTTCTGCCCCAGTTCCTGCTCCTGTCCAGGAGTCGTTTTCTGGAACTCGTCTGGCTTTTGGAGGTCCACGGAGCCTTAAGGCGGCTTCTAGGAGAAGGAGTCGCAAGTCCAGGCTAGCAGCCCGAGCCCCAAGAGCCATGATTCCGGTCCCAGTTCTGGCCCCAGCGGCCATGGTTCTGGCCCCAGCGGCCATGGTTCCAGACCCAGCTCTTGCCCCAGCTGCCATAGTCCCATCTCAAGTCCCTTCTCTAGTCCTTTCTCTAGTCCTTTCTCAAGTCTCTCCTCTAGTCCCATCTCCAGTCCCTCCTTTAGTCCCTTCCCTAGTCCCTTCTCAAATCCCAACTCTAGTCCCCTCTCGAGTTCCCTCTCCAGTCCCTACTGAAGTGCCGTTGGAGGTTCCGGCTTCAGTACCGGCCCACACAGCAATGATCCAGGCTTCAGAACCGGACCTTACAGCCATGATTCCGGCTCCAGAGCCGGCCCATTCAGCCATGTTTCCGGCTCCAGAACCGGACCTTACAGCCATGATTCTGGCTTCAATTCCGACCCCCGCAGCCATGGTTCCGGCCCCAGCAGCCATGGTTCCGGCTTCAGTACCGGCTCCGGAAGCCATGGGCTCGACTCCAGTTTCGGCTACAGGGCTGGCTCCTCAGCCGACGCCAGCTCCCCGAGTCTTGTCGGCGTACCGGCCGACTCCAGCACCTCGTCTTCTGCTGGCTCCCCCAGCCGACGCCAGCTCCCCGAGTCTTGTCGGCGTACCGGCCGACTCCAGCACCTCGTCTCCGGCTGGCTCCCCAGACGACGCCAGCTCCTTGTCCTGTCCCGTTGGAGGTCCCGCCGTCTACTCTCCTGCCGGGGGTCCTGCCAATCCTTTGTCCTGTGCCGTTGGAGGCCCCGCCGACTACTCTCCTGCCGGGGGTCCTGCCAACCCTTTGTCCTGTGCTGTTGGAGGCCCCGCCGACTACTCTCCTGCCGGGGATCCTGCCAACCCTTTGTTCTGTCTCGTTGGAGGTCCCGCCGTCTACTCTCCTGCCGGGGGTCCTGCCAACCCTTTGTCCTGTCCCGTTAGAGGGCCCGCCGACTACTCTCCTGCCGGGGGTCCTGCCAACCCTTTGTCCTGTGCTGTTGGAGGTCCCGCCGTCTACTCTCCTGCCGGGGGTCCTGCTAACCCTTTGTCCTGTGCTGTTGGAGGTCCCGCCGTCTACTCTCCTGCCGGGGGTCCTGCCAATCCTATGTCCTGTGCCGTTGGAGGCCCCGCCGACTACTCTCCTGCCGGGGGTCCTGCCAACCCTTTGTCCTGTGCTGTTGGAGGTCCCGCTGACTACTCTCCTGCCGGGGGTCCTGCCAACCCGTTGTCCTGTCTCGTTGGAGGTCCTGCCGTCTACTCTCCTGCCGGGGGTCCTGCCAATCCTATGTACTGTGCCGTTGGAGGCCCCGCCGACTGCTCTCCTGCTGGGGATCCTGCAAATCCCGTGTCCTGGTCCTCTTCCGTGGGGGATCCTGCCGAGGCCTGTCCCACCAGCTCCGACACCGGGTCCTGCCCGGTCTCTGGCACTGTCCCGTCAGCGCCTTCCTGCCCGGCCTCCGGAGCTCTCTGGTCTTCGCCCTCGAGCCCGGCCCCCTGACTCTTCCTGCTGCGGTCCTCGCCCTCGGGCCCGGCCCCCTGACTCTTCCGGCCGCGGTCCTCGCCCTCATGCTCGGCCCCCTGACTTTTCCGGCCGCAGTCCTCGCCCTCATGCTCGGCCCCCTGAGTTCGCCCGCGGTGGCCTTCGCCCCTCCATAACCCCCATTTTGGACTCTGCCTTGCCCCCGGGCCGTCCGCCCGAGACCCCTTCCTGGTCCTCTGCCTTGCCCCCGGGCCGTCCGCCCGAGACCCCTTCCTGGTCCTCTGCCTTGCCCCCGGGCCGTCAGCCCGAGACCCCTTCCTGGTCCTCTGCCGTGCCCCTGGGCTGTCAACCCAAGCCCGTCCTCCAGACCCCCTCCACCCACCCTGGTGGCTTAGTGATGCGTCCCTCCTCCGGACCCCCTCCACCCACCCTGCTTAAGGTTTTGGACTTTTTTTTGTTTTGTTTTGGGACGTCTGGGATCCGTCCCTTGAGGGGGGGGTACTGTCACGATCTGTATGTGTTGTTGTTTTGTCTTGTATTTTTCTATCTTTGGGTTTCCTGTTTTATTTTGTAAATTGTTCACCCCCGTTTCCTGCCTGTTGCTTTCTGTCTGTTTTCCCTCCCTGATTACCCGATTGTGTTCACCTGGTGCCTCTGTGTTTTCTCCTCCCTCCTCACCTGTGTCTTGTTTGTGTGATTAGTCTTGTGTGTATTTAAGTTCTGGTTTTTCTGTCTGTCTTTGTCGGTTCGTCTTTCGTTGTTGACTGTGTTCACCGGTGAGTGTTCTGTCTGTCCTAGTTCTATATTTCACTATCCTTGAAATAAAGGTATTATCAGTTTATCTGCATTTGGGTCCTGCTTCCTTCGCTCTACCGTGACAATATGTGTAAATGTATGGAGCTTTAGGGAAACTATACATTTATTGGCACACTGCAGAAGCTTTATGCCATGTAACAGCAAGTGTCCACTCCCCCCGAGAACATTCCTGGACTTCACCCAAAGGGAGTAGAGATGATTTGTTTTTGCATTAAGAATGACAGAGAACATTTCTCTTTTAAATGGTTTTAAATGGGTCCCAAAAAGTTTCCCAATGACCCGGAATAGTACTGCCAGAACGAACGATATCCAAAATGTCTAACTACTAATTATTGTCGTCTTTCTTGAAACTGACGTGCTTAAATTCTCTGAGAAAGTTACTGAAGGATACACTTTTGTGTATAAAAGCTGAAAAGTAGATAATGAAGTACTTTGTGTCCGTAGATTTCGTTAAGAATCTTTGACAGATTTATGCTTAAATTCTCTGAGAAAGTTACTGAAAGATACACTTTTGTGTATAAAAAGCTGAAAAAAGTAGATAATGAAGTAGACTTTGCGTCCGTGTGAAACCCCCATACAGAATGTCAGTCCCTGTGTACAACTTTTTAGTGACACTCTGCAGATTTGTGTGTAATTATCTCACAAAAGCAACTGTAATATACACTTTTTATGTATGCAAACGTCTTTCTTGAAACTGACGTGCTGTCCGTTTTACAAAACAAGTTATGTTTTCTGCTTCTTCATCCTCTGAATTTTCCTCCCCCGTCCCTCTTCCTTCACCCCTCACAGCAACAATCAAGGTGGATCTGTGAAATGAAACACCTCTTCCCAAAGCGTGACTTCCCTATTGAGACATACGTCTAGGGCAGTAGGGTCTAAATCGATTGACCAGATATACTAACATGCAGAACTTACGGTATGTTTGAAAAAAGACTAACCATTTATCCAGTTCAAGCTGTCTTTAAGATGTGACATCGCGCACTGACTATTTCCCGTAAAATCGTGACAAACTATTACTTATTCTTAAATTTGATCTCTTGCTGCATGGTTGAAAATGATAGATGAAAAATAACTTTTTTTTAAAAGAGTCAAGTTTTTCAAGATCAGATACAGGTCAAGAAAATGCATAGAGGAGGTATGGTGCTGGCTCATTAGCCCCCTCACTCTTCTTAGAATGATCCTGTGCAATTATAGTTAATAAAAGTAATTACACATTAGTTCACAAATCCATACAACTAAAAGAGAATATCCTTAGGTATCACTATTAAACACACCATTTGACTGTAGAGGATGTCGGGGGTTTTATGATTTCTCTCACACTTGTCCTGGCTTGTCTTCAGACATGTCCAGACTGTTCACAAAACTTTTCATGGAACTCTTTACAGCAAGGAGGGGTTAGAGAGATTGACATTACTTTTTTTAAATATATGGTTGCTATATTTCATGTTATTTGCAAGTATTTGTAATTTACAGTCAATACTGTATACAGGATTAGGGGCACAGGAAGTGGTTAGGTGGCGGGACATTGATCCTATGCATACTAATGTGATTCATTTTTTTATTATTTTTGTAAAACGGGTAGGGGCAGCATTTTAATTTTTCTCATTTTATAATTATTTTAATATTTTATTTTTGAAAACCGGAAGTGGGGGCGACCGGTAGGGGCAGCATTTTTATTTTTCTCATTTTTTGTAAACTTTTTTTTTTGAAAACCGGAAGTGGGGGCGGGACATCCACCGGAAGGGGTGGGGCTTATGGGGCGGGACTTCCGCTGGATGGGGCGTGGCTTAGTATGAAGGGGGAGGGGCTTAATACGTAGGGAGAGGTGTGACCTGTCACACCACCTGTCACTTTCTATGCATACTAATGAGATTGAAGTGGTATGTGTATAACTACTATCATTAAAAAGAAAAGCTAATCAAATAAACATTAAAATAAAAAATACATGGATAAAAGTTACAGTGCAGTCTAAGATATGAATAGTTCAATTAAAAGCAGCGACAAAAACAAAAGTCTTCAGCCTGGATTTAAAAGTAGTAAGAGTTGCTGCGGACCTGCAGGTTTCTGGGAGTTTGTTCCAGATATTTGGAGCATAATTACATTACATTACATTACATTGCATTTAGCTGACGCTTTTATCCAAAGCGACTTACAATAAGTACATTCGACCAGGAAGACACAACCTTGAAGAAAACAGAATCATATAAGTACATCAGGTTTCATAGAGCCAAACATTTCAAGTGCTACTCAACTGGCTTTAGGTAAGCCAGTCCTTTATTAGTATAAAAGTGCTTCGTTAATAGTTCTAACGCTCGAAGTGGAGTCGAAAGAGATGAGTTTTCAGTTTGCGCCGGAAGATGTGCAAGCTATCTGCCGTCCTGATGTCAATGGGGAGCTCATTCCACCATCTTGGAGCCAGGACAGCTAATAACTGAACGTTGCTTTACCATGTTTAGTTCTGACTCTGGGGACAGAAAGCTGACCAGTCCCTGAAGACCTGAGAGATCTGGATGGTTCATAATTTAGCAGGAGGTCAGAAATGTATTTTGGGCCTAAACCATTCAGTGCTTTATAAACCAGCAGCAGTATTTTGAAATATATTCTTTGACACACAGGAAGCCAGTGTAAAGACTTCAGAACAGGAGTGATGTGATCCACTTTCTTAGTGTTAGTGAGGACTCGAGCAGCAGCGTTCTAAATCAGCTGCAGCTTTCTAATATATTTTTTAGTGAGACCTGTGAAGACACCATTGCAGTAGTCCAGTCTACTGAAGATAAAAGCATGGACAAGTTTTTCCAAATCCTGCTGTGACATTAGTCTTTTAATCCTAGATATATTCTTTAGGTGATAGTAGGCTGATTTAGTAACAGTTTTAATGTGACTGTTGAAACTCAGGTCAGAGTCCATGACTACACCTAGATTTCTGGCTTTATCTGTTGTTTTGAACATTGCAGACTGAAGCTCAGCGCTAACTTTTAAACGTTCTGCCTTGGCTCCAAATACCATTACCTCAGTTTTATCTTTGTTTAATTGGAGAAAGTTCTGACACATCCAGTCATTGATTTGTTCAATGCACTTACTCAGTGTTTGAATGGGAGCATAGTCTCCTGGTGAAATGGTTACGTAAATGTGTGTGTCATCTGCATAGCTATGGTAACTTATTTGGTTGTTCTTCATTATCTGAGCCAGTAGTAGCATGTAGACGTTAAAGAGAAGAGGCCCCAAGATGGAGCCTTGAGGTACCCCACATGTCATATTTGTCAACTCAGATGTGTATTTACCTATAGAAACAAAGTTGTTTCTGTCCTTTAAGTAGGATTCAAACTAATTTAGAACTGTTTCCGAAAGTCCCACCCAGTTCTCCAGTCGGTCTAATAATATGTTTTGGTCAACAGTGTCAAACGCAGCACTGAGATCTAATAATACTAACACTGAAGTTCTGCCACTGTCTGTGTTTAAGTGGATGTCATTAAATACCTTTACAAGAGCAGTCTCAGTGCTGTGGTTTGGACGAAAGCCTGACTGGAACACATCAAAACAGTTATTTAAATGCAAGAAATTACTCAACTGTTGAAAAATAACTTTTTCAATGATTTTACCTAGAAATGGGAGGTTTGATATGGGCCTGTAATTGTTCATTACTGAAGCATCTAGATTATTCTTTTTTAAGAGCGGTTTAATGACTGCAGTTTGCAGTTTTCTGTGGAAAAATACCTGAGTGAAGAGATTTGTTTACTATATGAAGTAGATCTGAGGCCATGCAAGGCAAAACGTCTTTGAAAAATCTTGTTGGAATAATATCAAGGCAGCAGGAGGAGGATTTCAGAAGTTGAATAATGTCCTCTAGGTTTTTATCATGAATCTGATGGAATTGTGTCATGGTGTTTGAATTGATGTTAAGTGGACACAGAGACAACACATTTGCTGTACCTGATGCAGAGGCACTGACTGCTTGTCTGATTTTCTGAATTTTGTCAGTGAAGAAGGAGGCAAAATCATTGCACACCCTGGTGGATAGAAATTCAGAGGCTACTGACACTTGGGGGTTAGTTAGTCTGTCGACGGTAGCAAACAAGGCACGTGCGTTGTTTTTGTTTTTGGTAATGATGTCAGAGAAGAAAGACTGTCGTGCGTTTTTCAATTCCAAATTATAAAGGCCAAGTCTCTCTTTATAGATTTCAAAGTGAACCTGGAGATTTGTTTTTCGCCACCTGCGTTCAGCTTTTCGACATTCTCTTTTTTCTGCTCTCACGGTCATGGCCTTACTCCATGGAGATATTTTCTTGCCAGACACTTCCTTTACCTTAGTTGGAGCAATGGCATCTATAAAAAATTTAATTTTTGTTTTAAAATGATCTACTAGCTCATTTACTGAGATGTTGGCAGGGGCAAGTGTGGAAGAGAAATTCTGGGTAAACATTTCCCTAGTATTTTCAGTTAAATATCGCTTTGTGGTTACCTCTTTTTGAACATTTTTGTGAACAGAAATAGAGCTCTCAAAGAAAACACAGGAATGGTCAGAGAGTGCAACATCAGTCACCACAACCTTAGAGATATTCAGACCCTTCGAGATAATTAAGTCCAGAGTGTGCCCCTTATTGTGCGTGGGCTCCGTCACATGCTGAGTCAGTCCATAGCTATCAAGAACACAAAACAGTTATTTTGCCCCTCTGTCCTGGGGGTTGTCATCATGGATGTTAAAATCACCAACAATGACTAGACGGTCAAAGTCAATACACACTATAGACAGCAGTTCGGTAAAATCATCAAAAAAGCTTGCACAGTATTTGGGTGGTCTATAGATATTTAGGAACATAGCTCGAGAGGAGCATTTCAGCTGAAGGGCCACATATTCAAAAGAAGCAAAGTTCCCATAAGATGTCTTCCTGCATTGAATGGAATCATTGAACAAAATAGCAACTCCACCCCCTTTCTTATGCATTCTTTCCTGACTCATAAAACTAAAGTTGGGAGGGGTTGATTCGATAAGAACAGCTGCACTGTTATTTTGTTCAATCCAAGTTTCTGTTAAAAACATAACATCGAGATTGTGCTCAGTGATAAAATCATTGATTAAAAATTTTTTCCTGCCAAAGACCTGACATTTAATAAAGCTAGTTTAAGTTCGTTAAACACACTATCAGTCAGGTTTTTTGTAACAAGCTGTGGCTGACATGGAATCACTGCTAAATTAGATAAACTCACACAAACGTTTGAGCGCTTCCTGTATCTAAGATGATTCACCGCTCTTAATCTATTACCTATCAACACAGATATCGGCAAAGCTACAGGCAGGCAGGGTCCCGGCATGTCCTGGAAAGAGTTGAGAGTGCCATACGCCCTTGAGCCTGGACCCAGCAGATATCAGTTTGCAGCGTTTTGTACACACACATCCCTATCAGGCTTTGAAGGGGAGGGAGGACCCACCACCCTGCTCCTCTCATCATAGGAGGGCAGGGTGAGGGCTACACTGTAGAAAGGGGGGTTTGGAAATATGCTTCCATCTTCCTTGTATTGTTGTGGTTTGGATGATTGTATATACACTAGACGGATCCTTTTTAGCCATAACCGTCTGACAGGGGTGTAGTGCTGACGGAGAGCACCAGAAAGCCGCTCCGGCACTTCAAAAATTGCAGTACCCATACTGGAGCCGTACACATGCCGCAGTTTTTGCGTGGCTGTGTCTTTAGTTTAAAGCCCAGTGGCGATCTGTTCATCTGTCATACTAATCATACAGTCAATAACTTGTTATTAGCATCTGGTTAGCTAGCTATGCTAACGAATATAAGAAGCTTTTTCTACAACCAGTGAGGTAAAGGCACATCTTTATATGATCATTATAGTTATAAAAAAATAAGAGAATAAAGTAAACAGGTATAAAATACTTTATGACAGTAAAATAAAGTTGTTATTAATAAACAAGAATACAGTTTAAAAGGAGAGTGATTTGTAAAATATCTATAAATAAAAATAAAATCTGCTTACAGTTCTGTTTCATATGGGTTTTGAGAGATGTATCCATAGATCTCCTAATGTTGCTCCAGATTGATGCTTTTAACTTCAACATTTAAAAAACAAATCTTCCCGGGGGAGCATGCCCCGGACCCCCCTAGAGGAGGTTAGTTCCCCCCCACTTAAATCATGTTCACATGGATAGGAAACTAAATACATTTGCACACATCTTGTGTCCATATATTTCTGTTTTGGTGGTCATGCCACAACCGTGCACGTGCATGCATGGTAATATATCTGGATTAAGAGGTTGCTTTTTCTTTGCACAGCATGAAAGAAAGGCAAAATTAATGGGCTGTGATTTTAGTATTTTTAAGCAGAGGTCAATCATTTGTACGGCCCTCGGAGGATGTTGAAAAAATTGAAATGGCCCTTGAGAGGAAAAAGGTTCCCCACCCCTGCTCTACAGCCAGCTGAAGGGTGCAGTCTCTAACTGGAATGATGATGTCACTGTAAAACCATTGGTGTCAGTTTACAAGGTTTTCCCTTTTGTTCTTCGACATACAACCCACCTTTCAATCGCCAAAGGTTTTGAGGTCCGTAAAAAGGCGGTACGGTGCTAATAAGTGACTACAAAAACTAACGTCATCACGGCAATATGACCTTCCTTGAACTTAGCGGTTGTAATGCGCAGCCTTGTGGCCGTGATGTAGTTCGTTTACAACATAACGTGAACTTTTTTCAAGGCCTTTTTCTGCATTACATCAAAATCAAATGAAGAGATCACAAAGCTTTTTGTCGAGGGACCCCTTGCTATGCTAACTTCCTGGTTGGCCTCAAAAATACGTCAACACTGAACCACTTTATTATTTACTGATTATGGTCCCGATAAATGACCTGGCTATAAATAAAAATGATCAATAACCTGACATTACTTGACGCTACTTGATTATCTGGCGCTGGGATAACAAAAATATACCCAGTTAAATGACTTTAAAATTCCTCAAATTTTATTTGTATTATGCAACTGGTTGATCATAATTGGACCGAGATGTAAGAGGCCGAAGGAAAGAATATCATTTTAGTTTAATTTGAATATTAGGTTAGTGTATGTTCCTGTGTGTTAACATTGGCAAGAGAGTTATTCCAAACTGAGGGAGCCATACAGCCGTCCTTTAGTGGTGGTTAATTATTGAAGTGGGTGATATTTCTAACATTATGAATTAACCATAACAGACCACATATCACCACTGGAGGTCAGAAGTGAAACCCAGGAGTAAAATATTCCTATTTTTAGATGCTGCAATATATATTAATGTGCAAGAGAGGAAGTAAAGTTCCTACACTATTATAATATTCCAAATCTTTTTATGGAAAGCTGCATTTTTACAGAATTTAAAACATGTTCAGATTCCAGCCTTTCCTCAGACATTGTGTGGTTTGTTCAAGACATTCCGTTCCATCCAAGGAGAAAGGAAAGGAGTTAGTACAGCGGTTAAGCTCATAATATGGAAGGTATTGTGTACTTTATGAAAGAAGCATGACATTTTCACCAGTTTTAGTACATATGATGAGGTTTGATTTCAGATGTGGAGGCATTTCTGATTGGACCTCTGAAGACCTAGAGAGGTCAATCACCGCGAACAATGTTGAATTCCAATTGTTGGAGTTTATGACAAGGATAAGCTAATGTTAACAGTCATATTCATGACTCTTTTTGGTACCACTTTACAATAAGACTACCTTTATAAAGGATTCATAAAGGGTTTATAATGAGGTTAATAATTAGGTTGTAAACACTTTATTAATCATTAAGAACCATTTATAAACCAGTTCTAACATAGTTTTCATACACCAACACAGGCTCACTATTTGGCAAGATGACTAAGCCTTATATTGGCACTAGCTTACTTCGTCTTCTTCATCAGCCAGCATCCTTGGTATCTGTTGTTCACTGAGTTGATTCTCCCCCATCCATCTTGATGTTTCTTGGCATCTCTTTATGACCATTTATTTACGAGTTACTAACAGCTATAACTGCCAAAGGGGAGCCTTGTAAAGTGTTAAACACATCACCATTTATTAATTAGTTACTACCATTTACAATTCGTTTAAGTTATATTAAGCCTTAAAGTTATGCATAAATTGCGTTTCCCATAAATGTTCAGCTGGACGATGTATTCGAGCTGCTAATTTATGATGCAGAGAATCATGCAATTATGAATACACGCAGTTGCGTATTTGGCTCATAATGGCTCATGTTAATAATTAATCATGTTAATAATTAGATAATAATAATAATAATCAAGTAGCCTAACCTACGACGTTTAAAGTGATACTTGTTGGCCATTTCATATTATTAAATTTGGATAGTATATTTTAAAACGAAGGTAGCCTAATCCAGGAAATACAATGCCTAAATTATGCCGTTCATTCCATTTAATTATATTCATGTAGACACATATTAATTCGATCAGGGGTGGGGAACCTCCGGCCCCCGGGCCGTATCCGGCCCGCGAGACCATTTGGTACGGCCCTCGAGGTAATTTATAAACACACGCAAAAAAGAAAAAAATGAAATAAATCTAGACCGCAAAACAATTAAACAAGCGAGTGCCTGTTTTTCCTGGCCAAGGTCAGGGTCCTTGAACACAACACGAGCCTAACGTGTCATCACGTGGTATATGTCTCGTCTGACAGGGGTGTAGTGCTGACGGAGAGCACCAGAACGCAGCTCCGGCACTTCCAAAAATTGCAGTAGCCTACCCATAAGGAGCCGTACACATGCTGCAATTTTTGCGTGTCTGTGTCTTTAGTTGAAAGCCCAGTGGCGATCTGTTCATGACTGTCACACTGATCATACAGTCAATAACTTTGTTGTTATTAGGATCTGGTTAGCTAGCTATGCTAACAAATATAAGAAGCTTTTTCTCCAACCAGTGAGGTAAAGGCACATCTTTATATGATCATTATTATAAAAAAATAAGATAATAAAGTAAACAGTGTTGAGAGCTTCATAGTATGTTGAATACTTAAAACGAAAGTTAGTTATAATCAAATATAATCAATTATATTCTTGTATAACCCACAATGAAAATGCTTCATATTTTAGGTTTTTCTATATTTACAGTATAAACAAAACCAAGTGGTTTGTTAAGTTGAGTGTAAGACCTATAATGATTTATGGGTGTCAGTGAAAAGAGAGTAGTGTGGTGACACGTTATTGGACATAATTCACCTCTCGTATTGTGTTGCCACACGGACCCTTTAGTGGGAACACCGGTAGCGTTAGCTTCCATTCCTGCTAGCTCGTCAAGCAGAGCAGTTGATGTAATAACCTCTCTGTTACTAATGGCTAATAAAGATTGGAACTCTGTTCTTAATACACCGCCTCCGACTCCCTTTTCCTGGCACTACACTGGTGACCTTGACTTTTCCGAGAAAGTCTCCGGGAAATTAACGAGCATGGCTGAACGCGATGTGTTCGTAAAGCTGCCGGAATTCTGGGAGCACGCCGCGGAGGCATGGTTCGCACATGTGGAGGCGCACTTTGCCTGCCGACAGGTCCGTGACGGGGACCTGAAATACTACAGATGAAGCACTCCAGATCAGACTCAGATGGGTGTGTCCCAGTCAAAAGCCCAGCGGATGCCAGCGGCTGAGGGCGTTGCCCAATTTCCCCATTTGTTCAATTACAGGATTTAACCATGAGATGGCGCTTCATTCACAAAATACACAAAGACAACTGGGTGTTGATGAACTTAGTCTGTTTGCCATTTTTGCAGCTCTGCAGTTGTGTTTGCTGAATACTGTAGCATTTAATCACTTATTTGTTACTGTATGGTTTTCACAAGCTACTATAATGAAAAAACATCAATATTTTAGATCAAATAAAGTATATAGTTTGCTTTATGCAGTATATTTCTTGTAATATTGTTGGGGTGTTTTTACACAGTACAGTAGATTGAAGTAAATCAACTTATACATTAAGATCAGATAAGATGGACCTTTATTAATCCTGTGGGGAAATTCAGTAGTTCAAACAGCAACAGGGTGAGAGTGAAAAACAGGACAGCACAGATTCACACAGATTAATAAAATCAAAAATAAGATGAGTGATAAAAATAATAATAATGAGAAACTATGAAATAAGAAATGAATAAAACTAAAATATAATTATCATATCATGTATTATAATGTATTGTAATATCATACATTAACCCCATTATAGCAGATGCCACATTGAATGGATGAACACATGTATGCATCAATAATTACAACAGAGTATTTCTAAATACAAGTTGTAAAAATACTTATATGTATTTAATATTAACCCTTTGGAGTCAACCGTCACAACGGCGTGATCAGATCACATGACCTGTGCCGCATAAAAACAACAGTCCGGACAACATTGCCGTGTGTTTCTGTCGAAAGTACTGGCTTGAAACTATATCCCAGTCTTTATTTCATGCAAAAAGACCCAGTAAACACGGAGAGACGATGATATAAAGTTAATAAATTTCAAAAGTATGAAAAATGGAAGCACATATTTGAATATATTCGCCGCATTTTATCATTTTACGAAACGGAAAATACTGGAAACTGTAGATCCTGCTCAACAGGATGTATATGTGTATTTCTGTCGAAAGTACTGGCTTGAAACTATATGCCAGTCTTTGTTTCATGCAAAAGACCCAATAAACAGACAAAAATAAACACGGACATACGATGATATAAAGTTAATACAGATATATTTCAGAAGTATGAATAATGGAAGCACATATTTTAATATCTTCGCCGTATTTGATAATTTTACGAAACGGAAAATACTGGGAACTGTAGATTCTGCTCAACAGGATGTATTTACCAGGGAGGGGGTGAGGTTATCAGGTAAACGGAGTGATACGAAACGAGACGAAAAGAGACGAAGAGGGACGGCGGGAACCGAAGAGAGACGGCGGGAAATGAGAGAGACGAAGATATACGAAGACAGGCGGCGGGAGACGAAGAGAGATGGCGGGAGACTGGATTGAAGTAAAGTGACAGACAAACATTGAGAATTTAGATATAGTTAGATAGATTTAGAGTTTTGAAGATTCAACTATGATGAAGAGAACTCTGAACGTGAGTCAAGCTTTAAGCTTGTTTTTTGACATGGAGGAGGAGGAACCTGTGATGTTGCCCTCTGTGTCGTATTGACAGAAACCGCTTTGAGGCGTGGCACAGATAAAGACAGAAAAAACAGATTTTTGTACATAATGTGTATATGTATATCTTTGTATTATATTTATAATAACACTTTTGCCTTATCAGAATGAAATCCCATGCTACCTCAATCAAACTTTCACATTATCATAGTGACATCCCATGTATATATTTCCAGCTTTTAAATGGTTTCGTTGTGTATGTTTGTGTTACCTATGAAAAATAATATCATTTTCAAAATCTGTTTTTACGTTTTTTTTGTGATTTTGGGTCCAAAATGTTCATATAGTAGAAGATCACTGCTCTAAACAAAGTCAAAAATCCTACATCCAAACGAAATAAATATAATTAATTATGATGAATACGTTAAGTCTTGTTCATTGTTTTTCACTTTTATTAAATGTTTGATATTTCCGGTGGAAATGGTGGACTATCGGACATTCAAAATGCAGCATATTTTCACTCTTACACACATATATTCTCCTTTTACATACATACATTTTCACTCTCACACACATATATATTTACACTCACACATTCATACATTTTGCTCTCATATTATCATATTTCAATGCACACATTCATATATTGTCACTCACACATTCATGCATTTTGTTCTCATATTCATATCATGTAATGCTCATATTTATACATTTTGCTCTCATGCGAAATCTACTAAAACAAAGTATGTCATGGTAGTGGTCAGCTGTTAAACACAAAAGTGTATCTTAAGGGCTGTAAATATAATAAGCCTGTTGTCAATTTTAGACACAGGCTTATTATATTTACAGCCCTTAATAACATTCATTTTCTGGACTCAATGTGTGTCTTGGCCGTTTTCTTTGTTCCAAGCAAACGAGTGCTTTTTGTTTTGAAATCACTTCCGCGAGTTTCGTAAGGTCATTTAGTAAGGTAACAAGCAAAAGGGCAAAAACGCCTCTCAGACGCTCTTCCGTTTACTTTTTTAATAAAGAAAAACAAATGGTCCGTAGATACACGGACTCATATAGCCTATGTATGTATACTGTAAGGAGAATGTATGTGTGTGAGAGGACCAGTATGAAACCTACAGACTGGGGGATGGGAGATCACAGGAGGGGGGAAGAGCTGTGGAATGTGACCCTTGGGAGAATTCCTCCACACATTCCGATGGCCAATTCGTTTTAAACAAAGAGTTCGCAACACAGGACAGCATAGGCAACATGGGGGGTGGGGGCTGGTGAACGGTCTGGTCAATGTTTGTAAACACAATCCCCAGGATGTGTCCTAATCAGGAGCCGGGTAAATGAGAGACTGAGGAGCCCCCGAGAAACAGATCCCGAAATAGCTCGTCCTGGTTTCCGCAGCAGATATACAGTATGGTGTCTGTGTTATGTCAGTCATTTTAAATAAAACGTTGAAAACTGAACTTGAAAATGGTTTCCTCTTTTTATTTTATTTATCATTTTCGGGACGGGGAGACGTGTGTGATTAAAAATTAATTTGCAGAAATGTAAAGTGATCTAACTAAGTTCTATTCATATTCTTGACGGGAAGAGCAGTGTAAATGGGTGGCCATATGCATTTGAAAAGCAATATAAATCACACAGTTATTATACAATAGGCTATAAAAGCACCATCGATAACCATTACCTTTATCCAATTCAAACTTTGGACGGGAAAAAAGGAAGGTGTACATGGTTGGGCTATACTGTAGGCCCAGGGACGGCGGGTGCTGGAGGCTATGCCTTCCCAAATATTTGTGTAACTGCATCCTGGTAAAATAAAAATATAATGTCTTTGACATTAGCGCTGCTATGCAGCCACCTGTGCCCTGTACCACGAAGCCAGTTCAACAGACCCTGGATATGCTTGAGTTATCTTAACTAACCCTAACAAACGAGATCTCGCTAAACGGTCCTACGACGCTGGTTTTCAACTCGGTAAATCAAGCCAGGGTTTCTCTCTCCAGCTGAGAACGCGTTCACGTGAAAGGGGCGGGGTTAGCTACATTTGACCAATCACAAACAGGGACAAGTGTACTGACAGCGCAGTGTCATACTTCATTAATGAAAAGTAAACTAATATTAGACAAATATGAACTTTAAACATCCATGATGATTTAAACATATAATCCAGGATACAAGCCACATAGTTGCACCTGCAAGGAGAATACAGAACAACTCGTTAAAAAATAAACTACCGAGTGTTTGAAAGCGTACAACAGTTTTATGATACTGCCCCATCTAGAACACGAGGGGATCTGACTTTATTACATTTGAGTTGAGTGTTTCGTCAACTTAATGTGTTGCTTAAAATAATACGTCTGCATACAGTATATGTGACAATGTAACTAAGTGTTGCACGGCCAGATACGGCTCGAGAAGCTGACTCAGATAAGGAAATATTGTGATATCGATGTGAGATCGATGATCTGATTGATGATGTGATGTCAGTGTGATATGAATGATAAGTGCGACACGTCAGCGTCTTCTCTGCATACGGCAGTTTAAACTGCATTTCCTTTTTCCTGTAATATGACTTGATAGATTTAAACTCCGCACACTGAGCTCTGATCGGTCAGCAGATGGTGCTTTCACTGAGTTGATCTCTTTTCTATAGACGCCGGAAGCGGGCAGCGTAAAATGAAAAAAAAAGTTATTTAGCCTTCCCAAACCTGCCTCACGCGCCGCCTATGTGTAGGCCTACTGTATACATACAAAGGCCATTCAAGCTAGAGTTCTTCTGGAAATGTTCACATCAGGCACCTTCAAGTTAAACAATACTAAACAATTAACACAGTAGGCCTAAATTATGTGGATTAAACCACATTTATTTCGTTAAAAATAAACGAAATATGATTTAGTTTGAATGATTAAATGTCATTAGGCACCTTCAAGTTAAACAATCAGGTGCACACTTTAATGTGCCGCCACCTCCGGACTCGGCTTGACTCGGTTTAAAGAATGCACAAATGTGTTTAATCGTTTATGTCAGATATGTACTAAGTAGCCTAAATACATTTGTTCCTGCTCAAGATTAGATTCAACTTTATTGTTATTGCACATATTGCAGGTACTGAGACAACGAAATGCAGTTTAGCTTCTAACCAGGGGTGCAACAAGCAGCGAAAAGTAATGTGCACAATACTACAGTAAACAATTAACACAGTAAATTATGTGGATTAAACCACATTTATGTCGTTAAAAAGAAACGAAATATGATTTTGTATGAATGATTAAATGTAGGGTGAATTGCCCTAATGTGGGACATTTTTGCATTTCAGACTTCGGGAATATATTGCGATATGAAGCCGATACAATAAATCAAAATCCAGTAGGCTACCATTCCGAAATCCCCAGTAATATTAGACACTAATAATACTAATAATACAGTACACTATTAACACTGTACATATTATTGTTTGCCCGTGGGATTAGAATGATCGGTAGTGAGACCCGTGCTGCATTTTCCTCCGGTCGGATGTGATATAAAAACAAAGCGATTATTTTTTTTGTTGTAAACTCACGTGGATTAAATTTAGTGCATTAATTTCAACTCGCGAACATATGATACATTAAATGATCGTGAGGATGATGATTGAAAATCGTTTGTTTGAGCCTGGATGCATTTCCTGATCTAAAAACATAGCGATGGTTTTGTACTTACGCCAACGTGAATTAAACATTATTTTGTTAAATAAAAACATGGTGATGTTTAGTAAATGATTATATGTCTCTTATTTAGCACAGAATATGATCCTATCCGTGACATATGGATCTTAACAAATATCCGCTATATCAGATACCTGAAGATCAGCTGTTTATTTCACATGAGTTCCAGTGTGGCAGCTTTTTAATCACGGCTCCCCCTGGTGGATCCATTATCCATTGCAGCTGGTTTCATGATAATTAAATGTATTTATCAAGGGGGCGTTTCAAGTCCTGCGGGGGGTTTTCCTTTTCAGCAGGGGCCCACCCCGTGCCGATCACGGACCCGCACGGGTAGGCGTCTGAAATGGAGCGCTCCATCTGTACCATGTGGTATCAGCGCTGGGCAGCTCTGCGTCGTCCAGGTTGGTGGGATTCATCGCAGCCCCCCCACATCATGGCAAATATGAGGCGATTAAGGCCCTTCTCCTTAAGACATTTAGCTTATCTGCTAAGGAGAGGGCCTGCCAGATACTTGACATTCAAGGCCTAGGAGACAGCAAGCCATCCCAGCTAATGGAGAAAATGCTAAATCTGCTAGGGGGGGAAGATCCCCGGATTTTATTCACGGAGATTTTCCTGCGTCACTTGCCTCCCCGGGTACAGACGGCGCTGGCCAACACGCCTGTCACGGAGCCCCGTGCTTTGGCTGAGGAAGCGGATCGTTTTTTCCTGGCTACACAACAGCCCAGTGCAGAGACATTAGCCGCGACGCTCAGCGGCCCACCTGCAGTCAAGAAAGCGTGGCGGAGGCCGGACACGGCTGTGGCGAGCCGGCGTGGAGACGCCGGAGAGTGCGTTTACCACGCACGTTTCGGGACAAGGGCGAAGAGATGCATCGCTCCGTGCAGCTACAAACCCCCGGGAAACGGAGGGGCCGGCGCTCAGTAGTGGCTCTGAGCGTCGGCGGCACGTGCAGGCTCCTCTTCGTCAGCGACAGCGTTTCGGGGAGCCTGTTTCTGTGTGACACGGGCGCTCAACGGAGCGTAGTTCCAGCGTCGAGTGAAGACGTCGCCCGTGAGGGGCCCGGACCGCGATTGACGACGGCTAACGGCGGTCCCATTCGCACGTACGGCGTGAGGCCTATGTGTCTGTGCATCGGAGGACAGCGTTTCAGCTGGGATTTCGTGACAGCGGACATTTATTTTCCCCTCCTCGGAGCAGATTTTTTGTGTGCTCATGGACTCTTAGTGAACGTTAAGAATAGGCGTTTGGTTGATGGCTTAACGTTTTCTTCCCTCATGTGCACACTTGGCAGCGCAGCGTACGACGGTACGCTGCGCTGCCAAGTGTGCACATGAGGGAAGAAAACTGAGCCCTAGGCTGTCAGGCTCGCTGTCAGGGGCAGACACGTTTCTCAGACTGTTGGCCGAGTTTCCAGACCTGTCGCTACCCACCTTCTCTGCGCTTACCACTAAGCATGGCGTGGAACACCAAGTAACTACCGGGGGGCCTCCTGTCTACGCCAGGGCCCGGCGGTTGAACCCTTCTAAGCTGGCTGTAGCGAGGGCGGAGTTCGCAACCATGGAGCGCCTGGGCATTGTCCGCCGCTCCGACAGTCCCTGGGCTTCCCCCCTGCACGTCGTTTCCAAGCCGAACGGCGGGTTCCGCCCGTGCGGGGATTACCGCCGACTCAACGACGCCACTACGCCTGACCGCTATCCGGTGCCGCACATTCAGGACTTTTCGGCGCATCTGGCCGGTACGGGGGTGTTTTCCAAGGTGGACCTGGTGCATGGATACCACCAGGTGCCCATGCACCCCCTGGACATTCCCAAGACAGCAGTGATAACGCCTTTTGGACTTTTTGAGTTCCTGCGGATGACTTTTGGACTCAAGAATGCCGCTCAGACGTTCCAGCGCCTGATGGATTCGGTGCTGCGGGACCTGCCGTTTGTGTTTGTCTACCTCGACGACATACTCGTCGCCAGCGCTTCAGTGCAGGAGCACCTGTCCCACCTCCGAGCCCTTTTCACGCGGCTCAACGAACATGGATTAATCATCAATCCTGCAAAGTGCCAGTTCGGGGTGTCGGACATCGATTTCCTGGGGCACCGCGTCACCAAGGGCGGTGCGACACCTCTGCCAGCGAAGGTGGAGGCTGTTGCGGTTTTTCCTCGCCTGCTCACAGCCCGGTCGCTCCGTGAGTTTCTGGGGATGGTGACTTTCTACCACCGTTTCATCGCCCGGGCCGCACACATCATGCGGCCGCTGTATGAAGCATTGAAAGGAAAGACCCCCGTCCAGGAGATCGACTGGACAGCAGAGGCGGACGGCGCTTTTGCTGAGGTCAAGACCGCGTTGGCTCAAGCGGCTTTGCTGGCACACCCATCATCTACGGCTCCGATCTCCATCAACACGGACGCGTCGGACTACGCGGTCGGCGCAGTGCACGAGCAGTGGGTGGAGGGCGCTTGGCAGCTGCTCGCCTTTTTCAGCCGCCAGCTGACGTCTAGAGAACGCAAATACAGCGCCTTTGACCGGGAGCTCCTCGAAATTTATTTGGCCGTGCGGCACTTCACCACAAGCCGCTCACCTTTGCCATGTCAAACGTGGCGGAGCCTTGGTCGGCACGTCAGCAGCGGCAGCTGTCCTACATATCGGAGTTCACTACGGACATTAAGTACGTGGCTGGCAAGTCGAACCTGGTTGCTGATTGCCTCTCCAGGGTCGTCATCGGTGCCGTCCAGTTGGGCTTGACTATACTCGCATGGCGGCGGACCAGGTCACAGATCCCGGCGTCCAGGCTCTGAAGGTGGAGAGCACGGAGCTGCGCTTGGAGGACGTGGTGTTCGGCGACGCGGGCATTACTCTCCTGTGTGACGTCTCTACGGGCCTGGCGCAGCCTGTCGTCCCTGCCAGCTGGAGGCGTCCTGTGTTCGAGGCTGTGCACGGCCTGTCACACCCCGGCGTTAAACCTTCAGTACGTTTGGTAGTGGCGAAGTTCGTTTGGCAAGGACTGAAAAGGGACGTGAGGACTTGGGCCAGGGAGTGCATGGCTTGTCAACGCGCTAAGGTGCACCGCCACACGAAGGCCCCGTTGTAGCGTTTCCTGGTGCCTGAGAGGAGGTTTGATCACGTCAACATTGACCTGGTTGGTCCGTTGTCTTCCTCTCAGGGGTTTTCCTACCTCCTCACCATGGTGGACAGAACGACCCGTTGGCCGGAGGCGGTTCCGCTCGTTTCGACATCAGCCGCAGACGTTGCCCGGGCCTTCATTGCAACGTGGGTGTGTCGTTTTGGCACCGCGTCAGACATTTCTTCAGATAGGGGCTCTCAGTTCACGTCCGAGCTCTGGAACGCTGTGGCAGGCGGTTTGGGGGTTAAGCTGCACAGGACTACTGCTTACCACCCTCAGGCTAACGGCCTCTGCGAGCGCTTTCATCGCTCCATGAAGGCGGCCCTCAAGGCCGGTGGCCCTCAAGGCCGGCGGCCCTCAAGGCCGGCCTTACAGACGGTAACTGGGTCGACAAGCTGCCCTGGGTGATGCTGGGCCTGAGGACCGCACCTAAGGAAGATCTACAGTGTTCTACAGCGGAGATGGTCTACGGTCAGCCGCTGAGAGTTCCGGGGGATTTCCTCCCAAATGCATCAGCTCCCTGGTCTGCCACGGCCCAGCGAGTTTTTCTGCGTGACGCGGCGGAGGCTTTCGCTCCAGTCCCGACTACTCAGCACGGTGCGCCAGGGTCTCAAGTTCCCGCGGAGCTACGCTCGGCTGGGCACGTCTTCATTCGTCACGACGCACACAGAGGCCCCCTACAGCCCCCTTACGATGGACCTTTCCGGGTTTTGGAACACGGTGAAAAACACCTGGTGGTCGACATGGGCGGTAAGGCTGAGCACGTCTCGGTTGACCGGGTGAAGGCTGCTCACTTGGACGTGGACCGGCCGGTGGTGCTGGCTCGGCCGCCGAGACGGGGCCGACCCCCGGCTTGGATTCCTGTCAGGGAGTGTGGACCTGTTGTTCCGGTCCCTCCTCTGTCAGGGGCCGCACGGGCAGAGGTCGCTGTACCGACTCCTGTGCGCAGGTCTCGTGGGGACAGGCGGATTGTTCCTCCCCGCCATACGGATTTTGTTTACACGTGAATTCTGGGAGGGCTTGTGTGGTGACACGTTATTGGACATAATTCACCTTTCGTATCGTGTTGCCACACGGACCCTTTAGTGGGAACACCGGTAGCGTTAGCTTCCATTCCTGCTAGCTCGTCAAGCAGAGCAGTTGATGTGATAACCTCTCTGTTATTAATGGCTAATAAAGATTGGAACTCTGTTCTTAATACACCGCCTCCGACTCCCTTTTCCTGGCACTACAGTAGGCAGTTTCTTCCCTCTCCTCTCACAACAGTACACAGGGAGGGGGGCTCCGGACTTAAGGAGAAATACATTGAGGCCTCAAAAAGGTGCTTATGCCATAGCCATATAATATGGCTGGTCATGTCCTTTTTTTACACAAACATGGGAAGGTGTGTCTTATGCCATAGCCAATAGAATATGTCCAGTCCTGTACATCAGAGGCCATGCCCAGTTTGTTTCATTGGTTGGGTATGGAGGAGGTGTTTTTGGGGTTTCTATCCTGTTTTCTGAGCATAAAGAGACTGGCTTTTTGGAGGGAGCGAGAGAGAGAGGGGGGTTCCCCTGGTATACTCTCTCCCGGTAGGCTCTGGCCCTCAGAGCTGGGTAAATAGCTCTCGGTAAGGTTCTCTCAAACTTGGTAAATATCTCTTGATTTTCTTGGTTGAAAGCTGAGTGAATTTCTTGGTTGGATGCTGAGTGAATTTCTTGGTTGAATGGTGAGTGAATTTCTTTGTTTGCTGAGTGGAATGATTTGATGGGAGATGTGTTTGTGAATATTAGTACCCGCCACCTGTGAGGATCTTCCTCCGAATTCATGCGGATAGGAATGGGTTTTTGAATGTTATTCCCGCCATCTGTGTCGGAAAACGTGTATGAATATTAGTACCCACCACCTGTGAGGACCTTCCTCCGAATTCATGCGGATAGGAATGGGTTTTTGAATGTTATTCCCGCCGTCTGTGTCGGAAAAAAGGGATGAAATTTATGTGAATTGATTGGGTGAAAATGAAAGTTTGAATGTGCTTTTTATTATCACCGGTCATTTATGAGGAAATGCCTCTAAATTCTATCGGGAGATTTAGAAATCACAACTGAATTGGGCAGTTGAAATTACAATTTTGGTAATAAATGTAAGACTGTGAATTAAAGTTTCATATTTGAACATGATCACAGCATCATTTTGTTTAATATGATTATAATGTTGTAAAGAGAGAAGGTAAAAACCCTGTATTAGTTTGGACCTATTTTACTTCAAATAAACTGATCCCACCTTTTGGACTGGGACAACTTAAAAGACATCAGCGCTCTCCTCTCCTGCTTCAAAGGTAAGATTGCACCCTGCCAGACTCACTTTTAGGTAGGAACCATAGACTGTATATATAAATGGACGTAGGGTCCGTGACGTCACCCATAGGATTCTGCAGAGTTGCCGTGAAGCCCTTAGTAGGCGGAGTCGGCCACTAACGGCTCGACAGTGACGCCAGAGTTCAACTCCCGCCTTCTCCAGCCTGCTCCAAATAAGGGCAAAGAGGCGGAGCCGAGGCGGGACCTGCTGCCACCGAGCTGGAAGTTCCAGAGCTAGCTGAAGCTACCAAGCTAAGCTAACATGCTCCCCATCTGCACGCTGCCGTAGCATTTTACGTTTCTAAGCGGACATGAAACTATTCAGCAAAACTATAAATAACAATCTAAGTTATTGAGCTTTTAGCATAATACTTCAGAATCTTAAAACCCCTTAACGTTTGTATGCAATTGTGCTAAATTCAACACTGGAATCAAGCGAATATTAATATGTTTGCATGACATTAGTTATTTATATTTTGATATCACTTAACTATATGTTTAATACATTTAAGTCAAGCTAAGGTACATGTGATGGTAGCTAGTTAGCGCTCTTACCTGTGAGGACTCCTCCAAACAGCATAATAACCAGACTATATCATTAAATCTAAGTACCAGTTATAGATCTTTGACTTTAGACAAACAATTCAAAAGACCAAATGTATTTAAAGACCAATCTTTATTTGAATGTGCCTCTTAACCTGAGATATTAGTTATACAGTAATAGTATTGACAATCTAAAAAAACTGAGCAACTCAACAGTTAACTTTATGTTTCTTATTGTCTAAAGCATTTATTATTTTCATTTTCCCAATCTCATATTCAGTGTGGACGGATTGAGACAGCATGGTGTCCAGAGAGCTGCAGAGACTTCAGGGAGAAACCTCCGTGTGATGGACGTCCTGTCTGTTGGTTTGGAGAGGACTGAGGGTCTTTCCTCTGCGAGGAGGACTGAGGGTCTTTCCTCTGCGAGGAGGACCAGGGCTGATGAAGGAGCCCATGCCGGGCAAAGCTGATACCAACTGCACAGGCCTAGTCGGTCACTTTATTTGACTAAATGTGTTTAATACATTTAGGTTTACACCTTCTGTCCATATGTGCTTTTTATTTAAAACATTTGATTAACTTTTGGTTCACATTTCAATAAATTGTATTTGTATTTGCTCTCCTTTTGTCCATTATTCTTACTGAAAATGTTAGATTACACATTCACATCTGACTGAAGATTGGCCCCATTTATTTGTGACGTTGCAAAACAAGGTACATGTTGTGAAGCTCATAAAGTGAGGCAAATAGAAATAATCAGCTGATGGAGTGTAGATGTGGAAATAGCTGCATTCAATCAGCTGACTGTTTTTACAATAAAAGTAGTTTCTTAGTGAATGTCCTGTACTGGTCTTAAAATCTCATAACATCAGCTTTTAATGTTCCTCTTGGATGTTCTTCTTGACCCTCAGAGAAGGAGAAAATGTCCTGTCTTTCAGGCATGACCTTTCCTAACAAAAATGACAGGAAACATAAAACATATTATTGCAGAACAAGTGTGTTATTTATGAAAGCGGTGTGTTTGTGTGTTTAGGGCAAGCGGCAAACTCTGGGGAAGAGCCGGGACGCCAATACGGAAGTGCCAGTATGAACAGTATGAAGTTCATCAACATTGAAATATATGTTATTATCAAAATAATATTTAACTGTTATCAAAACGTAGTGCAACTGTAGAAGCTTGCTCTGTTGTCTCACTGAAAGAATAACTTTTACCATGTTTTTTGCAGACAATATTGAGAGATAAATAGTAGCAGTTCTCACTATGTGTTAAATATCTTTGCCTTCAATACATTAAATTAGAAAGCTGACAAAGTCATATTGCTTGTTATCATCTAAATGTAACTTTTTGCATGGAAAAAACCCTCAACTTAACTGATGTGTAGGTGATCTAGTATTTAGTATTGTTTAATGGAATGTATATCAGTGTATTCAAGTCAATACTTCATTCATTTAAACCAATATCTTTCTTGATTCTTTGTACAGTATGAACAAAGAGTCTTTGTACCTGTGCTGAAGTTCGCTGCTGTGAGGAGTCCAGTTCTGTCTCTCACTCTCTGGTCCAGCCTGTCTGCATCACCGGACACCTTAAACAAACAGATATATATGTAAAGTACCATGTGTACAAACAATATAACTGATTATCTTCTGTTGAACATGTTGGATTGTGTATTGTCCGAGTCAGGGGCCTTTTTATTTTACTGTAACTTTGGAAGTTGTGTTACCAATGCTTACTGTTTATTTGATACCCATTTGGTAATACAATTAATAAAAACAACAAGGTTTGGGTTCGTTCTTCAGATGACTGTGACGTTAACGTGTAAGCTCAATAATGAACTGCAGCTCAACCAACCATATTGTAATATCTAAGTAATCATCTTGAAATATGACATTAATAATTGTAATTTACACACATCTTATTGTGAGGTTGATTTCACATACACTACTTCGACATTAGCTTGTCTACATACTTGAGCATAGCCAATTTAAATTAACCTTAGATGCATACAGTTCTACCTACATAATAAAATATCTAAGTTACAAGGATGTAACCTTATTTTATCAAACTCAAACAGAAGCCGTTTGTTCAACAGTATTATCCCACTTAACGCTTGTCTATTTCGTTGTAACCTTTATATATACAGTCTATGATTTTAACTTGGATGCTACGATTACAATCGTTAGCACCGATGTAGCTACCACTAGCTTACATGCTAACCCAAGCCTTACCATTCATTACGTAGCTGATTCAAATCATTAACACATAAATAAATTACTAGAATGTCACTTACCGCAAAACCGCATTCATGCACCGTCTGTTTTAACCGCAGAGCGAGTCACAATAGTCCGATATATAAGCATGAAGAACAAACAACCACGGCCGGCTACAAGTTGTGTTTCCTGGATGAGCTGAGCAGGCAGAGTCCCTGTAGCTAGCTTCACGGAGCAGCTAGCAGAGAGACAAGAAGCTAACAGCGGCAGGCACTTGACAGAGCCGTCACTCAATGTGACCACGCCCTAATTTATGCACAAACTTTAAGACCTAATATAAATAAAAGGGTCGCGTTAGAAAACAATTCACTCACAGATTCATAATCATGAAGGTGGAATCTAACTATATCGATAATAAAATGTATGGAGCCAGGGGTAGAAACATGTTTTTTTCTGCTGTAAAGTTGGGCATTTTAACATGGGGGGTCTATGGAAATTGCTCCTTTCTGCAGCCATCGCCTATCGGCCAATATATGAACTGCAGTGTGTGGCACTTCCGTATTGGCTTCCCGGCTCTACCCCACAGTTTGCCGCTTGGTAGGAACACACCTCATTTACTGATATCAAAATCCTTCGGGATCGCTTAAACAGATTTAAGAGAGTTGTCTGAATTGAAACAGTAGTTAATTGAACCTGGTTCTTTGGGGAGTTAATAGAGGGGAGATCTTGCTGACGTTGGTGGATCTGAGCCAAGCAGTAAACTTACATAGACTCAATAACTTCGGTCAGGTCAATTAGTAGGTCAGAGTAATTTCCCGGAATAAATTATCAGGACCTCACCGACTCTATACAACAGGTATAAAATACTATATGACAGTACAAAAAAGTATAGAGAACAAGAATACAGTTTGAAAGGGGAGTGATTTGTAAAATGTCCATAAAGAAAAAGTAAATCTGTTTACAGTTCTGTTTCATATGGGTGTTGAGAGATGTATCCATAGAGCTCCTAATTTTGCTCTCAAAGTGCACCAGATTGATGCTTTTAACTTCAACATTTAAAAAAAATCTTCCCGGGGGAGTATGCCCCCCGGAACCCCCTAGAGGAGGTTAGGTCCCCCCCCACTTAAATAATGTCCACATGGATAGGAAACTAAATACATTTGCACACATCTTGTGTCCATATCTTTCTGTTTTGGTGGTCATGCCACGTGCACGTGCATCATGGTAAGATATCTGGATTAAGAGGTTGCTTTTTCTTTGCACAGCATGAAAGAAAGGCCAAATGAATGGGCTGTGATTTTAGTTTTTTTAATCAATAATTTGTACGGCCCTCGGAGGATGTTGAAAAAATTGAAATAGCCCTTGAGAGGAAAAAGGTTCCCCACCCCTGAATTAGATGGTCCTCCGCCCCTCCCAAAAAACGTGACTTATTAAAAACGGAACTTTATCATATTGTTATGCAACAATCACGTGCATTTATTTGGTTTCATAATGTTACAGTCATTATGGCTGAAGATATAAAACAAATTGAAGCCAACTGAAACCAGTGCAATTGCAACAAGGCGGCCGCGGCCTATGTCTGACACTTTTAAACTGTTTAGAACAGTCAAGCTGGCTAATGCCAAAACAACAGACATATAGTAGACCTAACACACTTTTTAACAGACGTATAACCTTTTACAGACAGGCTGGCTAACGCCATGCCCCTGCGAGATGGAGTTCATGACTTTATGAGCTGTTCATGAGCACTCATGAAACATTCATGAACAACTCATTATATGTTCACTTGTCATGTTCATGAACCAAAATTCTTAAAATGCTCATGAACCATTTTAAAGAGCAGTTCATGAAATTTTTATGAACATTGTTCATTCATATAAAGTTCCTGTTTTGCTCATGACAGACTTTTATGAGCAATTTATGAACTTTTCATGATCCAGCCAATCACAAAATTATAATTAAAACCCCAAAAAGTTTGCATGAGCATTACATGAACTGTTCATGACTATGAGCATTTCATGAATTTTGGATGATTGTGGCAAGTTCAGAATATTTTTGAATATTCATGAGCATTTTATGAACTTTTGATGATCAGTGTGATGATTTTAAAGACCTCTTGAATATTCATCTACTATTTGAACATTTCTTTATTTTTTAAAACTTTTAATCTTAAAACAAAAAATAGTGCATTTGAAACTGAACATTATCTGTATTTATTTTGGTGACATTCATATCATTTTATGGTTTATCTGTACTGTTTGAGAAGCAGTACGAGTAAGTAGCGCCAAGGTGGAACCTTTGGCAGGTGAGCGGTGACATCTGGGTTATCTTAGGGGGGACACTTCCGCCCCTCCAGTCAGAAGCAATCCAGACGATCAACCGGAACCTGTGTATAATTATTGCTGCTGCACTTTTCTGTTTTCTACAGGTCAGTACATGATGAAAATGATCGATGTTAACTTGTGTGAATTAGATATGATGTTGGAGATGTTTAGGAGAGTGTGTCAGAAAGTTTTGAGCATGTTTGACATAGTAACGGTATTTTAAAAATACTAAACTGTCGGCAATAATAGATGCCATTTTCGCGGGCTTCAGCCGCGCCTGGGCAAATGTGACCTGAGCGAAGGCTCGCAGGCAGGTTAGCTGCTGCGCACGGGTAATATGTTTTGTTTACCTGAGTGTAGTCTTGCAGGCACATTGCCTTGTTTTTTGTTTATTAACATTGACAGTGTATTTTTGTGATCTCCATAATATGTTATATTTGGTAAAGATAGATATATTGATAGAAAGTATTATTTGATAGCGTTATGTGTTTATATTGACTATGTTGAATTTCTCCTTGAGATACAGTAATGGACTGTGACAGACGGATAACTTAAATGGAGAAATGTGATGTTTGTAAAGTACAGCTATTTGAATGTAACTGTGTACTTTGAATTTTGAATAAGAAGCAATCCAGACGATCAACAGGATCCTGTGTATAATTATTGCTGCTGCACTTTTCTGTTTTCTACAGAAATCATTTATTGTTGCTGTGGTACCCAAGCTTTTGGGACCCGTAACAAAAAAATGTGTGCAGCTGAGTGTCAAGAACTGTGCTTCAAATAGTGATAGGATTAATTGTAGTGCTCCACCTGTATACATGTATGTTTGTTAATTTGAATAAAGTTCCATTGTGATTGACATAATTGTTGTTTTCTATGGTTGCCATTTGACCCACAGTCAATGGTTCATGTACATGAACAGTTCATGAACAGTTCATAGCCAGCCATTGAATTATATTCAGTGACTGGATATGAACTGTTCATGAAGTTGTTATGAACAGTTCTTGATATGTTCATGAACCATGGTTAATTCATGAACAATTCTTGAAATGTTCTTGGTTGAATACTGAATATCCCTACACTCACTGAAAACTCCATTTCATGAATTGTTCATGAACCTGCCTAAAACCATATTCCATGAATTGTTCATGAACTATTCCAGAACAGGAGTTTCATGAGTAGTTCATGAACTGCCCTAGTGCCATTTAATGTTCATGGAACTTTCATGAACAGTTCATCAACTTTGTTATGAGCTGTTTATGAGCTGTTCATGAATATGGTTCACTAATATTCCATGAACTTTTCATGACAAGTTCATGAACAGTTCACTATCATCTCACCGGGGTGTTCATCTCACAATTCAGTGTTTCTTTAGATTACTATGCAGAAAAATGTTATCAACTGTCCCTGGTTTCAATTGGATTCTCCTTTCCGAGATCACAAATCCAGCCGTGGAAAAATCTCGCTCACTCGCGGCACTTGAAGCTGGAATGGAAAGAATCAAACGAGTAATGTGTGCCACATTCGGAAACCTTGGCTGCGTTTCACTTCGGTTAAATTGATTCCTTGCGTCCCTCACTTGCGTCGTTTCCCTGCGTTTAGTCCCTCCCACCAGGGAAGCATGGAGAGACGCAAGGAAACCACGAGAAGCAGGGAAATTAGTTTTAAGAGCAATGGGACGTCCTTTCCTCCAGAGCGTCACGTGAAGCAACGTCCGTTTGTGATGACGCTGCACAGCTGATCGTCTGACAGCAGCTCTGTCCCCGTTATTTTCACAAACACCCCCGCCTACACATTTACTGACACAAACATTTGTATCATCTGTTGTAGACCCAAATAAATAAAATCAAAGAAGAACTCATTCTCAAAAAAGATAAACGCCATTCTTAAAATGTATAAATGAACATTAGTTGGATTAATATTGATTAGAGTTCACAATAGAAATAAAATAATTGAGAGAAGAAAAAGAGATATGTTATCTATCAAAACCCAGTTAGATTAACATTCATTGGATTGCACACTTTGTTTGTTTGTTTGGATATGTAGCAAATTAACATTTTAAATAGCACTTAATGACTGACTGAATGGAAATGACAATAAATGAAAATGTAAAACAAAAAAAGCGATCATGAAAATGTTTCCAAAAAATGAATACAATTATTTTTGACCACTTTGTTGTTCAGATATATCACATATTTGTAACTAAATGAAACATTAATTGAAACAAAACATGGTATAAACTGAGGAGGGACTCCCGTGAGGTTCATGTATTTTCTTCACTCCGTTGGGAAACTGCTCTCATGTCAAGAAGCATCAGATCAGTGCATTCACTGCATCGTCCAATCAGTGAGCGATACACAGTAAGGGGGCGGGGCGAGTGTCTGAGAATTTCATTGGAGGATGGTCTGGTGGTTCCTCGATTATAGCTCCTCCATTATTGCTCCTCCATTATCGCTCCTCGCTCCTTGATCCTCGCTCCTCCGGCAAAAATAAGGCCATTGGGACGCTACTCAAGATGGCGCAGACAAATCAACTTCCGGTGAGACCGAGACCGAGGAGCGAGGAAATGAAAAATAAGAGAAGTGAAATGCAGCCCTGGTTGCATGCTCCTTCCACCAGCTGAGAACATCAAAATTCTCCTCCCTCGGTGACTTGAAGTCGATGTATGCGCTCACTTCATCCTGAGTGCACTCGTCGCTGGAAGAGGAATCCTCGACGTCGGATAATCCCTCCGATTGTCTAGCTCTCTTCTCGGGCGGTGCTGAACTGACAGTGGCAACACGTTGTGTGGGCGATGCACGCCTCTCTTTTATGTCTAGAGAGGTGCGAATAGAGGGCGCAAGATTAAGCATATGCAATTTTATAAACTTTACATATAGATTTCCTGATATTTTACATTTCATATTTTAAATGATGAAGACAGACAAGCAGGCCAATAAGCCTATACAATACAGTAACAGTGGGCTATACTGTAACGTTAGGATAGTAACTTTTTTCCAATTCTACCTCAATTTAATTTGAATACAGTATTAAATAAACGATGAGATCACATTTTCCTTCGGCCTTACCGTTCACAAGACGCCGCACTTCGTTGTGCACTGTTTCCATTGAATGTTCCTCCACAAGCAGCTTCAGACTTTTCAGCGTTGGGTGCAAATCATGGCCAGTTTGTGCAGGAGGTGTATCTCGTACTTTTCAACCAGAATTCTGAGACATTTTGCCTTTAGAGAGGAGAATGTCAGGTTGTCAGTGGAGGATGGTTGCAGGTGGCATTTGAGGCGATCGAGCCACACAGCGGTGAGGTGAAGGGTTGGAGTTTTGGATGCCTCCAGTGCCTTAGTAGCCTCCTTGAATCTCTGAAGAAACATCACCATTGCATTCAAAGTGTCTTCGCTCAAGTCGTTCAGACGACCCTCTTCCCCCCTTTCCAACAGCAGTGCACGAACGTCCTCATATTGACAGCTGATCGACTCGAGCATTGTGTGGACTGAGTTCCAGCGCGTTTCCACTGATGCTTTTAACGTCTTTTTAAGGTGATTCTGGAGACTCGTTTGCTTAAAGTAAGTTACGAGTGACTTAGCCCCCGTGACAAGCGTAGTCACTTCCTCTCCGTAGTCACTTCCATCTTCTTGGCTTGGTTTCCCGATCGTAGTGTACAGCACGGTGTTATGGATGTGTGTTGCACAGCTCAGTCTTGTGACGGAGCGAAGGGCTGCCACTATGTTTGAACCCCTCTCTGTCACATACACCAGTTTGGTGAAGAAATCCTCAATGCTGTATCTCCGCAGGGCTTGGATTATTGCTAAAAGGGTTAAATTAATAATATTTTTCCTCAAAGTAATGATAAACCTGTG
Organism: Gymnodraco acuticeps; assembly: GCF_902827175.1. NCBI lineage: Eukaryota > Metazoa > Chordata > Actinopteri > Perciformes > Bathydraconidae > Gymnodraco > Gymnodraco acuticeps. Next base: position 1,570,941 of record NW_022989937.1, on the reverse strand, counting down.
AGTTGGATGTAGAAGAGTCAGAACAATATAGATGTTTTTTATTTTAAAGAAAATTCAGATTGAACATAGTAAAAAACTGTAAATTATAGTGTCCGTCCAAATATAATTTTTTACTTAGAGTGAAAACTACACTTGGATGATGGTAAGGTAGACTAAAAGCTTTAGGAATCCAAAGTACAACATATAATAAATACCCTGTATCAAGATTGATGCAAAACAAGTGACATTTGACCTTTTTAGAGAGATTTAGTAAAAAAAACTCCACCTCTGAGGTGATTTGGGTGGAAATGGGGGTTTTACCGTTTCTCTGGAACCCATTGGTCGATTTTGGTGATTGACATCTCTTTCTGACCGTTAGAGCCAATATAATCGAAGGGGAATCTCCCCACTCACACACATGGTAAAACAAAAAGGTGTGAGCTTCGCGCACACAGTTTTGCATGATAGTGAAGCTGTCTCTAGCTCTGACATCTGGAAACCGAAAAGCAAGTTTATTGCTCATGGATCATCAGAAATCATTTCAAAGAACCTGATTCTAGACCTGTCCTCCGGACCCCCTCCGCCCAGGGGGGGGGGGGGGGGGGGTTATGTCAGGGTTTGAGTTTTGTTATGTCTAGTTGTGGGGTTATTTTGCTTTTCTGTTCTCCCCGTCATGTTTTCCTCCTTGTTTCTTGTCTGGTCCTTCTCCCTGTGTTTTTCCTCCTGTCGTTAGTTTCCCTGGTGTGTCTGATTGTCTGATTGTGATCACCTGTTGCCCTTGTGTTTCTCCTTCCCTGCCCGGCTGTTTCTCGTCTCGTGATTACCCCTCCCTGTATTTAGTCTTGTCTCTTCCTGTGTTCGGTGTCGGTTCATTGTTTGTTTTTTTCCGTCTCCCTCCATTTTGGTCATGACCGTGTTTTGGGTATTGTATTTTCCTTGTGTTACCTCTGTGCTATCCATGCCATGCTATTTTGCTGATCGGCTTTGAAATAAAGCTCGCTTTTGTTTGTAGACCTTAGCCTTTTTTTTGTAATCTCCTTTTGGGTCCTACCTTTCCCAAACCGTAACACCTTGTAGGCTGTGGGTTTTACATGTTGTTCTAGAGCGGCTCGTGTTGGAGGGATGTTCTCCAGAGGCCTTGATTTCTGAGTAAAAAGCTGTTTCCTTGCTTCATTCACTTCCACAATGTCACTGGTTCTATTGTACATCAGAACCACAAAACGCTTCAGCAGCAACATGGAGGCCTCACTCACTTCACGAGGCATCTCTAACAGGTATCCCAGGCTGTTTTCTTTCCTCTACCAGCGAATGCAGAAACGGTGTCACATCCTGTGAATGCATGATGGTCAGGGAGAGTGTTGCTTGATCTTGGATCCATGGTAGTGTGGCGGAGTGGTGAGGGTAGGTGTTTAAAGTCGGTTGCGGACAACGCCACCTGGGGGAATTTCGCCCCCCAGGAAATTATACTGCTAAGGACAATCAGGTTCGTTTTACACCACGGGCAGAGACAGTTTAAAGGGTCAGAATACAGTTTTATTTATAACATACAAAATATCTAAAAACACCACACACAATACATTTGAATAAAATACCCACTTTGGGGAAACGGACAGGGCTTGGCTTACCACGGCGGCAGTTAACAAAAAGGGGAATAAGGGGTCCAAAATAAATCACCCGTGACACTGCACACCACTCAAAACGGATATGTGAAGAAAACCACTGCCACCACCAGGGAGTCTGCCGCCTCAGGCCCACAGCACCTGTCCGGCACAGGATAAAAGGTTATAATTCTGACAAAAGGATAAACAAAAGAAAACAACAAAATACACCAAATCTGAATGAATGTAAACAATTGAATAAACAACAAATTAAAGCAAATTTAAAGGACTGCAAGGAATAAACAAATTAAATAATAAATGTCCTTATAGTCGTGTATTAGGACCATTCCCTGACGCCAAGAACGGCTCCAGCAACAGGCCAGAGCAAGCAGTCTGGGCCTGTCCACAGCGAGGAGTGAAGCTCACAGAGAGCCCAACACTCACAGCAGCACGGGACGGGAATGATGGCCAAAGGTGGGGAGCGAGAATAGTTAGAACACCCCTGGAAAGGGGATTGGAATTACTATAAAATCTGTATGAAAGTGATGGTGTAACTTATAATATGGGGGAGGGGCTCATACGTACCACCCCGTGCAGCCAGGCGCAGCCACAGAGCCGACAAGGGAGGGAATGAGACCCGCAAATCCCACGGCCAAATCCCGCTGTGACATACATAATTGATAAGGCAGGGGAACTACGCAGCAGATTTAAAGAGAGCAGACAACGGCACTCACCAACAGTGTGCAACGCCGCTATCATGGAGAAAATGCCTCCTCTAACGCCCCGGACGTCAGCTGCGCTAAGATGGGAAAGTGTCAGCCGTGTGCATCTTGTGACCATGAATAAATGAGACTGCACAGTGCTTTACCTGTCTGGTAGAGAGTAGGACATGAATGCTGCCACGCCAAACAATTTGCGTTACTCCGGTCACAGTAGCAACTACTTCATGCACAGCGATGTATCTGAAACTGCTACCAGTACCAATGGCTATCCACATTGCATCTGGTTTTATCTTGTTGAAAGCAGCCAAAGCGATTACCACTACATCAGTGTCTGCTGTACGTATCATGAACCTCCTGTAATTGTTCTGAACTGCACATATGACGTGCAGAATCAGACGTGTGTCAGCTTCCTCGTGAGAGTATGGGGGGAGTGTGGTCAGGTCACACGTGGCAGGGGAGCAGAGCACAGTATTTCCATGTATTTCCAATTTGGTGACTTCTTTGGAGAGGAACCACATTCCACAAGAAGTCCTTCCTAATTCTTTGGAATTGCAGTCGTTGGTAGGACTCGCCTTCTGACACCCTTGCCCCTCTTCTGTCGTGTTGAAGCTTTCAAGCTGCCTGGCGTGTACACATCCCAGATGGCATCAAGGAGCCTACATTTATTTAGCTGGGATGCTATGTAGGGAACAAACACATTTTTAGCTGGAATGCTATGTAGGGAACAAACACATCATCTGCATACTCCTGAAAGGTATTTGCTGTACCAGGATTCAGCATCTCAATTACAAAGGCACTGTCCAGAAACACAGCATCGACCACAGGTGTAGCTGCAGATCTAGCCTCATCTGACTGTATGCAGCCCAGAAGATCTGACTTTGTACCAAGTCTCAGTTTGCCTCCCTCGGACAAAGATGGAGGAGCTGTCTGGTTTTCGTGGCTGAAGAAGTCTTCTAGATCAGGGGTTCCCAACCCCCGGTCTGCGGACCGGTACCGGGGGTTGGGAACCCCTGATCGAGAAGACTTCTTCAGCCACGAAAACCAATAAAAAATTATTATTATATTCATATTATTTCATCCAGTAGCCTAGTTAATCTTCCACCAGGAAACCGTTGAACACATCGAACTGCCCGATTACTCCCCCTTTTATTAGTTTTATGAAGGAGATGTCCGGTCACCAAGGCGTGTGTGTGTGTGGCCTAGCATTACTATACTTGTGGGGCCTAAATCTGTTTACACAGTCACGTGTGGGGACTCACCTCTCTTATGGGGACAAATTGGAGGTCCCCATGAGGGGAATCATTAATTTTAGGGTGAAGACTTGGTTAGGGTTAGGGTAAGGGTTAGGGTTAGGCATGTGTTGGTTATGGTAAGGTTAGGATAAGTCTCCAGGAAATGCATGTAAGTCAATGTAATGTCAGCTGAAGTGATGTATACATTGTGTGTGTGTGTGTGTGTGTGTGTGTGTGTGTGTGTGTGCGCTCTGTTCGGTGTGTTTTCAAATAATAATAATATTAAATAATAATAATGCATTTTATTTATATAGCGCTTTTCACAACTCAAAGATGCTTTACAGTATGAGGGAGGGTAGACAAACAAGGACAGGCAAACAAGTAACTATTGTAAAATAAAAAGGCAGTCAAGAGGAAGTTGATTGAGAGGGGGGAGGCTTATGGGTAGACAGAGTTGAAAAGATGTGTTTTGAGGCGGGACTGAAAGACTGTGAGCGACTCAGAGTCACGAAGATCTTGGGGGAGGGAATTCCAGAACCTAGGAGCTGCCACTGAGAAGGCTCTGTCCCCAAAGCTGCAGAGTGTGGATGTGGGAATGGATAGGAGTCCGGCTGCGGTGGATCTGAGGGACCGTGGGGGTTGATAAGGAGTGAGAAGGTTTGTGAGATAAGGGGGGGCCAGATGGTGGAGTGCTTTGTAGGTGAAGACCAGAACTTTGTAGTTGATGCAATGGGAGACAGGAAGCCAGTGGAGGTCTTTGAGGACTGGGGTGATGTGATGCCATGATTTGGTATGCGTGAGGAGACGTGCAGCTGCATTTTGAACCCGTTGGAGTCTGTTGAGGGATGTAGTGCTGATGCCGTAAAGAAGTGAGTTGCAGTAGTCAAGGCGGGAGGAAATGAAGGCATGGATTAGTCGTTCGGCTGCAGGGCGGGTGAGAGAGGGTAGGATTTTTGCAATATTGCGGAGGTGGAAAAATTTGGTTTTGGCGGATGTGAGGTTCGAGGGAGAGGGTGGGGTCAAAGATTACGCCAAGGTTGCGTGCCTGATTGGAGGGGGAAACAATGGTGCCGTCGATGGTGAGTGTTATTTTAGTGACCTTGCTGAGGGTGGATTTGGAGCCGATTAGGAGGAGTTCTGTTTTGTTGCTGTTCAGTTTGAGGAGGTTATGTTGCATCCAAGTTTGAATAGCTGTCTGACAGGAATCGATGTGGGTAAGGGGTGGGTTATGGAGGGATTTGGTGTTGAGGTAGATCTGAGTGTCATCAGCATAGCAGTGGAAGTCCAGGTTGAAGTGGCGGAGTATCTGACCGAGGGGGAGGATGTAAATGATGAAGAGGAGGGGGCCAAGTACTGATCCTTGAGGAACGCCTTGGGTGACTGAGGCTGTGGCAGAGGAGTGGTTGGGGAGGAAGATAAAGTGGGATCGTTCAGTGAGGTAGGACTGGAGCCAACTGAGTGCAATACCTTCAATACCAATGTCCCTGAGTCTGGTGAGCAGGATGTTGTGGCTCACGGTATCCAAAGGCAGCACTCAGGTCGAGGAGGATGAGAATATTGAGGGAACCAGTGTCAGCAGAGGTGAGGAGGTCATTGAGGACTTTGATGAGTGCAGTTTCTGTACTGTGGTGAGGACGAAATCCAGACTGAAGGGGTTCATAAAGCTGGTTGGTTTGGAGATGGCAGTGAATTTGTTTGGCTACAATGCGTTCAAGAGTTTTTGAGAGGAATGGTAGGTTGGAGATGGGGTGGTAATTAGTGAGGGAGGAGGGATCAAGACCAGGTTTTTTGAGGATTGGAGTAACGGCAGCAGTTTTGAAGGCAGAGGGGACGGTTCCATCGGACAGTGAGGAGTTGAAAAGGTTAGCAAGATAGGGGCAGAGGACGGGGAGGCAGGACTTCAGGAGAAGAGTGGGTAGAGGGTCAAGGGAGCAGGTTGTGGGATTTGAGGAACCGATCAAATGGAGTATTTCAAGTGGGGTAACCAGGTTGAACTGGGAGAGGCGGCGCTGGGGAGGAGGAGTCAGGAGGTCAAGGGAGATGGGGGGAGAAATGGTAGCAGTGGAGATGCTTGTATGTCAGATGGAGCTGAGAAGGAGTGGTTAATGGCGTTAATTTTGTCTGCGAAAAACTGGAGGAATGAGCTGCAAGTAGCGGAAGTAGAAGTAGGGAGGTTATCAGCACAGGGTTTGAAGAGCTTGTTAACTGTGGAGAAGAGGGTCCTGGGGATACGGGAGGGGTCCCAACTAAGATGTTGGAGAGGTAGGCAGATTTAGCGGCAATAAGAGCATCTTTGTATGCATTGAGATGGAGTTTGTAGCTTATGTAATGGACTGTGAGGGATGATTTATTTGAAAGACGTTCAAATTGGCGGCCTCGCTGCTTCATTTTACGCAGTGCGGGTGTGAACCAGGGTGAGGAGGTCTTGAAAGTAACAGTTTTATTTTTGAGGGGGGCTAAAGTGTTGAGGGAGGTGAGTAGGGTGGAGTTGAGGTGGTTGAGCAGATCATCAGGTGAGCTGAGGGTTGTGTCCAGGGGGAGATTAGACGATAGCAGTTCGGAGAGATGGTTGTGGTCAATGGAGTGTAGATTACGGAAGGTGATGTTTCTGGGTGGGCAGGGGTTTCGGGTGGGGGGGGCAATGGTGAATTGTATGAGTTTGTGGTCGGAGAGGGGAAATGGGCAAGGGTGGAGGTCAATCACTGGGAGGTTGGTAGAGCAGACGAGATCAATAATGTGTCCTTTGTCCTGGGTGGGGAAGGTGACATGTTGGGTGATAGAGAAATTGTCCAGTAGGGTTGTGAATTCGCATGCCAGCTTGCAGGTGGGTGAGTCAATGTGAATGTTGAGGTCACCAAGTAGTAACAGACGTTGAGAGAGGGATGAGGCAAGTGTGAGGAATTCAGTGAAATCGGAGAGGAAGGAGGGATGAGGTTTAGGAGGCCGGTAGTTGAGGATGACTGTCAGTGAGGGAGGGGCTTTGAAGGCAATTAATTCAAAGGATGATACTGAGGGGATGGTTAGTTCTGTGATCTGGATGTTCTGATTGTGGATTACAGCAAGGCCGCCACCACCGCGGGAGGGGCGGGGTTTAGTGATGTATTTAAAGCCAGGGGGGATGTTTGGTTGAGGGAGAAGAAGTCATGACCATGAACAGTAATTTACACACATCTGGCTAACTCCATAGGTATATGCTGGTGTTCCCATAAAAAGTTAGTTTAATCTTAATCTCGATGTAGTGCTAAATGCTGTCGGAGTGCACCGGAACGAACAACACTATCATAATAGGCTTATTTGAGACGAGCTGCAGCTCGCCTCGAAAGTAGACGAGAATAGCCGATCGCAGCCGGGGGAGGTCTCAAAAAGCTCGCCTGAAGTCGGACAGCTCGGAGTCGGCTTCTTCGTCTTCTCTTGGTTTTTTGGCAGATTGCAAACAACTTTAAGGTGCATACTGCCACCTCCGGAGTCAGCTTGACTCGGTTTGCATTTATAAAGAATGCACAAATGTGTTTAATCGTTAATGTCAGATATGTACTAAGTAAATACATTTGTTCCTGCTCAAGGTTAGATTCAACTTTATTGTTATTGCACAGATTACAGGTACTGAGACAACGAAATGCAGTTTAGCTTCTAACCAGGAGTGCTAAAAGCAGTAAAGTGAAAGGTAATGTACACAATAGACAGGATAAAATATAGAATGAATTGAATGATGAATAAACAGTGAGGGGTATGAATACACTAGATATACACAGCAGCCTGTGAGCAGTATGAACAGTATTACAGTGTGTATGAATATGCTAAGATATATAAAAGTATGAAAACGGTAAGCAGTGCAAGTATAGTATAAAATATATAGATATTAAGTTCATGATGATAAACATTGTGGAACAATGATGAAAAATGTGAATGGAAGTGGCGACTTAAAACTGACACAAAACAACAACAAACTTTTGCCGAGCCAATTGGAGAGTTTCATCAGCAGCACGAGGTAAAAACCACCGATGAGCGCTCAGCTCGAGATACCAGCGAGTCGTTTCCCATCAAGCATTTCGCTTCCGCAGCCCATGGAGAGAAACTGCGCCGCCTCACCGCGCCTCGCTCTCAAGTCTGCGGGCGTCTTTGTCTCGCGAGATTTCAACGTCTCATGTAGGCGAGCCTCCAGAGCAAGTCGGACAAAATGACTAACCATCATGCAACGTACTAGCAAGACGTTGATCGCAATTGCGCAGGTCTTTCCGTTTTTCCAAAAAACCAAAAAACGACACCGGTTCTTTTTTAAACGTTGTTAATATGTTTTGGATGCATATTGTTCTAGTATTTGTTCAAGCTGTTACATACAATTAGCCTCTATTGCTACCTGCTGGTGGTGAGTAACTATTAAAATCAGTTGAAATTGACAACCGGTCCGCGATTTTTTTTTTATGGATCTGCTGGTCCTTGGCACCATACAGGTTGGGAACCCCTGTTCTAGATTACCTTCACGTATTTGGCACGACACGTACAGATGTGATAAGAGATTGCAATCACTCTTCAGTGCTGCAAGTTGCAGTTTCTCTTTTGACTGAGTCCTGATATTTGGACGGCTGAATAGTGGTAGCTTGTTTTTTGGAAGTGGATCGGTGACTGGCTTTGATTGGTTCTCTAGTCGTTTATTTACAAATGTTGTGTACTGTTCGTTACCAATGGTTTTAACCTTTCTCACTGCTTCTGCCATAGATAAATCTACGATGTCTTTGGTGCCCAGCATCAACATATTCCAAAACTGTACTCAGCTGAAGTACTTCAGTACATTTATTTAAACGTGTTGTGTTGTCACATAAAACTGCAGTTCACTGTATTCACTGTATTAGCCTTATTAACTGTTAGCTCCATTAGCCAAACACACCGTTGTACTCCCACCGGCTACTAACAGCTAACCAGCTCTCTTGCTACCGACATGAGAAGACGCACTCTATTTTATTCAGGGCTCGGTTCAGTTAGTCATTTGCTAAGCAATAGTTTACATGCATACATACAATTGTCACTTCGGTGTGCAAATCTGGACGGGAACAATTTGTAATCCGTAGCTGAAACAAGATTCCAAACTGAAGCAGTTGTTGATCACTTGCAGGCTCCTACAGGCCGATTAAGAGTAGTGAGGAGTCAGCAGTCAATGACAGTATAAAACAGTGAAGAAAATATTTTGTAAAGAAAATATATTTTTATTTTTATTATTTTTTGTAAACATTACTTACACAAAATATGAAATCACATCTTTTTTCTGAAGATGCACTGTAGAAATGTCATGCTTCTTTCACAAAATGCACAATAGGTTTGCTTATCCGCTGCACTAAGTGTACCTTTTTCCTCTGAGTACGGTGACGGAGGCAATAATATTAACTGTTACTCTGGCTGATGAGATAAGTTCTCATGTTGACTGGTTAGAAATGTTGAGAAGTGGTGCTTGAAATAAACAAGGCAGAACAGCTGCTCTGGGTGCTGTTTGAACATGTGAGAGGCCTGCTGTTCACACATCAAAGTGATTTTATCTCATGTGCTCATTCCAAATAAAGTCAGTGCGCACCCCCCTTCCATATGGAATTAAATGCGATCGGATATCAGTGCCGCAAGATGCATTTATTACAGGTATATTTGACAGGAAATGCATCTGTGGCATGCAGAGATGTCTCATAAAGATAACTGTTTTCCTGAGAGGCAATTTTGTAGATATGTGAATATTATAGCTAAATTGACCGTACAATTCCCCGGTGCTTAAGTAAGTAAAACATGTGTTTCTAAAGTAAACAGGGTAATATAGAAGCCTTATGTGAAAATTAAAAAGATTCAATGTTATTTCAATTGTATGGAAAATTATAAGGGCCACATGTGATTTTATGTTTGAAAAAACGTCAGAATTCTGAGATATTATAGTGACTTTTTTTCTAAGAATTCTCAGAACTAAATCTCAGAACTAAACATTTATTTTACTTTTAGCCAGACTTTTCAGATGTGGCCCAAATCCTTTTATGCGGGGCTTAAGTAAAACGCAGGTCAGCCTGCTCTATGGGCCTAGATATGGGTACTTTTGCTTTCGAGTCAGGCCATTTGGATTCATGCGCCAATGAGCGACTTTGATAGGAATGAACTGGGCCCGTCTCCTACTCTGTATCCAGTTCTCTTTATATACTGCCGGTTCAAAACTAAATTCACCAACTGGATTTAACTAAGCCAATTTGTAATACCCTTCCATTGGATAATTACTGCAGTGATTAATATGTTTCAGCTGTCAACAAACAAGTTGTTTAACCCTAGCTGATGCGGTGAGTAGCTTCTCAATTCTTAAACAACCATGTCAGAAGACATATCCTGTGGTCGTGGAAAGGATGTTCATCAGTTTCAGAAGGGTCAAGGTATTGGCCTGCATCGACCAAGGAAAAAAACTCAAGAGCTTGCTGAAACTACTAAAATTGGGTTAAGAACTGTCCAACGCATTATTCAAACAAATCAATGAATCCAGATGTACCATGTTCCAGAGTGATGGGCGCATCAGGGTAAGAAGAGAGGCTGATGAACTGATCCCATCATGCCTAGTGCCTACCGTACAAGCCTGTGGGGGCAGTGTATGATCTGGGGTTGCTGCAGTTGGTCAGGGTACAGCAACCTTATGTTCCAAAGAATGAGGTCCTCTGACTACCTGAATATACTGAAGGACCAGGTCTTTCCATCAACAGAGTTTTTCTTCCCTGATGGCACAGGCATATTCCAGGATGACAGTGCCAGGATTTATCGGGCTCACATAGTGAATGAGTGCTTCAGGGAACAGGAGACATCCTTTACACTCATAGATTGGCCACCACAGCATCCAGACCTGACTCTCCCATCATCAATACAAGATCTTTAATTATTGCAACTCTGGACAGAAATACATGTTGTGACGTTGCAGAAGCTTATCAAAATGATGCCACAGCGACTGCATGCCATACTCAAAGCTAAAAGCTTGACTCTGAGTCCCTCACACCAGGGTCGGCTCTAGAACAAATCGAATGGGGGGGGCAATCATTTACAAAGGGGGGGCACACACTGCCGTCAACAACCAACACACAAACACCAACGCAACTTCAAAAAACATGCTGTAAAGTCTATTGTCTTTCACACACATTGCAGGGTGTAGTGCTATTGCATTGCGCACCTATGAATTGTGCATACATGCACGGTTGTGGCACGACCACCAAAACAGAAACATATAAGGACATAGGCCACCATATAAAAAGGGTGCAAATTTATTTAGTATCCTATCCATGTGAACATGTTTTAGGTGGGTGTGGACCTAACCTCCTCTAGGAGGGTCTGGGGGCATGCTCCCCCGGAAAGATTATTTTAAAAATATTGAAGTTAAATGCATCAATCTAGTGCACTTTGAGAGCAACATTAGGAGATATATGGATAGTCTACATCTCTCAGCATCCATATGAAACAGAACTGTACACAGATTTACTTTTTCTTTATGGATATTTTACTAATCACTCCCCTTTTAAATTGTATTCTTGTGTTACTGTCCTATAGTATTTTATAGCCGTTTTTTATTTATTCTGTTATTCTTTAATAACTATAATGATCATATAAAGGTATTCCTCGCAAATACTTGTTTACATAAATGGTGACCAAACCGTTTGAGACCCACTGAGATAACTTACACTAAAGTTAACTATCTAAACACTGAGAGTCCTTACCTCACTGAGCTGAGGTTATACGATCCTCACAGTCTGACAGGAGAGGACTGTCCTCCACCTTGGTGTAGAAACAGCTCTTTATACCCGTTAGCATAGCTAGCTAACCAGATGCTAACATCAACATTCCACGTTACCGCTTGCGCACTCACAAAATGCGCTCGTGCCACACACACACACAGAGCCCCAGAAGGAGGCTACTTGTACTGTACTGTATATTATTTTCGATGGCTTTACTGTATAATCAGTGTAACAGATGAACAGATCACCACCGGGCTTTCATCTAAACACACAGCCACGTAATGATAACAAAACAAAGGTCGGGGGTTATTGGTCAAACAACACACCAATCAGAGAGCAGCAGTGAGCACAGCTCAGGCTGTTTTATATTTGTATTCTTTATTTCTGACGTATTTCACACAAAAAACCTTTAGTGGAAACGTTTTCACTTATATGATTTTTTTTTTAAAACGGCAAAGTGTTGGGGGGGCAAAGTGACTCATTTGGGGAGGCATGGCCCGCGAATGACCCCCCATGACGCCGACCCTGGCTCACACTCTCCCAGTCCCGCCTCAAAACACATCTCTTCTCCTCTGCCTACCCAAAGCCGCCCCCCCCATCAATCCATGCCAATTGATCGTCTTTGTTAGTCCTTGTTTTTTTTATACTCCCCCCATCCTAAAGCAGTCCAATTAAATCTTAGTCTGCAACTTTTTTGGGGGGAAGGGAAGTGTACATCCAGGGTTTGATACATCAGTGACCTAAGACCTACTTCAAAGATTCCTAATATGAAAATATACAGAAAGTCTTCTGTCCGAAAATATTAATCTAGGTTTAAAAGACAGGTAAAAAATTACTTACAAGGTGAATGAGTTCAATAGTGTGCAGATGTTATGAGGAGAACAGAAAGACAAAAGATGACAGGAGAGAAGGATTAGAGATACAATGGATGAGATGAGAAAAGGGAGGGAAGGAAGAGGAGCAATGCTTCACACCAGGATGATTTCCACCTGATGTATGTGGTCGATCAGCCTGTCTCACTGCCCCCCCTCCCTGTCCCCACACACCTTGTCTCACACCTCCTCCCTCCCTGTGGTCTGCTGTGTATGGATTGATGTTCCATGGAAGACACAATGGCCTCCTCTGGGTAGAAAGTGCTTCACTCAATTTTTCTTTGTCATGTGTGTGCGTTTATACAGAACAAAAAGCTTCATGTGCTTTTAGCGCTCTTTCTTTTACTCCTTGCCTGGGGAGAAAAATGGAAAACACACTTTATGCAGGACCACCGCATCCAGATTCCTCACTTCGGATTAGGCAAAGGAAAGGAGAATTGTGTGTGTGTGTGTGTGTGTGTGTCAACTGCAGTAACAGCCTAAGCACTTGCAGATATGATATGTCTGGAACCTGTTAAATTGTTAATTTGCATCTACTTGTATCCCTTGTCCCACATCCCAAATTTGGAGTGAATGTCTTGCACTTTTATTGGGCCAAGTTTCAAAAGTGAAACCTCTACAGGACAGAAACTTTTCTAAACTCTGGCTTTGATACAATGGCGGTGAATAATCTAGGAAAATATGTCATCACGGGCTGTGGATGTCAACCTGTCCAACGTACCCCTAGGGCAGTGGTTCCCAACCTGGGGCGCCAAAGATCGCAGGGGGGCGCCAGGCCTCAGATGATTTGAGGCCAAATATCATATTTCTAGATCTGGGTTGGGTTTCATCCACTTGAATGTACGCAGTCTGTTAGGTAAACTAGATTTTGTCCATATTTGGGCGAGCTCGACTGACGCTGACGTCATTGTTTTATCAGAAACATGGTTAAACAAATCTATTTTGGCCTCTGACATTGCCTTAAATGGTTATAATGTGTATCGTACCGACCGGCCTAATAAAGGTGGTGGCGTTGCCATTTATGTTAAGAATAAGTTCAGTGTATCCACATTAGTTTCCAAATCTATCAGTAAGCAATTTTAATTTTTAGCCTTAAATATAGAAGTGGCAAAGGGTCCGCAGGTCATGGTCGTGGGCTGTTACAGACCCCCCTCAGCTGTCTTCGCTAGCAAATCTTTTATCGCAACTTGACTACAAGGAAATAGTGCTACTTGGAGATTTTAACTGGGACTGGTTAACTACAGTGTCAGAGGATTTTAAAAACCTTTGTATCTCTTTAAATGTTACTCAGATTGTGGACAGTCCTACTCGCCCTAATATTAAGTCCCCTAATAAATCCTCCCTAATTGATCTCATTCTAACTAATATTCCCTATAAATACTCAGCTGTGGGAGTATTTGCGAATGATCTGAGTGACCACTGTGTTGTAGCCACAATTAGGGACACAAAAGTCCAAAAGGTTAAACCTCGTATTATCATCAAGAGAGACATAAAACATTTTGTGGAGCAGGGTTTTGTACATTATCTGTTTGGGTTAGATTGGGGAAAATCGATTTGTGTGCTGATGTTGAGACTGCATGGTCTTATTTGTATCTTGGTTTTATGGAAATTATAGATAGACATGCACCCCTGCGTACATTTAGAGTGAAGGGACGAGACAATCCTTGGTTTTCTGCTGAATTATCTAGTCTCCTACATGAGAGAAACAAGGCCTGGGCAAAGGCTAGGAAATCAGGCTCAGAGGTAGAATGGCTGCGTTTTAGGCAGCGTTTTAGGCAGCTAAGAAATAGCTTCACTTCACATGTCAAAAGTGCTAAATCTAAGTATTATCTGTCAGTTACCACAAAGAACCTGAACAACCCTAGAAAATTCTGGAAAGCCATAAAATCGATATCCACCGGTGATATCCGTAATGAGCTACCTCCGTGCCTTACCACAGTATCTGGCACTATATCGGATAGGGCTACCATGTTAAATTGTTTTAATGAGCATTTTGTGTCCTGTGGCTCTCTGTTTCTAATTCTGCTTCTGTGAACACCACAGTCGGTGATTCAGAACAATGTGGTCTGGAAAACCCTTTCAGTTTTACTCCTTTTACTGTTGATGTTGTTCGTGAAGTCTTAACCAAGCTAGATCCTAAAAAGCCGGCTGGTCCGGACAACGTAGAACCTTTCTTTTTAAAGATAGCTGCAGATTTTATTGCTCCACCTCTTACTACTCTTTTTAACTTCTCTCTCAGCACGAACAAAATCCCAAAAGTATGGAAGTCAGCTTATGTCCTGCCACTACTAAAAGGAGGGGAGGCCACCTTATTAAACAATTATAGACCCATCTCTAAATTGTCAGTTCTGGCTAAGGTTCTTGAACGCCTAGTGAGTGAACAAGTAAAGGAGTTTTTATGTACAAATGACATCCTGTCTAAACATCAGTCAGGCTTCAGAAAGCAACATAGCACCATCACTGCCACAATGAAAGTGGTAAATTATATTACGAGTATTTTAGATAATAAGCAGAGTTGTGCAGCTCTATTTGTTGACCTATCCAAAGCTTTTGACACCGTCGATCATCGCATTTTGAAGCAGAGGCTGGTCAGTATAGGCATGTCCAGCCATGCAGTGGGTGGTTTGTAAACTACCTCTCTGAAAGGTCCCAATGTGTTCACTCTGATGGGATGTCTTCTGAGTGGTTAAACATCACTAATGGTGTACCACAAGGTTCAGTTTTAGGTCCGCTATTATTCTCTATCTATATTAATAGTTTAGGTGAAAATGTCGAAGGAGCAACCTTACATTTTTATGCGGACGATACCGTTATGTACTGTGCAGGTCCCTCGATTAACGAGGCTGTTGTTAAATTACAGGCTGTTTTTAACATTATTCAGGCTCAGCTCTCTGAGCTTAAGCTTCTTTTAAATGTGGATAAAACCAAGGTAATGCTCTTTTCTAAAGCTAAAGCTAAAAATACACCGGAGACTGCTTTGGATATTGTAACTACGCAAGGAATACAACTTGAAGTGGTTACCTGTTACAAATACCTGGGTATCTGGCTTGATGATTGTCTCACTTTTGTCTCACTGTGACCTTTTTACCTGTGCTGGACTATGGTGATTTGTTATATATGAATGCACCTGCCAATTACCTGAGCAAGTTAGATGCTGCGTATCACAGTGCACTGAGATTTTTGACAAATTGTAAAGCACTTACGCATCACTGTACCCTGTATACCAAGGCGGTTATGCCATCACTTACTGTACGGAGGCTCAGTCACTGGTACTTTTTCATTTACAAAGCCATGTTGGATAAACTACCATCTTATATCTGCTCCCTGATCTCTCTGCGAATTGAAAGTACTTATTGCCTGAGATCGCATGCTGTGGTTTTATTAAATGTGCCAAGTTCTAGGACTGTCTTAGGGAAGAAAGCTTTTAGATGTGCAGCTCCACTAACATGGAACAGTCTGCAAAAAGAATGGAAAATTACCAAGCTAGTACCACTACATGTTTTTAAAGCTCTGTTGGATGCTACAAAATCAGATGCTGTTGGTACCTGTACATGTGGTTAAATATGTAAATTGTAATCCCTGTACATTTTGCTGTATGATGTCCTTTTGTTGTTCTGTTGTTTATGTTTTTATGTCTTCTTGTGGAACCTACTGCTGCAGGTCTCCCTTGAAAAAGAGATCATTGATCTCAATGGGATTTTACCTGGATAAATAAAGGTTTTGAATTGAAATATTTAGACTTTTTTTTTTACATATAATTGTAACTCAATACATGATTGTCACTAAAAGCCTTGTCTCTTCATTACAATATAACAAATAATTGATTAATTCATTTGAATAAAAATTCAAGTTAGTAGCTATTAAAGGCATACAAATACAAAAATGTATAATTTTGTCTTTGATAGAAATGCTTCTTCTGCCCGTAAAGTGTCCAAACCAGGCTTTGCTGGATAAGCGCATTTTTTTAAACATACAGTAGTCATTGTCCATGCCGGTTTCAATTGGATTATTTGTCACAGTTGCTCCGATCAGATCGGTCTCCTCCATTTAGATTATTTACGACTTTTGAATCCACATAAACACATCGGCAAAATCCGGCTTACTTTGAGCATGTGTTTTAAACAGTTTAATCCCTTTGTGAATTGTTTCCACTTGTGCCGTCCTTTAATTTCTTCATACAGCGGGAATCCAAATGAAGTCACTCCAATAGTGCTCCTTAATTACGCTTTCATCCTCCTTTAACAACATACTTCACATTCATCCAGTTTGTGACAGTAGTTGTAGCATTTTGAGACTTTTAAACTTTAATTACCGCTGTTGCGCTGAGTGTGTGTGGCGGCCCTTCCAACAGGAGTCATTTGGGGGGGGCTCTTGGGAAAAAAGGTTGGGAACCACTGCCCTAGGGGTCCGCGTACCCCCATTTGAGAACCACTGACCTAGAGCAGTGATTCTCAAATGGGGGTACGCGGACCCCTATGGGTACGTTGGGGTACTGCAGGCGGTACGTGAGATTTAAAAAAAAAAAAAAAAGTTAATTAAAAAAATACCATGCATGATTACAAAAATGATCTTAGTACAATAAGTTAAATAGAAAACACAATTTTATAAAAAATATTCATAGAACCACCAAGGGGGTCCTCATATAAACATGTCAAATGTGTGTATTGTATTTTATAGTTTTGCATAATATATTATTTTGTTCATTGGTTTGTTAAACAGATATTACTTCAGTTGAAAAACTCCTTGGAATTCTGGATGAATACGGACAACATGAGTCAATAATGCCTGAGCAGTCTCTTTAGCTGACGGCAACTTTGGCATGGCAATAAAATGGACCATCTTAGAGAACCTGTCCACTACAGTGAGGACAGTGGTGTTACCCTTGGATGAGGAAGACCCGTGACAAAATCCAACGAAATGTCAGACCAGGGCCTGCTGGGAACGGGGAGAGGCTGCAGCAGTCCCATCTGTGATTTTGATGATGTCTTGTTCCTGGCACAAACTACGCAGGCAGCCACATATTCGGAGACATCCTTAATCAAGGAAGGCCACCAAAACCTCTGTCGAACGACGAATACGGTCCGCTTGACCCCTGGATGACAAGTGAACAGTAATGTAAAGTCAAAACGATTGAAAAAAAGTTTCCGCCTGGCGTGAGTTCAACCTCTTAGCTTTGCGGATGTATTGAAGGTTCTTGTGGTCGGTCCAAACCAAGAACGGCTGTGGCGCCCCCTCAAGCCAGTGCCTCCATTCCTCCAGAGCCATCTTGACTGCCAACAGCTCTCGGTTTCCGACGTCGTAGTTTCTCTCTGCGGGAGATAGTTTGCGAGACAAAAAGGCACAAGAATGCATCTTATGATCCCCAGCCGCTCTCTGTGAGAGAATGGCCCCCACCCCATCATTGGAGGCATCCACCTCCACAACAAACTGTCGTTGAGGATCAGGAACAGTCAGTTTGGGAGCTGTGGTAAACTTTATTTTTAAAGTTAACCCCTGGTGAGGTCAGTGCATGAAGGGGAGCAGCAACAGAGCTAAAGTTCCTAATAAATCATCTGTAGAAGTTAGCAAACCCCAAAAACGGCTGTACCTTCTTCCTATTGGTGGGGGTGGCCCAGTCTGCCACTGCACTGACCTTTGCAGGATCCATCAGGACTTGTCCGGGAGAAATGATGAACCCCAGGAATGAGACAGTTGATGCATGGAATTCACACTTCTCTGCTTTTACGAACAGGTGATTATCCAGTAGGCGCTAGGGGTGTAACGGTATCCGTATTCGTCCCGTACCGTCACGGTTCGGACGTCACGGTTCGGCATGCGCAGTCACACGACGAATACACCTTTTTTTTACGAGTGGGAAAAAAGTCTGTCATTCAGGGCAGTATCCACTACACTATTTATAATCCAGGGGCGGTATTGCGCCTAAAAGCTGTTTGCCAGCCGCCCTTAAACAACAAATGAAGAAGAAGAAACACAACAAGAAAACGAACAAAATACAAGAAGAAGAAAAGTTAGTATGGTGATTTCAGATAACACACAGGAGCTAGAACCCACCTGTTTCTTTTAAATCAGCTGTGTGGGAACATTTCGGGTTCCCTGTGGACTACAATAACGATTAAGTGTGCGAGTGGTGGATCGGACGAGGACGGTGTGTCGGCGTTGTTAGACAGCGTTGCGGTATGCTAATGGAACACACGCCAAACATGCTAAATCATATCAGAAGGCATCAGCCAGATTTGCCAATCACTGGAGCCCGGCAAAAGACAACAGCAGTTCAACAGCTTATCCCCGCTGTTTTTAAGAAGCCAAGAGACATGAAAGCCGAGAGACCAAAATAAATAACGGAAGCTTTTGGCATATATATATTTCAACGGCTATGCGCTCTTGAAACACTTTATTATTTATGATGTCATATTTTCAAGACATTCTTTTTAGTTTTACAGCTTTATCAGCCATTATAGATAATATGGCCATCTGAGTGTGTGTGGTACTGTTTGTGGTTTGTTTTTAACTGTTTAATACAGTTAATTATTCAAAATGTCAGAGTTCCTTATTTTTAAACTGAAACTTGCACTACTGTTCAAACATAAATAACAACAAACCTGGAATTATGCATTTGGGACTTTTTTTTCTTTTTCTTGTTGTACCGAACCCGTACCCCCAAACCGAGGTACGAACCGAACCGTGACTTCTGTGAACCGTTACACCCCTAGTAGGCACTGTAGTACTTGGTGGACATGTTGCACATGAGTCTCCTTATCAGGAGAGAAGATTAACATGTCATCCAAATACACAAAGACAAACACGTTCAAAAACTCACTGAGTACATCATTGACCAGCGCCTGGAAAACTGCTGGGGCGTTAGTTAACCCGAAAGGCATTACGAGGTACTCGTAATGTCCTGTCGGGGTATTAAATCCAGTTTTCCACTCAGCCCCCTCCCTTATTCTTACCAGATGATAAGCGTTGCGTAAATCCAGTTTTGTGAACACTTTAGCGTCCTGCAATAGGTCAAAAGCAGAGTCAATGAGAGGGAGGGGGTATCTGTCTGGGAATCGTGAATCCTGGCAACAAGTCTATACAATCATAAGGCCGATGGGGTGGTTGTGCACTCGCCCTAGCTTTACTAAAGACTTCCTTTAGATCATGATAACATGTGGGGACCTTTGATAAATCAGGGTAATCAGATAAATAGTCAGAAAGAGGTTCGTTGTGACAGTCCGCTTTAGAAGTGGAGATCTTCCTCAGTACCAACTTACTCTGATCGTGAACACACTTCTGTTTACACAACATTCCCCACTCTTCTACTTTTCCTGACCACCAATCGATGACAGGATTGTGCAAAAGTCACCAAGGGTAACCTAAAATGATCGGGTGTTGAGCTGATTTAAACACATGAAAAACTATGTTCTCAACATGAGTGTCATTGATTGTCATTCTTACAGGTGTGGTGCAATGAGTCACTGTGAATAGTAGGCGCCCATCTAACGCGTTCGCTTTTAACGGCGAAGGTAATGGCGTCAACGTCAGGTTAAGCCTAAGAGCTAGCTCTTTATCCAAAAAACTCGAAACGAAACGGCACACTTCTTTCTTTCTCTATCCCTCTCACAGATACGATTGCCAATCTTAATAGCAGCCGCTATAGCTTCTAAGTCTGTGGGAGGAGCAATAAATGATCCTTAATTTTCTCTGATAGTCCGTTCCGAAATATGTCCCTTAACGCTGAATCATTCCAATCGCAATCAATAGCCATAGCTCAATTTCAATTAGCTCAACTCAATTGCATAATCCGCCACTCGGCGTTGATTTTGCTGAATGTATGTCAAATTATGTGCGCTCTCTACAGCTGGTGTGTGACTCTTTTAAACGAGTGGATGAACTGAGAGACAGAGCAAGTTGCAGAATTGTTCTCCCACTCCGCCGTAGCCCATGAAGCCGCACGGCCGGACAGATGAGAAATGATAAATGTGATCTGAGCATAATCAGAGCTATATATGTAGGGCATTAACTTAAAGTGTAGATCGCACTGAGTCAGAAAGGATCTACAGTCATTGGAATCTCCGGAAAACTTATCTGGAGGGGCCAAGCGAGGCAACGGGACAGCATGAGATCCAGGAAGCGGCGCCGCTGTAGTAGGAGGGGCTGCCAGCTGTTGAGGGTGAGCCGCAGCATCAGGTAATGCCGGAGCGGTGGCACCAGCGTCCAGGCGTGCCAGCACACGATGCACCGCCTCCGCCATGTCGCTGATTTGGGTGTTGACAGAGGCTTGGAGTCCATGTTGCTGCTCCACCAGGTCCCTCACTGCCTGGTGTATGACAGAGAACTTATCCTCATGATGGTGTAGACGTTCGCCCTGAAGTCAGGCTGTACAAAGGCGTGGAATTAAATGCAGAGATGCAGAGACAAACAAAGTATCAAAATAAAGCGTTTTAATGTAATTTAAGGTAACAACACACTGAATACATAAAATAACAAAACAAACACTCAATAAACTGTCTAACCTATACTATCAAAAAACGACTTACTTACCCTAACTCTCTATGAACGATAACTCTAAGGACAATGACAAAAGATCTTATCGCTGGAATGCTTGGATCACACAAGACAATCTGGCAACGAGACAGGGGAAGACAAGAACTATATATACTAGACAGACAACACCAGGTGAAGACAATTTAGACAATCACAACAGCGGGAAAACAGACAAGGCAGGAAACGTACTTTAGACACATGAGGGTAGACAAGACTATCAAAATAAAACAGGATCCTATCTAAACACAGAACATAAAACCTAAACTAGGGAAGAATCTTTAGCAGAGCCGTCTACGCACAACAGAATGTTTGATATTGGCCTGTAGTTGGCCATAACCTCAGGATCAAGGTTTTTTTTTTGTAATAATAGGTTTAATTACAGCTACTGTAGAACATAGCCTGACAGTAAAGATGTATTTATCATATTTAATACAGGTGTATTAATTAGGGGTGCAATTTCCTTGAACAGCTTAGATGGAACAGGGTCTAAGATACAGGTAGAGGATACAGCCTTTAGAGGATGAAATAATTGAATTTAGTTGGTTTAGGTCTATAGGAGAGAAGCAGTCTAAGTATATGTCCGGTGTTAAGGGTGACTCAGTACTGGCTAAGGGTAGGTGGTTTATTCAACCCGGTATCACTGCAAGACGTGAACATGTGACGATTTACCATGCTGGGAGACGTGAAGATGTCACGATTTCCTCCCTTCAAACGTGACAGTTACACGGTATTGTTAACATGGCCCAACCAGTGGAGATATACCCAGAAATGCCAAGCAAATGCTACCCTGACGGTCGGTTGTTATTGTCAATATTAATATAATAATGATTTATTTTTTAATAGTCACACTCGATTACGCCGATTTTCTTGTTGTCCCAGCTGGTCGACACCTCTTTTAGCAGAAACATAGGCTACATTAATGTATTAAATCGATGTTAATCCATGTGTGTGGATGTGGAATTAACGGACGTGATCCTAACAGCTGACTGTGTTTTGGAGTGGTGTTGATTCCGCATTATGATAATGCTTTAGGTTATCAGTGTAGTTTTCTTATACTGCATTACATTTAGAGATAATTTCTTATTCTCCACCACATTAAATTTGACTAATTTCACCAGTGCACTTTCCAAAATAGACTGGCTTATATTTAAATAAATGTTTTTTAATTGATAAGGATGCAGAGTCTCTTGATTTCAGTCCAAAAATAAAATGCCGAGTCATTTTAAATTAAAGTATTTGTGTCAAATTGAGTATTGGTAGACAAAATGTTTCTCTCAGCACTTTATCCTGCAAGAATTGCTCTTGGTATGCATGTTCATAGAGCTGCTGAAGCCTGTACTGAAAGTTTTTATTTCCTCTACTTCATCATAATTGTTACCACAGAGACTCAAGGTTGTAGCTTTCGGCGAGATAGAGAGGAGAGATGACCTTTATTTAATTGGCCTACCTTTTCTCCACAAACACACTATTACGACCTGTCCCCCTACCAAGCGGTAGTGGCTCGTGAGAAGACCCGTAACATTAAAAAATAAAAACACGCCAAACACAGAATATCGTTAAAGACGGGCATTTATGGTCAGCACAGCCGTAATTTACATGCCTACCGGCAAAAAGGAACCAAGTCTGGAGGACTGCAAAAAACAAACAAAAAGGAAGAAGGGGGCCTGGGCCAGCCACACCATGGGCCGTAGGACCCAGACTTCCCTCCTCCACCCAGAGATCTAACACAACCTACTGGGAAAAAAACAAAGCTGGGAAAAATCCTACACTAACATCCTCCACAGTTCACACAATATAAGACAGCAAAAGAATAATGGATCCACACGTGGGGTGAGAGGAAATCCACGGATATAATCCCTCGGCATCAGGGCAGGAAAAGAGAGCCTCTTCTCCTCCAGCTTCTCCTTTTAAAGTCCCCAGCTGAATGTCCTTAGGACACCTGGGGGAGGCGGAGCCAGGGGCGGACCAGGTGTACCTGCGCAGCAGAGAGACAGAGAAAAGCAACACAAGCACGTAACACCCCCACCATGAGTTAGTGATTTTATTTTATTTAAAAAAAAACTATTAAAAAAAAAACAATCACAACAATCGACTTTAAGTCGACAGACGTGCTCAACCACTCAGTCCACACACCGAACAGGCTACATATCAGTCAAAACACACGCACAAAAAAAAAACTTGCAACCACTGCGACATTTTAAGAAGTGGTTTAGAGCCAGAACCATAGCCAGTGCTTCCTTTTCGACTGTGGAACCAACGGTGGAACACACTCGCTGCATGGTGGGGATTGAATTTCCCGGAGCGGTACGACACAGGGCGCTCCACCTCACGATCAGCTCCAATACGTCTGCACGCTGCGCATCAGGCAAATGTGCCAAATGAGACTCCATATTGACCAGAGTCTCCGCAGCGATCGGGGCCTCCAAGGTGACAGGGGTGACAGGGGTGTCACTTTTAGCACTAGGCAGCGACAGGGTTATGAACAGCCCCAGGGCTTATCGTACCTAATTTCCCACCCTCACGCGGCGCCATGATGGAGGATCCCTGACCGGTCTGTCCAATCCCATAGCCGTAAAACTGTCGCGGGTGACTGCCACCGCATTCACTCCCGGCTTAACGAGCACTCTGCCACCGGCTAAATCATTCCCCAAGACCAAATCTACCCCTTCAATGGGAAGACATGGCTGAACCCCGACAGTTACCGGACCTGTGACCAGATCTGACTCAAGATTAATATTATGCAATGGCGAACCCACACACTGCATACCAAACCCCCTCACAAGAACACCCGAACCCACAGCAGACTCCTCAGAGAGGGGCAACACACCCCTCATCATAAAGGATTGCGAAGCTGCTGTATCCCTCAAAATGGTCACTGGAACCCTGTTGTTCTTCCCCAGTAAAGACACCATTCCCTCCATGAGAAACGGAGCAAAACCTTCCAGTTCAGATTTGAGAGACCCTGGCTTTGAAGTACTCACCAAAGCGACCGTCTTTACAGGCTTCTCCTCATCCCGCAAAGCATAACAATTCGCAACAATATGACCTATTTTCTTGCAGAAATAACACACTGGGCTCTGGTTCCCCAATTCACCTCCCTCGCCTTTTCCTCTACAGCTCTCGGCATACTGCCCTGTAACGGCACATTAGCGGAGCTTTCCCTGACCTTGTTGTCACCAAACCGGGCCTGCGCGCTATCCCTCTCACCGAAGACAGACTTGTGAGTGAGGACATACTCGTCAGCCAAAACCGCAGAATCAAACAGTTTCATAGGTTTTTGCTCATTTATATATGTGGCTACTCTGTCAGGCAAACAGTTTTTAAATTCCTCCATGAGCATCAACGTCGACGAGCACCACCGATCAAACAGTCCCTCTTTCTCACGGGCGAACTCCACATAAGCTTGAGAATCCCTTTTTCTAAAACTGCGAAACCTCTGACGATACGCCTCTGGCACCAGCTCATAGGCGCGCAGAAATGCTGCTTTCACCTGCCCATAATCCCGGCTGACCTCGTCAGACAATGCAGCATATACCTCCTGAGCTTTTCCCGTAAGAACGCACTGCAGCATCACAGTCCACACATTCCTAGGCCACTTCAAGGTTGTTGCAACCCGTTCAAAAAGAATAAAAAAATTATCCACGTCCCTCTCACTGAATACTGGAACAAATCGGGTGTATTTACCCACATCAAACTCATGAGGATGTGCGGAGCCCAACTGCTGAGTTTGGTGCGTTAATGTCGATAACTCCAGCTCCTTCAAACGAAGCATCCGATTAGACTCCTCCTCTAGTTTCGAGATTACAGTCTTGTCTTGTATCTCCTTCTCTCTCAGTTTGTTGTCAATCTCCTTCTCTCTAATCATCAACTTTCGTATCTCCAGCTGAAGCTGAAGCTTGCTCAATGTCGGAGTGACCTCTGTTTCCTCGTCTTTAGATAAACAAGCAGCGCCCGCTTCCTCTGATAACACTTCCCGCTCTATCAGTGCAGCCAACAGCTGTTCCTTAATGACCTGCTTCTTGTGTTG
Organism: Gymnodraco acuticeps; assembly: GCF_902827175.1. Lineage (NCBI taxonomy): Eukaryota > Metazoa > Chordata > Actinopteri > Perciformes > Bathydraconidae > Gymnodraco > Gymnodraco acuticeps. The sequence continues at coordinate 1,546,255 of NW_022989937.1, read as the reverse complement.
TTTACTAATCGCAACGTCAAATCTGCCTGCGATTAGCTCTAGTTGGGCTTTACTACAGGCGTCCAACTTCTCCCGAGTCGGACCACTAGCAAACCCCTCTAGATCAAACTCCATAACGCAAAATCCAACCTAAACTCACTCCAAAGAAAACAAAATTGAAACCAGCTAGGCTATCATTCTAGCCACCCTACACTGCTGACATAAAGCAAAAATATATGCTGTCAAGGGCCGTTCTAGAAAGAAACACTCTCAGTACACCGGCACCTGCCGGAGACAGCCTTTGGACGAGCCCCCATTAGTTACGACCCGTCCCCCTACCAAGCGGTAGTGGCTTGTGGGAAGACCCGTAACATAAAAACAAACAACGCCAAACACAGAATAACGACGGGCATTTATTGTCAGCACAGCCGTATCTTACATGCCTACCGGCAAAAAGGAACCAAGTGTTAGAAATTAAAATCAATGTTTTGATGGCATAAAGTACCTTAAACATACCGTCAGTTTAAATGCTGTTTTATACTGAAAAACCAGAAGTTCTTGTGCACAACCAGTTGTTGTAAGAGAATATTTTCATCTGATCTGTTTATAGAGTTTCTTATTGTTTTATAGAATATGTGATACTGCAAACATCTGCTTGTAGTCAGTCAAAGACTCCTGTGTAGGTTGAGGCTTGTCTGGATCTCTTTGAGACAAGCAGACCATTGTCTCGCATCGGCTATTGATTATATGCGGGCTTTCTGGGAGCCCGCCTCTCCTCGTGTTGGTTAGATGTTTTGTGTCTTTTGGTTCAGAGATTACCTTGGTGGAGCACAAGGACAGTGTGAAACTAGGATGATCTCCCGGCCGTGTGTAATTGTCTGTCTCTCAATATATATCAGTGTATTGACAGGTGAATCCAGTTTCCCTCATTTGATGATGCGCTCAACATTGCTGCAAAGAAGTTTTAACTTCACAATTGGCGTCGCGAACAGTTACCAACAAATCGTCGAGCTGGTGAGTGTAATTTCAAATCTATATTTTGACATTGCCTCGCCAGACTCTGTGATTGACGGTATAAAATTACCTGTGGAACAGATAGATGCAATATTTTTGGTTTCCTCTGTGTGTGTGCACGGCAAATATTCGGAGAGACCTTAAAGAGGGCATCAGTAATGTGGAACTTCGGTTTAAAAGCAATGTAAAGATTTGTACTGAAACGAATCGCCGAATTCTGGAGATTTCAACGGTTTAACTAGGTAAATCAACTCGCCTCGAAATCACCCTGTTGCTGCTGCAGGAGGAGGGTGTGGGTAATTCCCCTCCCCCCCCCCCCCCCCCTGTGGGGAGCAGCACACGAAACAGAGCACAGTGTCGTATTATTTTTAAATCGCACCATTATGAGTTTTGGAACTAAACAGAACTCTTATTAACGGGAAACGTGATACGAAATATTACGTCACGCTGTGTTTCATAAACTGAGGGGTTGTTGAATTTGGCTGTTGTTAAAATAAAGGGTACTGAATTCATTAAAAGTCTCTGCTCTCCGGATCGGGGAGGGCAGAGCACCACTAAATTAGCATAGTGATTGTTGATTGAGAATAATGTGGTTATTACTCTTCAGCAGATTCCGTTCTTAGAATTAATTAAATTAATTAATATCTCTGCTCTCGGTCGGTTGAGCAGTTTTACCACTACATTTGCATAGTGGTTTTGATTGAGAATAAGGTAGTTTATTGCTCATCAACTGAATTAATGTTTAACAACACAGACTTGTATTTTCTGTTAATCACACCATAAGCTCAAGAACTAAATTGAGCTATTAAATGGGAAGGGTGGTGGCAGAATATTACATTCACACTGTGTTTAATAAACTTACGGATTATTGAATTGGATTTTGTTTAAAAAAAAAATTAAAAAAAAAATAAAAAAAATAAAAAAACAATAAGTAAAAATAAGTACTGATATTTCCCTACCCCCGCTGAAGTTTCCCTAATTCGGATTAAAATTAAACTGGATGAGTTTAGCTGTCACCTGATATTTGTTGCGGGTTCATGTTTGTTTGTATAATTGTTTCGTGTTTGTTTGTATACCTGCCGTCTTGTGCATGTTTTTGTAACAACTAATAAATGAATCAGTCCACAGCCAGGGTAAAATGAATCTAAATTTCCGCAAAAGGAAAATAAATAGCAAAAAAAGCCTCTGTTTTACACCCGGGAACCTCAGAGGCATAACTGCGGGTCATCTGTCTGCTCAAATAGGTCAATGTTGTATTATTTGTTTCATTTATTCTTAATCTATGTATTGTATGGTAATAATAAAAATAAAATAACCTAATGTATTGAACACATTCCGAAACAAAGCAGATAAGACAAGACTTAGACATAATGGTGATTGAACCTTTTTGCACGATTGATGCAAAATGAAAACTTTGTCATTATCTGTTTCCAACTGGCCACTGGAATCAGATAATGGATATGAGTTGAAGTTCAATTACAGTTTTAAATATAGTTCAACATCCTTTTCTATACTCTGCTTGGTGCTGCAGAAGAAGAAAATAAAATAAAACGCAAGACACGGGGTCAGAGACAGGCGTGACCTCTGGAAGGAGAAGATAATCTGAAGCAGGACCACGGCGCGACCCATTGGGGGGTTTTATGACCACAGCACAAAGAGGAACATCTAATTGCAGCAGTCAGTTTATAATTTTGCCAGTACTGTTGATACTGGTACTTTATTTGAGTATCTAAAATGTTTTGCTGTTTTATTTTTCTACTCCACTACAGTTCAGTGGTAAATGGTGTACTTTTACTCCACTACATGTATTTAATACCTTTAGTTACTTTCAGATGTGGATGAATGATGTGAAATCTAATCAAGTGTTTAATCAGACTTTAGTTCCACCTGGAGTGAATCCACCAGCTACCGTATGCAGTATACAAAGTCATTCAAACTAGCTTCTCCTTTACCAGCTTTGAGAACACTTTCATGATCAATCATTATAAAACATATCATATATAGTATTCTGGAATAAACCAATCTGCACAACGACTACTTTTACTGTCGCTATTTTCACTATATTTTGATGACAATACTTTTCTACTTTTACTTGAGTAACATTTTGAATGCAGTACTTTTACTGTAACTTAGTATTCCTACACTCTGGTACTTCTACTTGTACTCAAGAACAAGATCTGAGTACCTAAGCTAATGTTAGCCAGAAACCTTCCATCTTGACACAAAGAACAATGGGGTAATTTCAAAGTAATTCACACAGCCTCTTCCCTATGGGAGGAGCAGCAGTTTCAGCTTCATTTAGATATGTCGCGTAGTTATAGATGGATTTATTTTTTCCTCTAAAAGAGAGAATGTGTATTTTATGTTAGTATTTCAAAAATCTCCTGGGGGAGAATCCCCCCAGACCCCCTGCGGGGGTTGGGTTTTCAGCATGTGAACTCTTTCACTTGTGAGGAAATGGCAGGATTGGCTCCAGGTCGCCTTTTTATTTACTACAAGACAAATGTTTTTATTTTATTTTAATTTCATACAGTTCAATTTGGATTGAGACAGGGAAATATTCTAAACCTCACGCGTGGCGTTTCACTGACAAGGGAGCGATATAGCGTGTATGTAATTACATTTCAAATACTGATTTGAGCCCCACCACTGTATGGGTTAGCCCTACCATAGATTATCTAACACAAATACTCGGGAGCCGATAAGTCAATTAGTTGCTTATCGCGACAGGCACACAATAAAACAGTGGAAACAAACATGTGTTTGACTTTCATTAGTGAATGAAACTGTGTGCCCTTTATAGTCTGTGTCCAATATTGTGTATTTGTATATATGTATTATATATATATATATCCTAAATATATGCTAAGGTCCCGCTACGGACACGATAGCAGTCGCTTCGTGCGCATGTGTGTAATTAAACCCATGATATCAAAATCTCACTCCAGCCAGGTACCCAAAGTTAGCAACCCTGTCCATACCCCAATAATATTTTATTGATGACAAGTTTGCATCCCTGCCTGTTATCGTTTTCATCACGGAGCTGGAAAAATGGTGTATTGATTACTGATCTGTGCAAGTCCAATTTGTTAACTGACTTCGGTTCTAATGTTAATGTTAATTTGATTTCAACCCATAAGTAATTATTTAAATTAACTCAACATTCCACATGATGGATTAGTGTTCCACATTTTTCCCACTAATTTGTTTATGATTAGGCCAATGGTAAAGAGAGACTTGATGACCCTGTGTCCTTTTTGTTAGCACGTGGTTCCATTTTGTCTAATGGCGTTGGACAGCTTCACTAAGAGTCACCCAGTTCTACCCTGCTACAGTCCGGCTGAGTGCAGTCACAGAGATGCTATGGCTGCTCTACATGACATTAATGGTTTGGTCCGAGAATGGACACCATTTCCTGCTCCCAGAGAGAATGACACTCCTCACACTGAACAATACAGCCATTGACACTGACTCACGTGGGTCTGCTCCCCCCCACCGAGCCATGAACCGGAAGCTAGAAGTCTGCTCTGAACACTTGGAACTGTCACACCAGCACCAACCCTTGGGTCAGTTAGATGAGACTAACGGCTTCACTTAGGGCATATGGGTCAGAAATATGACTCTCGTTACCACGGAGTGGGTTGTTTGTTTTTTTAAGGCTATTCATACTGCTATGCAGAGTGAAGAGCCCCTACTATTTTAACAAATACAATGTCAGGGGCCTCTTACTGTCTACTTCTGCATGTATTCACATTATATGGACCATGTTTACACCTGTTGAAACTAGGGCTGCACGGAACTCAGGCTACAATACAACCATTTTGTTCTGCTCTAACGATTCAATTTATAAATTCTACATCAAAATAGTTCGGTTTATTGTTTCCAATGATAACGTCACCTTAAGTGGAGGAATGCAAACCTGTTTTAAAATGTAAGGTTTTGAATTTCTTTGACATTTCTCAGTAATGACACCCTCAGACGCCCACTATCATTTATGCCAGTGGTTCCCAAACTTTGTTGTGCCCAAGGCACACCAAGGACAAGTAAAAAATCTCAAGGCACACCTATTGTGAAAAGATATATAACACGTGTTATCACTCATATTATGTAAAGTATCTGTAAATGTGCATAATTATTTACTATTGCCAGATAAAATGTGACAAAGACAACTATATTACGAAATATTTACGAAATTAATTTGAAACTTTATCAAATTAGGCTTCATCAAAGCAGCAACACACTCATTTACACCAGACAGGTCACAAAATAGAAAATGAGGCAAAGGAAACTCAGCAGACATTCAGCACAGACAACTGTCAATGCAAGGAAGCTGCATTGTCCATGGTCCGGAACTACAAATTATAAATGTATTACTTTAAAAAATGTAATATATTACACTACTTCGTTACTATCTACATAAAGTAACTCGGTACTTTACTCGTTACTTTCCTCGCCGAGCACGTACAAACTGCGCATGCGTGAGTGGCAATAACTTTCCTTACCAGCAGGCGGCGGTAGTCAAGCCCCCAGGTAGTGCGCCGTACTCAGATGAAAATATTCGTGCTGGCCAAACGGCGGTACTACACTTCCGGTTTGGTTGCCAGGCCCGAAAACACTTTTCCCATTGACTTACATGGGGAAAGAGTGGTCTGTAACTCGTTGGATAATTTTTTTAACTAAATAAACTACCCAGTATGAACACTTGTATAGCCCTTATTAAAAAACATTCGTTCCTCAAGTTGTAAAACATTTGCTAATAACGTTATTCTGAGAGTTATTTCCCTCTGCATTATGAACGTGCATCTAATCCACGGGACCGCGCAGCCGGCACGTTCATGTTACGTGTCCCGACCAATCAGAGCACACTGTGCTCACAGGGAGGGTGCTGGAGCCAGGCTCTGGCTGGAGTTTTTGGAGCTACAACGAGTGTTAAAGGCAGAGAGTGGAATTCAGTGAATACACGTAGTTTACAGAGATGCTGTATGAGGAACCAATGTGAGTTGCGTTTATCTTTACCCATGGATGCACAATGGGAACGGATCCATATCGTCTTACTGCCATCCCACGGAGCTGTAATAATGGATATATTGCACATGTTTGCTGTAATTCATTGTCATACTACATGGGCTGTATGATTGAATCTTGTACCGTAAATGTTGTATTAAATGGAGTTAATATTACCGATATCACTAGATCATTACTAGCTAGCCGCTAGCTGCTAACTGCCGCCTCGTTCATATCAAATCCATGGCGGGTAGTGTGTATTTGTCATTTAATACAGGCAACAACCGGAAGACAGAGAAGAAGAATAGACTGCGTGATATAAAAATAATGGGCATACCTCCACCCCTCGATAGTTATCGCTGACTCAGCCATGTTTATGCAGCACTGCACGTGGAGATGTGGACGCGCAAGTCGCGCAGATTACGTACATAAACCTACAAAGTACTGATATAGTAAATTAAAAAATAAATGATTATTTTTGTGTAGTTGTATATTGAAAAAATAATGTATGGTTGTCACAAAATCCCACGGCACACCCGGACTTGCCTCACGCACACCAGTGTGCCGCGGCACACCGTTTGGTAACGGTGGTAACTCAGATGCTTACATGGACTTGTATGTTTTTTCCTTCATATCTAACAGAAATAAGAGAGAAAGAGATGGGGAAAGTGAGTAAAGAGGGATGGGAAGGAGGAGAGATATTTGCGAGTTGCATACTGACTCTGAGTTTTCTCGATTAATAGCTTATATAGACAATACCATGCTTAAATAGACTCCTAAGTTATTATTTCATATGTGACAATATGTAAGAAAAGGGAGGGAAGAGTCAAATTATATTGAGAAATTGAGCAATTGATTTCATATTGGAACATTAATTTCTCAAACCTATGTTTTATGGAAGAGGAAATGTACTTCTGATAAACTAATCCTTGATCAAACGGTAAATGGTGAATTAATATAACATCTAGAATCATTGAGAAAGGGTTATTCCACAGGGACTAGCTCACATTTAACTTAAAATAACATTTATCTGCTTTGGACTGATGAGTATATGATTATTGCATGTTAAATGACTAACACAAACCTTACATTTATAATGTGCATGTCTCAGGAAGGCTCCCAAATCATTCTGAGGGGGCCTATCGTATTTTTGTAATTGAATGATAATGTGCTAATCCATTACCTTGAGTTGTCTGCACTCAGGAAAACATCCCTATCAAGTGTTAACCCAATAACTAGGACAGCTCTGAAGGCCAAGGGTCAGAGAGAGAGGATCACACTCTGCGGCAGCAGAGAGCAACTTATCCACGGGCAAGGAGGTCGTTCGAGATGAGAGGATTCTAATCTTCAACTTTCTGATGAGATGGGATGCTTCTTCATTTTCGCTCGCAGGACGAGCGATGGTTTCAGAGGTCGTCATACAAGGTTTTCATGTTTCTTGGAGGAGCAGATGTTTTCATAACCTCTCCCATCACAGGGGGGGGGCATCTGGATGTGCCACTTGGAATAGGCAGGTGCACTGCTCTCAAGCAGATAGCAGAAGGAATGCAGGCAGATGAGCCTCTGTTTCACTGGGAGATCATAAAGCGCTCACTGAATTGAGCCACAAACGCAGAGCAATTGGGGGGGATTGAGATATGGCGCTCTGATGAAGAAGAGTTTTGAGCCAATCAGCACCTCAGTGCTAATCTACAGATAATTGAGTTATGGCGCTCTGATGAAGAAGAGTTTTGAGCCAATCAGCACCTCAGTGCTAATCTACAGTATCAGGATGCCTTTACACACCAGACATTCTGTGTCATAAAGAGAGGAGGAAAACATGTCTTCTAGCTCTCGTACAAAGATAACATTTGAATTGAATGACCAGATGATTACAGATGTACAATTAATGATTGTTTTTGTATTCCCAATGAACAGATATGTGTTAAATAGTGGTGATAAATATATTTTATCAGATTACACTTTCACACTAAACTAATTAATTAATTGATATTTTCAGATTTATAAGGTATTGAACAATAAGATATTTCTAATATTATAACAGACAATGTTACTATCCCTAATCATTACCAGGTAAGAACAGATGTTTTGATATTGATTACAGTTGATGCTCTGAATAAAGAACAGATGTTTTGATTTTTCTTTTTCAGGTTGTTATACAATAAAATGTTTGATTCTTCAGATTGTTAAACATTTTGAGAATTGTTTAGCTTTCCCTTCAGATTTTGAAATGACATAATGATTGATAGTTGAAGTAATGTAATTAATTAAATATCATGTCTTACTCTTGAATAAAGCGTAATGAAGTAAACGCAAAGTAATGTTAAAGATTGAGGACACTGTAACTTTACAGATTACAGATTGATCGATTCATCACTGTGAATTTATACCTTAACTGGGAATCTTAGCTGGATCTCTCATGATTCTGATTTATACCTCAATTGGATTTATTATAAATCCTAAATTCTAATTGTGTTTTAATAAGTAATTGCCTTAAAGTAAATCTTTGAGATGTAAGATGATTTAGAATTTGTGTTTGATGAATGAGATTAACTGAGTGATAAATGATAAAAGATCTTATTTTTGAAACATATATTTTGCTATAATATTGTTGTATTTCATGTGTTTATTATTGTGCCTTTTGACAAAAGATGCCAAGCACTGAAGAGAGATGATTTTTATTATGATTGACTGTGTTCAATCATGGTGATTGAAGTGTTTTTCAATCTTGTTCTATTTTTAATGTAATGAATGTATCTGAGCCCACCCAACTCTGAAGACGCTTATTGATTTTAAGTATTGACTGAAATATTCTTAGACTAATGTTAATTGGTTATCAATAGATTGATAAAAAGAGTGAATCTGTAAGAGAATATTTTCATCTGATCTGTTTATAGAGTTTCTTATTGTTTTATAGAATCTGTGATACTGCAAACATCTGCTTGTAGTCAGTCAAAGACTCCTGTGTAGGTTGAGGCTTGTCTGGATCTCTTTGAGACAAGCAGACCATTGTCTCGCATCGGCTATTGATTATACGCGGGCTTTCTGGGAGCCCGCCTCTCCTCGTGTTGGTTAGATGTTTTGTGTCTTTTGGTTCAGAGATTACCTTGGTGGAGCACAAGGACAGTGTGAAACTAGGATGATCTCCCGGCCGTGTGTAATTGTCTGTCTCTCAATAAATATCAGTGTATTGACAGGTGAATCCAGTTTCCCTCATTTGATGATGCGCTCAACATTGCTGCAAAGAAGTTTTAACTTCACAGTTGTTAAGCTTTTATTCTGAAAATCCTTCATCTCCGGTTAGCATTTAGCATGTGGCTAATATACCATTTACTATAGAGGTGAATTTAGTAGCGATATGACACAGAGTGTTGCACACTGAAACCTACTGATTTTAACACTACAACTATAGACATCGAGATATTATTATTGTTGAATATTAAATGAAGGTACAGTTTATATGAATACGTTATTGTTTACAGATGTGGGTAGCATGTGACAACATCCGGAACGACCGGAAACCAAACTGCCGTGAAGTATTTCCTGTATTTTTTGGAGTATTGATTACAGCGTTTAGAATGTGTTAAATGAAAAGTCATGAAAGAGTTAAGGAGGAGAAAAGGCGTGTTTAGATATACAGTGGGGCAAAAAGGTATTTAGTCAGCCACCAATTGTGCAAGTTCTCCCACTTAAAAATATGAGAGAGGCCTGTAATTTTCATCCTAGGTACACTTCAACTATGAGAGACAGAATGAGAAAAAAATAATCCAGAAAATCACATTGTCAGATTTTTAAAGAATTTATTTGCAAATTATGGTGGAAAATAAGTATTTGGTCAATACCAAAAGTTCATCTCAATACTTTGTTATATACCCTTTGTTGGCAATGACAGAGGTCAAACGTTTTCTGTAAGTCTTCACAAGGTTTTTCACACACTGTTTGCTGGTATTTTGGCCCATTCCTCCATGCAGATCTCCTCTAGAGCAGTGATGTTTTGGGGCTGTCGCTGGGCAACACAGACTTTCAACTCCCTCCAAAGATTTTCTATGGGGTTGAGATCTCGAGACTGGCTAGGCCACTCCAGGACCTTGAAATGCTTCTTAAGAAGCCAGTCCTTCGTTGCCTGGGCGGTGTGTTTTGGATCATTGTCATGCTGAAAGACCCAGCCACGTTTCATCTTCAATGCCCTTGCTGATGGAAGGAGGTTGTCACTCAAAATCTCATGATACATGGCCCCATTCATTCTTTCCTTTACACGGGTCAGTCGTCCTGGTCACTTTGCAGAAAAACGGCCCCAAAGCATGATGTTTCCACCCCCATGTTTCACAGTAGGTATGGTGTTCTTTGGATGCAACTCAGCATTCTTTCTCCTCCAAACACGTCTAGTTGAGTTTTTACCAAAAAGTTATATTTTGGTTTCATCTGACCATATGACATTCTCCCAATCCTCTTCTGGATCATCTAAATGCTCTCTAGCAAACTTCAGACGGGCCTGGACATGTACTGGCTTAAGCAGGGGGACACGTCTGGCACTGCAGGATTTGAGTCCCTGGCGGCGTAGTGTGTTACTGATGGTAGCCTTTGTTACTTTGGTCCCAGCTCTCTGCAGGTCATTGACTAGGTCCCCCCGTGTGGTTCTGGGATTTTTGCTCACCGTTCTTGTGATCATTTTGACCCCACGGGCTGAGATCTTGCGTGGAGCCCCAGATCGAGGGAGATTATCAGTGGTCTTGTATGTCTTCCATTTTCTAATAATTGCTCCCCAAAATGTAATATATGACATATTACATATTACTTTTTTAAAAAAAGTAATATATTACACTACTTCGTTACTTTCTACATAAAGTAATTCGTTACTTTACTCGCAGGGCCAGCCCGCCCCTCTCTACAGGCAGATCACGCAGACTGCTAAAGTTTCAAATGTTCTCTTTTGTTCAGTTTCCATTGTCGCATAAGACTGATCCAGATCCTGAATGTTTTCCTATCTGACCATGGCTGTCCTCTGTCTCCTGCTATCTGTATTTTGCACAGTATATCTCTGCTCACGCTGTTGCGTCGGCGTGTTCTCCTGCGTCTTGCCGTGGTCTTGCCATGTGTCGCACTGGAACACACCGCAAAGACTTCAGCCGAGCACGTACGAACTGCGCATGCGTGAGTGTCCATAACTTTCCTTACCAGCAGGCGGCGGTAGTGTGTATTCGTCATTCAAAACAGGCAACAACCGGAAGACAGAAAAGAAGAACAGACTACGTGATATAAACAAACAACAAATAGCGTGTGCGCTAGTGATGGGCATTTAGATTCCCTTCGGTGACACAAATCTTTTGATTCAGTTCACTTTAAAGATTCGTTCACTGATACGTTCACCGGTTCGCGAACGACTTCTGGTGATTTGTACATTCGCGAACGATTCGTCTTTGTACTTAATTAGTTCAGTGAGTCTTCACTACTGCCGAAGTCCGTACAAGAAGTTTGCTGGCGTAACATTTATGATATTAAAACACATTTTACACCTCACCTTGTTGCCCCATGAATTATGCTCTGGGAATAGGCTACATATTATTTAAGAAATATAATTGGCCATTGTTAAATCTCTCATAAATGTGTGCCTGACTATACGATGTATTACAGCAGGCTAGCACGTTATACTTTCAAACCCATGCACGTACTATGTGGCCTAACTTAAATCCCAAAGCATTAAACTCCATTTGGCCGAGTTCAAAGTGAATAATAAAATATATCCTCTACATCGGTGACGAGTTATTCATATTCTATGTACCCATCTATGTTTACCTTAAGCTAGCTGGACGCTACGGAGCCCAGCTATCCGCCCTCTGAAGCTTTTAGGGCCGACAGGGAGAGGAGAATGTCCCGCTAACGCTGTGTGTGTATTTCACATTAGCGGGACGCTATGGAGCTCAGGTATCCACCATCTGAAGCTTTTAGGGCCGACAGGGGGAGGAGAATACAATGCTGTGTGTATTTATCGCTAAGCTAGCGGCTAAGCTGGCTGGACGCTACGGAGCCCAGCTGTCCGCCCTCTGAAGCTTTAAGGGCCAACAGGGAGAGGAGAATGTCCCGCTAACGCTGTGTGTGTGTATTTCACATTAGCGGGACGCTACGGAGCCCAGCTATCCGCCCTCTGAAGCTTTTAGTGCCGACAGGGGGAGGAGAATGTCCCGCTAACGCTGTGTGTGTGTGTTTCACATTAGCGGGACGCTATGTAGCTCAGGTATCCGCCCTCTGAAGCTTTTAGGGCCGACAGGGGGAGGAGAATACAACGATGTGTGTATTTATTGCTAAGCTAGCTGGACGCTACGGTTCAGGTATCCGTCCTCTGAGGCATTTATGGCGGACAGGTTGAGGAGGATGTCCCGCTCGTGTGTGTGTGTGTGTGTGTGTGTGTGTGTGTGTGTGTGTGTGTGTGTGTGTGCGTGCGTGCGTGCGTGCGTGCGTGTGTGTGTAACGGAGCTCAGATAAGAGGGCTCTGATTACAGTACACTGTAGGAAACCGTTCTGAACTGTTTCCGCCAGTTCTTTAAGTTCGTCGTTCGCGAACAGCTTCTCTTTAGCTTTTGGCGGAAGGCGGCGACTCAAACAAACGAATCGTTTTGTGGGAGGAATCAGTTCATCTCGTTCACTTCAAAGATTCGTTCAAAAAGAACGAATCGTTCGCGAACGACCCATTACTAGTGTGCGCTAGCTTCACCTTAGCATGTGTTATTTCAACCCAGTCTCATGGCATTTCGTGTTCACCAACACGATTTTTAATCTATTGATTCGTGTTCACCAACACGATTTTCCCCTTTTTTTCGTGTTGCACAGCACGATTTTAAAAGCAATTTATTTCTACTGGTAATGACGCTCATGGAAGCACGGCATTCGTTTGTGTCGGCTGCCCTTAAAGGCAATGTGAGCGTCCATTCTCATTGGATAACGGAGAATTGTACACCCGGAAGTAAGTATTCCCCTTGCTGTCGATTGATTTTACAGTGATATCTGCACTACTCATCGACTGAAAAACACCAGATTATCCTTGTTAATTACACAACATTGATTGGTTTAAATTGTGTGCAATGCTTTTGTATTTTTCCCCTTCGATTCGGAGAAACAAATATTTTTTCGGAGTAAAGGATAGCAGAAGACACTACACTACCCAGAATCCCCAACTATCGGGGGAGTGCTCTGTTTGACAAACCCCGTGATAGTCCTCAAGCTCTGTGATTGGAGAGTGTGCTCCGAGGGTTACACCGAGCCTCGAACAGCACTTGAAATGGGATGGAACCACGGCAGACTGTCCAAAACTGGATTTGAACGGGTCCACCGCGTCCCCCCCTCCCCCACCCCGTCCCCAGAACTACACATGATGGCTATTCTGTTTTGCAACATGTTCTCTATCTATAGGCGCATTCACACCGCAGTACTTTTCCCACAAAGGTTCATGAGAACTTAGTTCATGAGAACTCTTTTGTCGCGTTCACACCAAAAAGAGCCGGTACTAAAATTAGTTAATGAGAACCAAAAAGGTTCTCATTAACGAAAGTATACACCGTGAAGTGGTTTGCGGCCTGCCAGTAAACCCGAAGCAGAAGAAGAAGAAGTGACATCAGCGGCTTCATTTGCCCAGGGATTTATTCTGGTGTGAACGCGATCTGTACTTAGTTCATGAGAACTAAAGAGTTCTCATGAACTAAGTTCTCATGAACCTTTGTGGGAAAAGTACTGCGGTGTGAATGCGCCTAATGCAGTGGTTCTCAAACCTTTTCTGTCAGGCCCCCCCTTTGGAGAAAAAAAAAAGTCGGGCCCCCCCAACACAAATAGTCAGGCTCAGTGACGGCGCCAGAGATTTATTTTGGGGTGCTGTGGGGTAGCTTGACGTTTCATAGAGGGTGCTCAAACATTTAGGGTTTCCCATGAATGTACCGGGCGCTACAGAGGAAGTTTCTACTTTAAAGCTTTTGATTAAACTTTTGTTTATTTTGTTTGTTTTTATTATGCCTCCTGTAGCACCTTGGGATTGCTGTGAGCAATGAAAGGTGCTTTATAAATCGAATTTATTATTATTATTATTATTACTGCAACACTCCCCACGCACATACACAATGTCCCCACAACAGTTACAATGAAGGCTCGATAATCAGCTCACGGCATATAGGTGTAAGCAGGGGTAAAGTGCTATTTTTATAGGTGGTGTGTGGACCTCACATAGGGGGGTCCGGGGGCAAGCTCCCCCGGGAAGATTTATTTTTAAATATTGAAGTTAAAAGCATCAATCTGGTGCACTTTGAGAGCAACATGAAGAGATCGATGGATACATCTCTCAACACCCATTTGAAACAGAACTGTAAACAGATTGACTTTTTCTTTATGGATATTTTACAAATCACCCTTTTAAACTTTATTCTTGTTTTACTGTCATATAGTATTTCATACCTGTTTTTCATTTATTCTCTTATTTTTTTATAACTATAATGATCATATAAACGTGTGCCTCGGAAATAATTGTTTACATTAATGGTGACCAAAACGTTTGAGACCCACTGAGAGAGTCCTTTAGCTCACTGAGTCTCTCAGGACTCTCCTCCACTTTGTTGTTGAAAAAACTCCTTATATCCGTTAGCGTAGCTCGCTAGCACCAGAAGCTAACAACAACGATCTCCGGTACCGGTGCGCTCTCTCTCTCTCGCTCACGCACACACACAAAATGGCTCGTTCCACACACACACAGAGCGGAGCTTTAATGAAACACAGAGACCCAGACGTAATAGTACTGTACTGCATCATATTATTTTTGAATCAATAATTTTTCAAAATATGATTTTTTCAAAGTGGGGGGCGCGCCCCCCACTGGCCTAATGGCACGTCTCTACTGGGAGTTGTAGTTTTAAAAGACGTTTTCGTATTTCCCATAATAAGAAGTTGCCAGTATTAAACTGTGTACATCCCTGGAGGTTTAGGGGATAGGAAACACTCAAATTTAAAACATATAATTAATAAATGGGTGAAAATTGCTTGTGCCCATAATGGGCAGCATTAATATATATACACACATGCCAGCTAAGGTCAGAAGAGCTTTATTTAACAGCTGGTCTTATGTTTGTGACCCCTGTTGTTAATTGATAACATTACATTACATTACATTAATTGATAAGCCTGAAACATGCTCTTTTGCAAATATGGCAGTAGCCATCGATCAGCTTAAGATAAGATATACTTTATTGATCCCAAGTTGGAACATTTGCGTTACATCAGCATGTGTAACAGTTGTAAATATGCAGTGGTGTTTATTTGTAAATCATTTAGTATAATCACACAAATTCTGTGTTCTTTATTTATTGATTGTTCAATACCTGACAAGGCCGGAGATGAAATATCTACATACATCTTATAAGAGTATAATACATTATGTATAATATCAGTTAAAATAAGTGCTTCAACATAGTTAACATTGCTGGAGGTATGCACAAATGTTGATAGATGTCTTGTAATGCACTATTGAGGAACCTGCGACCCAAGTTTTTCATTCAATGCATAACTACACCATAGTTGTGTAGGCCTATATGATATGTCAATAAACCTTAGAAAATCTTGAAATCTTGAAAGGCATGTGCAAAATAGTCATTATATACAGTCTTTAATTAACTATTAGTAGAGAATAACGAGTAATGAATATACTTTATAGGGATCCTATTAATATCTAATAATAAAAATAATGAAATTCAATAACATGCTTTAACCACTAGGTGTCCCTTTATATCAGCTGTGCACCTTTATGGTGTAAATACAGCATATCTACCAATTGGATCAAATATAAAAGTCAGCCGAATTAGTGTTGATACGGCAAGGAGACGTATTGTGTGAAAATAAATGTAAGATGGTGTTTAATGGCTGATATATTTATGATCCACGTCACGTTTTCAGTTCCTCATGTTTGTCTAGAAGTCTTCTCATCAGGGCTCTATAAATACAGAACTACGGCAGATATGTAATATTTAATGCAGCTGAACCGTGTATTACAATGCCGTTATGTGATGACTTTCAAAAAGAAAAGCAAGCACACTCGGAATAAAGGAATATTTTATTTTTTAAAATGTTTTCGGTCTGTTTCCGGTATTTGTTAATGACGATGTGCTGTGAGATGTGAGACTGGAATTGCACAGGGGGAAATAACGTAGGCTATCTTTATATGCGGATTTTGTTAAACTAATATGTTTGCGCTGTGGACCAACACTATACATTGACGGGGAAGGGGGTAGCAATAAAGATAAGACCATTAAACAGTTACACAACACAACAGAAATAATATCGATAGCAGCATCCCTAGCAACCACCTTGGTAACAATGAAAACGTTCTATGGACGCAATTTCCTGAAGTAATCTTCGTAATAACTAGCAAACTAAAGATCATGTACATCCACTGCACACATCATCTGAAATAACAACTCATATTTCTCGCATCAAATGACATATATACATTTATATATACAGTCTATGGGTTTGTCAAACAGACCACATGGTGTAAACGATAATTGGGAATTCTGGGTAGTGTAGTGTCTTCTGCCATCCATTACTCCGAAAAAATATTTGTTTCTCCGAATCGAAGGGGAAAAATACAAAAGCATTGCACACAATTTAAACCAATCAATGTTGTGTAATTAACAAGGATAATCTGGTGTTTTTTAGTCGATGAGTAGTGCAGATATCACTGTAAAATCAATCGACAGTAAGGGGAATACTTACTTCCGGGTGTACAATTCTCCGTTATCCAATGAGAATGGACGCTCACATTGCCTTTAAGGGCAGCCGACACAAACGAATGCCGTGCTTCCATGAGCGTCATTACCAGTAGAAATACATTGCTTTTAAAATCGTGCTGTGCAACACGAAAAAAAGGGGGAAATCTTGTTGGTGAACACGAATCAATAGATTAAAAATCGTGTTGGTGAACACGAAATGCCATGAGACTGGGTTGGTTCTTTGCAGGTGTTTGTTGAGGTTTGACGTGGTGTTTACAGCAGTGGATTAACAGCTTCTGGCCTGGACACAGTTTGCACCTCACCGTCACATTCCTGTCTATTCTTCGGACAAACTCAAATAATGGGCATACCTCCACCCCTCGAAAGTTATCGCTGACTCAGCCATGTTTATGCAGCACTGCATGTGGAGATGTGGACGCGTGCGCAGATTACGTACATATAAACCTGCGGCGGAAACCCCTCTTGTCTGTCAGTGTGATTATGGCTGATTTTAGTAAGTAACTAAAGTAACGCCTATCGGGGGCAATGTTAGTAACTGTAGTGTGATTACTGAATTATAAAAGTAGCGTGTTACACTACTCCGTTACCAACAAAAGTAATATTATTATTATTACAACTCTGGGTATTACGGAAGAGGATTAGGGCCAAATAAAAAAAATTTTTGTGAGGATTTGAAAAAAATATTATTATTTTTTGTTCTGAGAAAAAAGTCAGAATTCTGACTTTAATCTCAGAATTCTGACTTTAATCTCAGAATTCTGACTTTTTTCTCAGAACAAAAAAAATATTTTTTTTTTGGGAGAAAAAAAGTCAGAATTCTGACTTTAATCTCAGAATTCTGACTTTTTTTCTCAGAATTCTGACTTTAATCTCAGAATTCTGACTTTTTTCTCAGAACAAAAAAAAAAAAAAATTATTTGGGAGAAAAAAGTCAGAAATACCGGTAACTGTCGAACCAGCTTCACTGCGATTTACACATTGCAGTAGGCAACAATGGAGGACGTGAGTGAATTCTGCGCGCCAGAGGGGTCCAAGAGGAAACCATATTGCAAATGGAAGAACAAAAGGTGAGTTATAAATATATAAGTGTGTTTTGGCGTTCGTAAAAACAACGAAAAGGCGTTAGAATATGAAATGCAGACATTGATGAGCTAGCAGCAATGCATTAGCTTATATGCTATGGCTCCCCCCCATCTAATTCAGTAAATAATGGTTTAGTTCGTTGACACGCAAGTTTGTGCTTGTTGGAACAGTGGCGACTAACCAAGAGCAACAGCCTGGTGGTTTTCATGTTTCTGTAGAGAAGATTTCATTAAGTGTGTTTAACAAGGCAGCTAGCAGCTAGCTGAGAGCCTGACAGCTACCGCTCACCAGCCTGGCGGGGAAAAACCATGGGAAATACATATCGCCCAAACTTCTTTTTGTTTGCCATCATTACTTCAAATTATTTTTGCCTGTAACAGTTTAGAGATCAGTGGTCAAAGTACAACGCAAGGAGGCAGTTGCTAATTATATTCCCAAAATTCGCCCTGTAAAACCCCTCTCGGTACTGTAGCATTGTTACCACAGGGGTTTGGGCCATTGTCCTTGTATCCCACAATCACAGAATTATCAGCATATGAATATGAATCCTGCTGTACTGTCTGAAGGAGATTAAAACAGCAGGACAGTGTTGGTAATTGTATCTAGTATCGCTGCGTATCATGTCAGTCTCTAACGTTAACGTTACTGAAAGCTGCCGTTGGTGGGCCGCTGGCTCTGGCATAGGTGGGCCGTGGACTTTCACACAGCGCCGGTACCCGCATCCGCCGCCGCAAACACCCGCCGTTGCGAGGCTCTGGTGGCTCCGGCAGGTCCGGTGCAGCGGTGCTGTGAAAGTCCACCGCCGTTGCGAGTCTCCGGCTGTAATAATCCACTTTAAAAACACTTTTAAGGGTTATACTTATGTGAAGGTTATAAACTTTAGGGTAACCAGGGAAACTAGTAGTTTCTGTTTATTTCTAATAAAGTGACAACAGTACCATCATGGCAAAAACTGGCTTTTTAAGGGTTAATATTCTGAAAATTAATGAATGTTTTGTATTATGAACAGGACTGATTTGGTCCGCGAAATGGCAAAATAGTATATATCTATATATAACGATGTACAAGGGTTGACAATAGTTATACAATGTGCACAAACTTCATTGTGTTTTCTTTTCTTTCTTCTTTGCAGATTGACAGCGACGTCATTAGTCTTATGGATGATGCCACTCTTCAAAAATACATCCCCTCCTACGGAGACCGAATAGCCATCTTTAATCATTGTAGAAGTAAAAGGCCCACATCAAAGCGAAAAAAAGGCCTTTATGAAAGACTGAGGGAAAAAATGACAGTGAGATCGGAAAGTTCTCAAGGAAACGCATCAGGTACAGAAACAAGAAAAACACAGACAAAGAAGCTGAAAGCCACAAGAAATATTGAAATAGGCTGGATTCACAATGACACTAACACAACCAAACAAGTAAGGGCAAAACAAGGAGGTGGCACTAGAAAAATTAAACTATCAACTAATGCTGGTTTGAATGAAATCCTTGAAACAGGAAAGACACTATTTGTTCCTGATGGAATATCACCTAAAGGACCTGAATCAGAGTTCGACTTTGAGGTGTGGGATTTTAAACAAAACTGCCTTACAGCTGAAACGTGCCCTTCAATTAGCACAATGTACGAAACTGTGCAAATGACAATGTTGCGATTTTACATTGCCACAAAGCGAAAACCTTCTGCAAACGCTGACAGCGACACAGTTGAAAAGACTTCTGAGTTTAATCTTGTCTCGGGTGAAAATGACGACTACACAGATGTCATTATTGTTTTGGACGACATACAGCGATCACTAAACATTTCTAGTGATCCTGAAATCACCTTTGGTCCTCATTTCGGCATCGAGGAAGATGAAGAAGACACACTCATATTTGAGAATGTTCCTGTCCCCGCCAGTCCACTTGAGGCAGAGAAACAACTAACAATCACTGTACATCATGCAAACACCCTAGCTGACAATGATTACTGCCTTTTCTGATGCAGAGATTTTAAAACAAATCATTGAATGTGAGGCGCATTCTCCCAGACAACAAGGAAGAAGCAGGCAGTGGTTCTGGGGTACTGAGGGATGTTCTCAGCTGCTTCTGGCAAGAATTCTATGAGAGATGCACACTTGGGACAACAGTTAAAGTGCCCTACATTCGCCATGATTTTCCTGCTGAAACATGGAAGGCAATTGGAAGAATCCTTTTGAAAGGTTACCAAGATTGTGAATATTTCCCAAACAAACTTTCACTGCCTTTCCTTGAACAGGTGCTGTTTGATAATGTGTACAGTGACCTCAAAGCATATTTTATGCAATTTGTGAGCAGCCAAGAACGTGAAGTTTTGATGCAAGCGCTGACTGATTTCACTGCAGTTGACACTGATGACCTTTTGGAGGTTCTCGACAGCTATGGCTGTAGAAGGAAAGTCAGCGCAGAGAATCTTCCTAAAATAATTGAAGAAATTGCCCACAAAGAGATGGTCCAAAAACCGATGTTCGTTATTGACTGCTGGAGGGAGATTAACCATCAACATCTCAACCTCAGTCCAGAGGCACTGACTAAGTTGTTGTCTGACCTGCAACCCACCACAAAAAAAGTCTGCAAACTACTGAAATTTGATGTTGATTTGACTACAAACCAAAAAGAGGTAGCAAATCATCTGAAAAGATTCATCAGAGAGCTAGATGAGAGTAAACTTCAGAAGTTTCTACGGTTCTGCACAGGATCTGATCTCATTGTGACAGACAGCATCTACGTGGGATTTGAGAAAATGACAGAGTTCACAAGAAGACCGATTGCACACACATGTGGGAATATTCTGCACATAGCTGACAGCTATGAGAACTTCCCAGATTTCCGTTCAGAATTCAATGCAGTTCTTGAGAGCAATGTGTGGGTTATGGACATTGTTTAGACTCCAACAACAATAACCAAACCAATCCAAACTGTTAAGAGTTTTTCATGTTCGAAGTAGTTGTGCAGAATTGCAAGTAATGGTGTGCTATACTGTATATTTGGGACCTAAAAGAAGCACTTCACCAGGACCTTTAATAGTTATAGAGAAGTCCAGCTGGCCAGAAGGGAGCCCATCTTTCACTACACAAACTTGGTGGTGTGTTCACAAACTACAACAAACTTGCATATTGACTATTATTCTCCAGTTGCAGAACACAAACCTGACTTGACAGAAATGTAATTTGTTCATGTAATTCAAGACCTTGTAATACTGCTAAGATGTTTAAGGATTCAAACAAGAACAGTGGCATGCTTCATTGTTCTTATATGGAAACAGACAGTTGTAAAATACAATGTACTGTTTGCTCCCTCTTACTTTTTGTGTAAATTGTAAAATGATATGCCACTTACCCAGGTGAATGACTTGTGTAAAAGCATGAATGTGTAACTAACCCCTTATCTGACCATTGACTGGAATATAAAGTTGCAAAGCAAGTGCCTTGTTCAAAGCATACTTGTTTATTTAGAACATATTTTATACTAGTGTAAAAAGTAATTAAGACATGTGCCAGTGCAATAACAATTATTAAAGTATCCAAAAATAAAAGATAGGTTTTGTTGCACACAACAATGCCTGCAAAACAGATGTTGAGACTTAATACAATTTACCTTCAGAATGTCTTTCAGTATCAAAGCAATACTTGCAATCTTAGTAAAAAGCAAACAATTGTAATCATAACTTCTCATAACTGAGATAACTGGTAGAAGACTAGTTCAGTCTGTTTATATGCACATCTGAGAGGTGTGTGTGTGTGTGTGTGTGTGTGTGTGTGTGTGTGTGTGTGTGTGTGTGTGTGTGTGTGTGTGTGTGTGTGTGTGTGTGTGTGTGTGTGTGTGTGTGTGTGTGTGTGTGTGTGTGTGTATCTACTTGTTTAGAATAACCAACCAGTCCACCACTTGAAACTTTAACAAGACATTTGGAATCAAGGCAATGTGACACCTGAGGAAACATTTGATCATACAACATTTTAAGCATTATTTTTAAGATATTTGTTCCGTTTCTATATTTCACATCTTGTTTATTTAGAACATATTTTATACTAGTGTAAAAAGTAATTAAGACATAATCTTAAAATAATGCTTAAAATGTTGTATGATCAAATGTTTCCTCAGGTGTCACATTGCCTTGATTCCAAATGTCTTGTTAAAGTTTCAAGTGGTGGACTGGTTGGTTCTTCTAAACAAGTAGATACACATACACACTTTCCCTATACACACACACACACACACACACACACACACAACTCTCAGATGTGCATATAAACAGACTGAACTAGTCTTCTACCAGTTATCTCAGTTATGAGAAGTTATGATTACAATTGTTTGCTTTTTACTAAGATTGCAAGTATTGCTTTGATACTGAAAGACATTCTGAAGGTAAATTGTATTAAGTCTCAACATCTGTTTTGCAGGCATTGTTGTGTGCAACAAAACCTATCTTTTATTTTTGGATACTTTAATAATTGTTATTGCACTGGCACATTACAGGCAGATATTTGTTCCGTTTCTATATTTCACATCTTGTGGATCAACCAATAATTAAAAAAAAAAGCAAAGCAAAAGGGCTGTAATTTTCCGGTCATCCTTGTGCGGAATTCTCATGTTTTGTTAAATGTTACTTTTAACATTGAAATGTAAGTTAAGGTTACATTGTGAATCAAATGTATTTTCTTACACCACATTTGTATGCAGGCCTTCAATTGAATGTTGATAAAGTTTCCTATTCTTATGGGTATAAAGTGATTGAATAAATAAGCTTTACAATAGTTGTTCCAAGACTTCTCTAAAATATCTTATAGTAATTCATATTTTACACTAATGTGAGAATTTAATTAGTCATGTGGCATTAAAAACAATGATAAAATAATTGAAAATTCATTAAGAACACTACCATTCTGTTTATCTATGCTTTGAGTTCTTGATGCCTTTTTTACAAATGTGTATTTAATTGTCTAGAAATGGTATCCTTTATTGTCTTAATAAAGTTAATTGTTTATTTTTGCCAACACTAGGTTGTAATGTTATGGTGATACAGGTAAAAGACTGATGTATATCAATACTGAGAACATATGATGAATACTGCACTGACATACTCATTGTATCAGCATTGGATCAAATGTGCTCCTATTAGTATGAACTCACAACCAAGCTTCCCAAAGTCTGTTCACCTCAAGTTATTACGGCTAAATTGTTTCATTGAGTTCCGAGAATACATAAATGTAACCACATTTTGAAATATAAGTAATTGAAATAAATAAAATGTGTTACTGCATAAAGACAATCTGATCCATTTAATTAATGTGTTATGCAAAAAGGTGTGAACGATGTATCTATTGCTTAAATCATTCAATTTGTGCTTAAACTTTTGCAAGAATGTGATCAGACATTTTTAGTAAAAACAATGGAGTTATACTGAAAAATTAACATGTTCATTATTGTATGCATGTGGCAATCAATAAGTCATTCTAAAGTGATGTTTGTATTCACCAATAAATGGCACTAGCAGGTTTGTTATGTCAGCGAATGGCGTTGTTATCCTTTCTTAAAGGAGGAAGTTTGTCCAGTGTAAGCAAGGCCTTCTCAGTTGCAGCAAACTACATGGCAATATTAATGACTGGTCCCTTACTGTTTTTAGAGCGCACATGAAATAATCTGGCAACTGAGTGAAAATTAGCAATCAGTTGTTACCATTGTGTAACACATGGTACATTATTTGTGTATACAATGTAGAAAAATGTAACAAAGATTTGGCCCATACATACAGTACGCTACCATTAAAAAAAACTGTTGAAAAGCTGTAAAGAAAAATGAAAATAGTGTTGAGAGACAAACATTTAAGGAATACATGAAATACCATTGACTATGATTTTTATTGATACATTTTTGACTAAATAATTACTTATTTTTTAAGGTCAGTTTTGTCCTGAACAGTATTTTGTGTTTTGCATAATGACATGTACGCTACATGTACCATTAATCAAATACTTGTCGTCGTATTTCATCTCGTAACAGGATGTATAGATCAGCTGCAGCAAATGGATCTGCTGGATCATCCCATCCGTTTTCCGCCATGAGTAGAGAACACAGTTCAAAAACAGTTTCATCGCACGGAAACTGGCCTTTGGGAGTACACTCTAACATACACAAATTGACCTCCTCCATGGCAATAGGTTTGAGTCTATCCTCAGCACTGTGCAACTCTGGGAATGAGTACATAATCACTGGCCGACCAGATGCTGTGTCATCAGTTGATCTTGGTCTGATTTTGTGGGAATTCCAGGTGTTGACCACTTCATCAAGTTCATCCTGCATAGAAAAAAAGCACAGTAAATGTAGACGACATGTCTTAAGAAGCTTTCGGACATAACTTCTACCTGTCTAGATGGAGGCTGAGGTTGCTGCAATGTCCACGAACATAGTGAATTATAATATTATTATTACTCATACTACTTTTATTAATGACTAATCTCAGAAATAAATAAAATATTTTACCTGAACAAGATTAAGGTAACAGAATTGGATAAGACTTTTGTCCAAAAAGTCTCCTGTGAAGTGGCCATCTTCCTGGAGAGTTTGGAACAGGTTCATCCAGAACTGCGCACTCTGTTTGCGGAGTATACCCCACCATCCTTCAATGCGCTGGTTTGCTGTGCTTCTTCCATAAAGGAAACTTCTCTCCCCAGCAAAACTGTCTGGGTGGTTCCTTCGCAAAAACATCTGCATTTCTTCAACAGAAACATTTTCCGTGCCCCTGTCTGCACGAATCCTCTCTGGACATCCACCTATACCTGAAACTGTTTTGATAAAGTAACTTGCAACTACTTTAGGATCACTGTTTGTGATATAGGCCTCCATCCATAACACATAGCGGCTAAAACCATCTATACAGCCGTTGATGGCAATGCCATAGGGCTTTAGTTTATCATAACCATCCATGTGCCAAAGTGCATTTGGCCCTCTGCATCTGTACTGACGTCTTCTCAAGCGGTGGGCTCGTCTTAATTCCACACCTTGTGGATCAACCAGTTTGATGATGCGTCTTATGCTATCTTGTGACACAACAAGGCCCTGTTGAATTGCACGGAGATGAAGCCAACGGTATCCCTGCATCTGTCCATTAGTCATGATCTCATGCTGTACAAAAGCTAGCACTTCCTCCAAGTCAGACTGGTTCTTCCTCCTGAACAGGTTAAGTCTTTTACAAATTCTCTTTAATGTTCGGACACTAATTACAATGTGATTAGTGTGTGCCAAAATAGCAAGTATTTCTTTGTTACTTAGGGAAAGTCTGAAGTATAGTTTAATTAAGTCATCCAAATCCGGCTCTGCAGGCATTGTTGTGAGCAGCGCAGCAAACTGATGTAATGCAGAATATAAAGAGGACAATTTGGTATTCGTAGGAGGGGTTGTAATATGGCAGTTGAATTGTACATCAGACAATAACGTTGCTTTTAATCTGCAAAAAAGAAAAGAAAATATATTGTTTAAATATTGTAAGGTTAAGACTCTTCTTCCTATTTTACACAGTATATGCTCAGTAAAAGTGTCCATTACGGAGTACGGATCTTATTTATCAGGAACACTTTATATGCAGGAACACAAATCCTACCTTTAATTTAAAGCCAGAAAGTGTTAAACACTCTTACTGTTAACCTCACTAACTTGTTTCATAAAATGCGTATATATATAGGCATATATATATATATATATATATATATATATATATACT
Source organism: Gymnodraco acuticeps (assembly GCF_902827175.1). Lineage (NCBI taxonomy): Eukaryota > Metazoa > Chordata > Actinopteri > Perciformes > Bathydraconidae > Gymnodraco > Gymnodraco acuticeps. Next base: position 1,520,684 of record NW_022989937.1, on the reverse strand, counting down.
TGTTTCATAAAATGCGTATTTTTTTACAATATATATATATATATATATATATTGTAAAAAATACGCATTTTTTTTTTTTTACGCAGTTTCATAAAATGCGTATTTTTTTACAATATATATATATATATATATATTGTAAAAAAATACGCATTTTATGAAAAATTTTCATAAAATGCGTATTTTTTTACAATATATATATATATATATATATATTGTAAAAAAATACGCATTTTATGAAACAAGTCTAGAATGGAGTAAGACAGTTGTGGTTGTGGGCCACAACCACAACTGTCTTACTCCATTCTAGACGAGATGATGTTTGAGATGTTGATCATTTTGATGGTTAATAGCCTTCTGATTGTCAGCTAGCTGCCTTGTTAAACACACTTAATGAAATCTTCTCTACAGAAACATGAAAACCACCAGGCTGTTGCTCTTGGTTAGTCGCCACTGTTCCAACAAGCACAAACTTGCGTGTCAACGAACTAAACCATTATTTACTGAATTAGATGGGGGGGAGCCATAGCATATAAGCTAATACACTTGCTGCTAGCTCATCAATGTCTGCATTTCATATTCTAACGCCTTTTCGTTGTTTTTACGAACGCCCAAAACACACTTATATATTTATAACTCACCTTTTGTTCTTCCATTTGCAATATGGTTTCCTCTTGGACCCCTCTGGCGCGCAGAAATTCACTCACGTCCTCCATTGTTGCCTACTGCAATGTGTAAATCGCAGTGAAGCTGGTTCGACAGTTACCGGTATTTCTGACTTTTTTCTCCCAAATAATTTTTTTTTTTTTTTGTTCTGAGAAAAAAGTCAGAATTCTGAGATTAAAGTCAGAATTCTGACTTTTTTTCTCCCAAAAAAAATAATGTTTTTTTGTTCTGAGAAAAAAGTCAGAATTCTGAGATTAAAGTCAGAATCAGTCACAAAAAATAATAATATTTTTTTCAAATCCTCACAAAAAAAATTTTTATGTGGCCCTAATCCTCTTCCGTAGGGTATAGCCTACCTAGGATGAAAATTACAGGCCTCTCTCATCTTTTTAAGTGGGAGAACTTGCACAATTGGTGGCTGACTAAATACTTTTTTTCCCCACTGTATATTGGATGTACAATGTCTGTATCCTCTGATATGCGTAACAACGGACATTAAATACGTGGAGGGCCGGCCCCCAGCAGCGCCAACCGGCCCACAGGGAGGAGCCAGTGGATATATCAGGCATGAAAATCACTCACCTTTCGGCGAAATTCGCCGTTTTGAATCCAAAATAGGTCGTTTGTGTGATTCATGTAGATCTGCAATAAAAATATTTTTGGGGTATGTGGGGGTCTGGGACCTGGAGTAATCTGCGGCCGCGAGCTGTTATGTGCCATCATGACACGCATGGTGTTCTTTTTTTATATATTATAATCAGGGTTGGGTTGTAACGGAATACATGTAACGGCGTTACGTAATCAGAATACAAAAATCAAGTAACTGTATTCAGCTCGCGTTACATTTGAAAAACGAGTAATCTGATTGTTACTTTCGTAAACCTGAAGTGAATACATTTTGGATTACTTATTGGAATTATTGGTGGAAAGATTTCCTCACAACATTTAATATTCATTACTAAAGGTACAGCCGAATCATCACAGCCCACAAAACCTTTGACCGCCGCAGATGGACCTAAAAAGCGTTTGAAAAAAAATCGCGGGTCCGCTCAGTGAAACGATAACAACGAAACATGGAGGAACACAAGTCTGCGTTTAAATCGCGTGTGTGTGGTTAAAACACATCAGCCTGCGGTCGCTCTTTAGCCTTACTAATGATTATTTCTGAAGGTAAACACAGTGAAGGCGGTGCGTGAAAGGCACTGCGTGCTCGTCTTCTCAGAGGCTGAGTTAACCCTCCCGCTGCCTCCTGGTGCTGCAGAGATTTCATGAAGTGAAGGAGGTGTTCCTTCTATAAAACAGCTGCGGGCAGTCTGTGAGATTCACAGACATGAATTCATAGATCAAGGCAGACTGGTGCACACACTCTCCTGTTTTGTCAATCCGGTGCTTAAACAAATATAGCTCTACACCCCTGGCCGTAATGTCCTTAAAATGAAGTCCGAGTTTGACATTTTAATTCATGTCCTGCCAACACTGGCAGGACAGAAGGCGACACGCTCGTTCTAAGCCGTGTCCCTCACTCCTCACATCCCAAGCTGCATCCCCAAAAAGTTAATTATGTTGTGCTCTTGATAAGCCATTAAAACAGTAAAAACACATTCCTTTTGCTTTTTGTGTCTCCTGTACACCAAAACATACCCATCTGTGATGGAAAAAGAAAGTAATCCAAAAGTAATCTAAAAGTAATCTGATTACGTTACTTTTTTAAGACACGTAACTGTAACTGTATTCGGATTACTTTCAGAGCCATGTAATCAGTAATCAGTAACTGATTACATTTACAAAGTAACCCTCCCAACCCTGATTATAATGCAGCGCGAGCTGTGTGCTCGAGTCTTCCTGCCTGTCGGCTCTGCTGCTCCGCGATGATGGTCTAGCTTCAGCAGCCACATTACCTACGGGTGCGTTCGTTAATATTAACTGTGCGGTCCGGAGTCACTGTGGTACAGACTGGACCGCTGGTGAACAGCTGTTAGAACGGGCCGTTCAGGTGTTCAGAGCAGAGCTCCCTGTCGGAGCGCAGAGCGTGATGTGCACTGAAAAGTTTTTCTGTCGCAATATTATCGTTGAGCTAGCTAGCTAGCATACATTGTCACTATCTGCTAACGTTAGCTTTAGCCTTCGTTTTCTAATAGTTTTTTTTTCATAGGCTATAAACGGAGGTGGTATAAGTATAGATCTTGTACTTGAGTAAAAGTAGAAGCACTCAGATCTTGTACTAGAGTAAAAGTAGAAGTACTCAGATCTTGTACTTGATTAAAAGCAGAAATACTCAGATCTTGTACTTGAGTAAAAGTAGAAGTACTCAGATATTGTACTTGATTAAAAGTCGAAGTACTCAGATCTTGTACTTGATTAAAAGCAGAAATACTCAGATCTTGTACTTGAGTAAAAGTAGAAGTACTCAGGTCTTGTACTTGAGTAAAAGTAGAAGTACCAGAGTGTAGGAATACTCTGTTAGTAAAAGTACTGCATTCAAAATGTTCCTCAAGTAGAAGTAGAAAAGTATTCTCATCAAAATATAGTGAAAGTAGCGACAGTAAAGCAGTAGTAGTCGTTGTGCAGATTGGTCCATTTCAGAATAATATATGATATGTTTTATAATGATTGATCATGAAAGTGTTCTCAAAGCTGGTAAAGGTGCAGCTAGTTTGAATGACTTTGTATTCTGCAGGGTAGCTTGTGGATTTACTCCAGGTGGAACTAAAGTCTGATTCAACACTTGATTAGATTTCACATCATTCATCCACATCTGTAAAGTAACTAAATGTATGAAATAAATGTAGTGGAGTCAAAGTACACCATTTACCTCTGAACTGTAGAGGAGAAGAAGAACAAAGTAGCAAAACATTGAAATACTTAAATAAAGTACAAGTATCTCAAAATTGTACCCAAGTATAGTACTTGAGTTTATGAATTTAGTTACTTTACACCAGATGCCATAAAGATAGAAAGACTAAGCCTTGCACAGAGGCATGACAATAGATTTTCAAAATGCTCAACAGTAGGCTACTGCCAAAATTATAAACTGACTGCTACACAATTAAAATAAATGCTTTTATATATTTCTATTATTTTCTCTTTAGCGTTTCTGTTATTATTAACAATGCTGCTTTAGTTGTTTTGGCTGCTAAAATCCTCTGTTATTCCTCATTTTAAAGCCAATATTCCGTGGGGTCGGGGGGCTCGGGTCCTTGTCACCTTTTCCATACCTGATGAGTTTGCATCCCTGATAATACTTAGTAAGGAGGCCATAATATTTTTGACTCATGGCTGAAGTTAAGTTTCTCCAGCTCTCCCCAGGTTGGCAAAAAAATGCATCTCAAAATCCATCAGATTGATGCTTTAAAATATGGAATATTCAAAAACAGCTGGAAAGGTGGAGCGGTCTCTTGCCTTCGCTCACGAGAGCCAGAACACAGCTGTTTTTTCTGACTGAACAATCTCCTGCTTGTAACATTACCGCACCTATTTTTTAATTAAAGTAACCATTTGAACCTTCTCAGAGACTCAATTAGTCTCCTTTTTTAAAGCTTCTCTTCTGGGCGCGAGAATAACGAACATAGATAACAATTGGGACCAGCTGATGTGATTTTCGTTAGACCGGGAGAGACTACAACCAGCTGTTTTCCGGAGACGCGGCATCCGTTCAGACACACAACGAGCTCGTATCAACTCGGTAAGAAGAAGCCTGTTATATCGAATTCTTCAATAGTTTATGCAGGACAACGTTAGGTCTGTGTGTTTGACGGCAGTCAGCGGATCCTGAAAATAGCTGTGCATTTAATGTTAAAACAGCCTAAATTCATAAACATAGTTATCCTATAAGGCATAGGCCTACTGTTGCCCTCAGGCAACAAACCACTTTTTTCGACCTCACACTGGCCCTCTAAATATATATATATTTTTAAATATACACAATGTCACCTGACATGCTAGTGTCCAATAAAATGAGGGAATTATATGGGTGTGGCATTTTGTCTGGGGGTGGAGCAGTCCTTTCTGCAAGCAAAGCTGCAGGGGACTCAGGGCCACCACTTGGTAAGATACATTTCACTTTTTAACATATTAGAAATGTACACAACTTAAAATAAAAAATACATGCATGTGCATGAATACGTAAAGAAGTATATTTGATTGTTTAAAGACTTGGTATGTATTTATTAATTAGCTAAAACTGTTTTTTTGTCCGTTGCCTCAGGGCAACACTGTGCCACTTAGACCACTTTTTTCCAGGCAATATCATGCAAGTGTGCAAATGTGCTCAGCTGTAAAATGATAAACCTAATCAATGTTTTTACATCTACTGATATTTACAGGAAATGGACACCAAAATATGTTATGGGCAGAAGGGACACGATCAGGCTGTTAGGGCTATTCCGTCTAACAGTGAGGACAGTGAAGGTCAAGATAGGGTTAGGCACACAGACACACACACATAGACACACACACACACACACACACACCCACACCCACACCCACACACACACACACACACACACACACACACACACACACACACACACACACACACACACACACACACACACACACACACACACACACAGACACTCACAGACAGACACACACACACATAAACACACATACACAACGACACACACACAGAGACACAGACACACACACACATACACACACACACACACACACACACACACACACACACACACACACACACACACACACACACACACACACACACACAGACAAACACACACAGACACACACACACAACCTACTGACCCAAAGGACCTTCAATCGCCCCCCCCCCAGCTCGGCCACAGTCCGGCTCTGTAGGCCTTGTAGTGAGGAAGGCAGGGAACTAATTGTTACCTTGGCTGTGTAAGATGTCGGTTTGTTTACCTCAATAGATTTCTATGCTGTTTGGTATTACAAAAAAAAAGGACTTTTGTGAAGGTTTGTGTCTCCCACTTCCATTTCCTTTCAAGTAAATAGTTTAATCCTGTGATTGCTCCTGCATGTTGTATGAGGATGCATTCAGGGAGTCGTGTGTTCTGCAGACCTGTGGCGGAGCACTCATCCGCCGCTGAGTAGCGAATAAATCCAGAGAAATTCACTCAATGGAGAAGGGATGTTAAAACCCAAACTGGAATCCGGTCTGTCTCAATGAGCCTCATTTTCTGATTTAAAAAGTGGTTGTACATTTTATCTTACGATAAATCAATATTGTAAAAACCAAAACTCTTACACAGAAAAAGGATCTCTGCACACGCTCCCCCACTTCAGAAACTGACCTCATGCTGTTACTTAGATTAAAGTCTTATGTTCTGTTTTTATTAGATAGAGAAATACCGTGCGTTATATGGGGAGTTTGTCCATAATTTATATACATATATATATATCTTTGTATGATGTAGAAAGTGTGTGCTCTGTGGCTTCGCTATCTTCACACTGTGCTCGGTTGGTCACATTGTATCAAAAGAAAACGTTTGTCCTAACCTTGGAGAGCCATATGTTTACTGCCAACCTAAAAGGACCTCAAAAATGTTAATAAAGAATTTACTGAAAGGTTATTTGGCTGATTGTTTTATATTGGCTCAGCCAGGTTATATGGGATGCCCAGTCTACTTACATATGGGTCACTCATTTTAAAATATTAAACTTAATTTTCTTTTCTTTCATTTGTCCTCCTCGTGTAGAATGCTATTACGAAATACACATTTGGTTGTTTATAGCATAAAGAACATCTGATTTAATGTGAGGTAGGGAAATAATCATTTGAGTATAAGTATGTGCATATAAATATGTAATTTACAAGTGCCGCTGTAAGCTGCTTGAAAAGCTTGAAAATGCACCTTGAAAATGCTTGAAAAGTGCTTGAATTTGACTTTGGAAAAGGTGTAAGAACCCTGGACCTAGGATGATGGTCTTCTTACCATACCTGTAGTTTGCGAGGTTAGGGTTGGGGGGGGGGAGGGAATTATCTCTGTACTTTTAAATGTAATAGAAAGACAACTAGTAAATTAAATTGATGTCAGTTAATGAGAAAAAAATCTAAATTCATACAGGGACTTGGAGTCTCAGATATGTTGGATCAATCCAAGTAATCTCAGCAGACAAACAGTGGCTCTCAGTGGAAGTGTCAGTGGACGAGATGAGAGAGGAGAGTTAGCCAAATGTGTGTGTGTGTGTGTGTGTGTGTGTGTGTGTGTGTGTGTGTGTGTGTGTGTGTGTGTGTGTGTGTGTGTGTGTGTGTGTGTGTGTGTGTGTGTGTGTGTGTGTGTGAGAGAGTGTGTGTGAGAGAGTGTGTGTGTGTGTGTGTGTGTGTGTAGTCTTTGGCTGGTGAGATGTCACTAAGGGTTTACAGCGCTTTGCCAAGGACAAGTGGGGTCTCTGATGCCATGTTTGTCTCTTTTTGAACACACACAGACAGATCAAATAGAAGACAAGTGAGCACACAGAGAATCACTTTGAGCATTTCTGGCAGGGAAGGACGTGGTGTAGCAACACTGATCAAACACTCATCATACAGGGGGGAGACTGACAGGCGATGATGCAAGAAGAACAAAAACATGGTGGTCCAGCTGGAGTTTCATATGGCAAGGCAAGTTTATTTATATAGCACCTTTCAACACAAGGCAATTCAAGGTGCTTTACAAAAATGAAAGACATTCAGAGAAAGGCATTTTAAAAACAGTAAAAGCTAATAAAATAAACATTAAAAGAAAAAATACATGGATACAAGTTACAGTGCAGTTTAAGATATGAATAGTTCAATTAAAAGCAGCGACAAAAAGAAAAGTCTTCAGCCTGGATTTAAAAGTAGTCAGAGTTGCAGAGGACCTGCAGGTTTCTGGGAGTTTGTTCCAGATATTTGGAGCATAATAACTGAACGTTGCTTTACCATGTTTAGTTCTGACTCTGGGGACAGAAAGCTGACCAGTCCCTGAAGACCTGAGAGATCTGGATGGTTCATAATTTAGCAGAAGATGTTAGGATCTGTCTGTGTTGGTGTTTTTCTTGTCTTTTTCTATCTTTGGGTTTCCTGTTTTATTTTGTAAAGTGTTCACCCCCGTTTCCTGCCTGTTTGCTTTCTGTCTGTTTCCCTCCCCGATTACCCGATTGTGTTCACCTGGTGCCTCTGTGTTTTCTCCTCCCTCCTCACCTGTCTCGTGTTTATGTGATTAGTCCTCCTGGGTGTATTTAAGTTCTGGGTTTTCTGTCTATCTTTGTCGGGTTGTCTTGTGTTGTGAGTAAACTGCGGTGAGTGTTCAATTCTGTTTCTGAATATTGTAGCCTTGAAATAAAGGAATTATTTTGTCACTTAAATCTGCATTTGGGTCCTGCTTCCTGCACACCGTAACAGAAGATCAGAAATGTATTTTGGGCCTAAACCATTCAGTGCTTTATAAACCAGCAGCAGTATTTTGAAATCTATTATTTGACACACAGGAAGCCAGTGTAAAGACTTCAGAACAGGAGTGATGTGATCCACTTTCTTAGTGTTAGTGAGTACTCGAGCAGCGGCGTTCTGAATTAGCTGCAGCTTTCTAATATATTTTTTAGTGAGACCTGTGAAGACACCATTGCAGTAGTCCAGTCTACTGAAGATAAAAGCATGGACAAGTTTTTCCAAATCCTGCTGTGACATTAGTCTTTTAATCCTAGATATGTTCTTTAGGTGATAGTAGGCTGATTTAGTAACAGTTTTAATGTGACTGTTGAAACTCAGGTCAGAGTCCATGACTACACCTATATTTCTGGCTTTATCTGTTGTTTTGAACATTGCAGGCTTAAGCTCAGCGCTAACTTTGATACGTTCTCCCTTGGCTCCAAAAACCATTACCTCAGTTTTGTCTTTGTTTAATTGGAGAAAGTTCTGACACATCCAGTCATTGATTTGTTCAATGCACTTACTCAGTGTTTTAACTGGAGAATAGTCTCCTGGTGAAATGGTTATGTAAATGTGTGTGTCATCTGCATAGCTATGGTAACTTATTTTGTTGTTTTTCATTATCTGAGCCAGTGGTAGTATGTAGATGTTAAAGAGAAGAGGCCCCAAGATGGAGCCTTGAGGAACCCCACATGTCATATTTGTCAACTCAGATTTGTATTTACCTATAGAAACAAAGTTGTTTCTGTCCTTTAAGTAGGATTCAAACCAATTTAGAACTGTTTCCGAAAGTCTGTGTCAAACGCAGCACTGAGATCTAATAATACTAACACTGAAGTTCTGCCACTGTCTGTGTTTAAGTGGATGTCATTGAAGACCTTTACAAGAGCAGTCTCAGTGCTGTGGTTTGGACGAAATCCTGACTGGAACACATCCAAACAGCTATTTAAATGCAAGAAATTACTCAACTGTTGAAAGATATGCCTGCTGATCACTGCCTCTGTCACTCTTTCTGAGTCTGACACTTTATCTTTATTCCTCACATCAATTTTTTCCTTTTCACTAAGGCCTTAGGCCGCAGACCCTCCTGGTCTCTCCTCTGTTCTCCTTTTCCTCTTTCTATTCGTCCTGATCAGTTCTCAGATTTGTCTTCTGAGTTGAATCACTCCAGCTACTCTGGCCTGCAAGAGTCTCGATGTGAAAAGCACTGCTTCAAATGATTGTATTACTTTACATGTTAGGGCCATGTAGCTTATATGTAGCCTATAATAAATAAAAAATTAGAAAGTATTTATCAAACGTGACGCACACAGAGAGCTGTGTTTAGACAGCATAGTTAATTAAATAAAAATGATCGATCTCAAAGCTAGCGTTGTCACTGTGTAGTACGTAACGTAATGCTCCAAACAGCCAATGTCTGTTAAAAGTTAACGATTATTTGGTTTCAAGCTATCATCTTTACTTAACACAAATCTAGTCGAAGGGGAAATGCTCCCAGGGGAAGCTGATCCACCTTCAGGTGCTGGGACGGCAGCTGTGTGAGCCGCTATCTGTTTGAACGCTGCTCCGCAGTGTAATGCAGGGCCATAGCTACGTTTCTGAGGGGCCTAAGATTATATTTAAATTATGGCAGATGCTATTTACACCCGCGTGTCTGTAGTTAACAATGTTGATTGCACCCGGGATACACATTAGATACTGTTTGGATGTATAGGTATTTATGGAAAATGTTTCTTGATAACTTCATTCCCTTCTGATGCTGTGTCAAATTATAATTCCCCTATGGTGGATGTATAAAGGCACATCTCATTTTAAGCACTGTAGTTATTTACACCCGGGTGTTGTACTGTATGCATCTCTTCTTGCTCTTTCTACGATGGCTTGGTAAGGTTACCTGGACATCAGGGACAAAAAGCACCTGTGCTATATTATGAACATAGCTGTAAGGTAATACATGTCCCACAGACCTCACTGATGAAATGGGGTTACTTAATCTGCCACAACAGTCGGAAAGAAGTTATCAGACGTGATGAATTTTAGTATGTTTATTTACAAAATACCACAACAATAAACAGACTAAACAATGATGTAATTGTGCCCCAATCAGTCTATTTCAGTGTTTCTCAAACTTTTTCATACCAAGGACCACTTAAACCAATAAAAAAACACTCGCGGACCACCTAACTCCACAAATATCCAAAAACACATAGTTTTTTACAAATCGCCTGAAAATGATACAAACAAGTAGCAAAATGTGTGATGAAGGTGTTTATCCGGGCTATATCATGCAATCGAAAGTGAAACTTAAGCTCATTCCATTGTGGAAATATTCCTGCGAGAGTGCGAAAAACTTAAATTAATTTATTTATTTCAAATGTGAAATGTTACCAATATACTCACGGACCACTAGGGGGCACTCACGGACCACACTTTGAGAAGCACTGGATTTAATATGTACCCCCTGAGGCTCTTCATGTGGTCCTGCTGGACTCTGGCAGGATCTGCGTCTTTTAGCAGGGCTTCAGCATTCTGAAAGACACAATTACACATGTATTTACAATATACAGTATAAATTAATTTTACAAATGATGTCATGCCCCACCCATGTGTGGCTTTAAGTTGAACCCACAAACAAACGGACTCAATAAAAAGGCACTTACTTTCCATCAGCACAAAAAGGCTGCAACTTGAGCCATCCTGCTGTTTGCCAAACCGGGACTTTTTGTAGGGTCCATCCATCCGACACTCCCCTGTTGAAGTGCCTCTCTCCTTCATGAAGTTTCGAATTATTAAATAAAATAATATACATTCATTAAAGGTAGGGTATAGGTAAAAATGGAGAAACCAGTGCGCTAGAATTTGAAAGTACGCAGCCGAAAAAAATCTGCCCCTTCCTTCAGACTTCCTTACAGAGCCCCTCCTCCAACACACACAAATGCGCACATGACCAATGAGGGCACGAGATAAGTTTGTGCACAGATAGAAGGCTGACAGGCAGGTAGGCCATCCAGTTATTCTAGCCGGGCCGGTGAAAATAATTGGTCTAGCTTTATACAGCGCCACAGCTTCCACAGATGAATTTTTATGTATTTATTGTCAAAGCATTTAATATATTCATTGCTATCGAGATGTTAAGAGCATTCCATGGAATATGGAATAAATGGATAAAGGTGAGTACGATAATTAATGAGACATGAATTATTAATTATCGTACTCACCTTTATGCTGATGACACTGTCATATATACACCCAAATCTGACTTTTCACAAATTCAGATCTCTCTTCAATCTGATTTTAATATCTTACAGGACTGGCTATCACACAATAAACTACTGCTCAACAAAACAAAATCTTATACTATGGTCTTTGGTACCAGGCAGAAGCTCAAATCTAAACCTAATGTAGTAATAACATGTAAGGATGGCACTTCTCTGCATAAAGTTCAATCAATCAATCAATGTTTATTTATATAGCCCAACATCACAAATGTTACATTTGTCTCAGTGGTCTTCACAGTGTGTACAGAATATCAGTATGACAATACGACACCCTCTGTCCTTAGACCCTCACATCGTACAAGGAAAAACTTCCGGAGAAAACCCACAGATTAAAGGGAAAAATGGGAGAAACCTCAGGGAGAGCAACAGAGGAGGGATCCCTCTCCCAGGACGGACAGACGTGCAATAGATGCCGTGTGTAAATTGAAAAGATAATACATTTGCAACATAGGTAGTCCAAATGTTTGGAAATGCATGTGTGTATAATAGGAAGATGAATCCACGAGGATATCCATCCAGGACCTATGATCCAGGACCACAGCCACGACTCGCGATCCAGGGCTCGCGATCCAGGACACAGGACCGCAGGATCATCCATGACTCCGGCGTATATAGACACCAAAAAGAAAGACATTTGGGGAAGCTGGGTTAATCGGAACATGAGAGTACACAGGTATAGACAGAGAGAAGGAAGAAGTAAGATGTCCCCCAACAAACTAAGCCTATATCAGCAAAACTAGGGGCTGAATCTAATCAGCCCTACTGTAACTATAAGCTTTATCAAAAAGGAAGGTCTTAAGCGCACTCTTAAAAACGGATAGGGTGTCTGCCGCCCGAACACAAACTGGAAGCTGATTCCACAAATGTGGAGCTTGATAAGAAAAAGCCCCTGGCTCCCATTGTACTTTTAGAGACCCTAGGAACAACCAACAACCATGCATTCTTGGAACGCAATGCCCTAGTAGGAAAGTAGGGTATAATGAGTTCTTTAAGGTAATATGGCGCCTGCCCATTAAGGGCTTTGTAGGCGAGAAGAAGAATTTTAAATGCTATCCTGTGTTCTATAGGGAGCCAGTGTAAGGCAGCCAGAACAGGAGTAATGTGGTCCCTTTTCCTAACTCTGGTTAGTACACGAGCTGCAGCATTTTGAATCAGCTGAAGCGACTTGACTGACTTCTTGGTACACCCTGATAATAAGTGTGAAGATAAAACTTATTTGCAGCAATGTTGAGCCAATCATGAAATGAGTGAAACTGGATTCGCCTGTCAATACACTGATATTTATTGAGAGCCTGAGCGGCTGGAGAGTTCACAGCATATCACAGTTCCCTGCAAGATACCAGCAAACTCTGCCCCAAAAGCGACCAAGCACCCATCTATACATGGAGAAGAGGAGGGCCCTAAAACACGCGGGTTTTCCTTTAATGCATGCCAGATGTCGAGACAAGACTCGTTGCTTTAAACCCACATGAGCCAAGCTTCTCCCCCACAAGAAATCAGATGACCTCTTGACCTGTGTCTTCCTGAGTAGCTATGGATCACATTACAGGCAGGAATACACTTCAACCATATTAAAACAGATTCCCGAGGACAAATCACTAAACTCTATATACTTGAACAAGACCAAAATATTCCTTACAGATCCACCCTTTTATCAATTTATGATAATCAATTAACATTAGTCTAAAGAATATTTCAGTCAATACTTAAGTCAATAAGCGTCTTCAGAGTTGTGTGGGCTCATCACATTAATTACATCAAAAGAGAACAAGATTGAAAACACTTCAATCACCATGACAAGATACAATCAATCATATGAAAATCATCTCTCTTCAGTGTTTTGGCATCATTTTGTCAAAAAGCACAATAATAAACACGTGAAATACAACATATTATAGCAAAATATATGTTTCAAGAATAAGATATTTTATCATTTATCACTCAGTTAATCTCCTTCATCAAACACAAATTCTAAATCAGCTTACATCTCAAAGATTTACTTCAAGGCAATTACTTATTAAAACACAATTAGAATTTAGGATTTATAATAAATCCAATTGAGGTATAAATCAGACTTCAACTATCAATCATTATGTCATCTCAAAATCTGAAGGGAAAACTGAACAATTCTCAAAATGTTTAACAATCTGAAGAATCAAACATTTTATTGTATAACGACCTGAGAAGGGAAAAAATCAAAACATCTGTTCTTTATTCAGAGCATCAACTGTAATCAATATCAAAACATCTGTTCTTTATTCAGAGCATCAACTGTATTCAATATCAAAACATCTGTTCTTACCTGGTAATGATTAGGGATAGTAACATTGTCTGTTATAATATTAGAAATATCTTATTGTTCAATACCTTATAAATCTGAAAATATCAATTAATTAATTAGTTTAGTGTGAAAGTGTAATCTGATAAATATATTTATCACCACTATTTAACACATATCTGTTCATTGGGAATACAAAAACAATCATTAATTGTACATCTGTAATCATCTGGTCATTCAATTCAAATGTTATCTTTGTACGAGAGCTAGAAGACATGTTTTCCATCCTCTCTTTATGACACAGAATGTCTGGTGTGTAAAGGCATCCTGATACTGTAGATTAGCACTGAGGTGCTGATTGGCTCAAAATTCTTCTTCATCAGAGTGCCATAACTCAATTATCTGTAGATTAGCACTGAGGTGCTGATTGGCTCAAAATTCTTCTTCATCAGAGCGCCATAACTCAATCCCCCCCAATTGCTCTGCTTTTGTGGCTCAATTCAGTGAGCGCTTTATGATCTCCCAGTGAAACAGAGGCTCATCTGCCTGTATTCCTTCTGCTATCTGCTTGAGAGCAGTGCACCTGCCTATTCCAAGTGGCACCTCCAGATGCCCCCCCCGTGATGGGAGAGGTTATGAAAACATCTGCTCCTCCAAGAAACATGGAAACCTTGTATGAAGCCTCTGAAGCCATCGCTCGTCCTGCGAGCGAAATGAAGAAGCATCCCATCTCATCAGAAAGTTGAAGATTAGAATCCTCTCATCTCGAACGACCTCCTTGCCCGTGGATAAGGTTGCTCTCTGGCAGCCGCAGAGTGGGTGCTTCTTCTCTCTGACCCCTTCGCCTTCAAGAGCTTGTTTAACAACCTTGATAGGGATGTTTTCCTGAGTGCAGACAACTCAAGGTATGGATTAGCAACATTATCATGTCAATTACAAAAATAGGATAGACCCCTCAGAATTATTTGGGAGCCTTCCTGAGACATGCAACATTATAAATGTTAAGGTTGGTGTTAGTCCATTAACTGCAAAGATCATATATCCTCAGCAGTGGGCCAAAGCAGAGAAAATGTTATTTGAAGTTAAATGTGAGCTAGGTCCTGTGGAATAACCCCTTTCTCAATGATTCTAGATGTTATATGATTCACCATTTACCGTTTGATCAAGGATTAGTTTATCAGAAGTACATTTCCTCTTTCCATAAAACATAGGTTTGAGAAATGAATGTTCCAATATGAAATCAATTTCTCAATTTCTCAATATAATTTGACTCTTCCCTCCCTTTCTTACATATTGTCACATATGAAATAATACTAGGAGTCTATCTAAGCATGGTATTGTCTATATAAGCTATAATCGAGAAAACTCAGAGTGAGTATGCAACTCGCAATACTCTCTCCTTCCTTCCTATCCCTCTTTAACTCACTTTCCCATCTCTTTCTCTCTTATTTCTGTTAGATATGAAGGAAAAAACTACAAGTCCATGTAAGCATCTGAGTTACCACCACCGGTTACCAAAACGGTGTGCCGCGGCACACTGGTGTGCCGTGAGGCAAGTCCGGGTGTGCCGTGGATTTTGTGACAACCATACATTATTTTTTCAATATACAACTACACAAAAATAATCATTTATTTTGTAATTTACTATATCAGTACTTTGTAGGTTTATGTACGTAATCTGCGCGACTTGCGTGTCCACATCTCCACGTGCAGTGCTGCCTAAACATGGCTGAGTCAGCGATAACTATCGAGGGGTGGAGGTATGCCCATTATTTTTATATCACGCAGTCTATTCTTCTTCTCTGTCTTCCGGTTGTTGCCTGTATTAAATGACAAATACACACTACCGCCATGGATTTGATATGAACGAGGCGGCAGTTAGCAGCTAGCGGCTAGCTAGTAATGATCTAGTGATATCGGTAATATTAACTCCATTTAATACAACATTTACGGTACAAGATTCAATCATACAGCCCATGTAGTATGACAATGAATTACAGCAAACATGTGCAATATATCCATTATTACAGCTCCGTGGGATGGCAGTAAGACGATATGGATCCGTTCCCATTGTGCATCCATGGGTAAAGATAAACGCAACTCACATTGGTTCCTCATACAGCATCTCTGTAAACTACGTGTATTCACTGAATTTCACTCTCTGCCTTTAACGCTCGTTGTAGCTCCAAAAACTCCAGCCAGAGCCTGGCTCCAGCCCCCTCCCTGAACGTGCCGGGCTGCGCGGGTCCCGTGGATTAGATGCGCGTTCATAATGCAGAGGGAAATAACTCTCAGAATAACGTTATTAGCAAATGTTTTACAACTTGAGGAACGAATGTTTTTTAATAAGGGCTAGTGTTCATACTGGGTAGTTTATTTAGTTAAAAAATTATCCAACGAGTTACAGACCACTCTTTCCCCATGTAAGTCAATGGGAAAAGTGTTTCCGGGCCTGGCAACCAAACCGGAAGTGTAGTACCCCGCCGTTTGGCCAGCACGAATATTTTCATCTGAGTCCGGCGCACTTCCTGGGGGCTTGACTACCGCCGCCTGCTGGTAAGGAAAGTTATTGCCACTCACGCATGCGCAGTTTGTACGTGCTCGGCGAGGAAAGTAACGAGTAAAGTACCGAGTTACTTTATGTAGATAGTAACGAAGTAGTGTAATATATTACATTTTTTAAAGTAATACATTTATAATTGTAGTTCCGGACCATGGACAATGCAGCTTCCTTGCATTGACAGTTGTCTGTGCTGAATTTCTGCTGAGTTTCCTTTGCCTCATTTTCTATTTTGTGACCTGTCTGGTGTAAATGAGTGTGTTGCTGCTTTGATGAAGCCTAATTTGATAAAGTTTCAAATTAATTTCGGAAATATTTCGTAATATAGTTGTCTTTGTCACATTTTATTTGGCATTAGTAAATAATTATGCACATTTACAGATACTTTACATAATATGAGTGATAACACGTGTTATAAGGGCTATCTTTCACAA